>NW_009649308.1:3131943-3164149 GCF_000708025.1 Charadrius vociferus
AGAGCGTTATTGGAAACTAGACTAACAGAGCAGCTCTTTATCTGATGTCGATTACACTTTCACTCTGCGCTTCCGCCGCTGAGTTTTACATATGGAGTGAATGATGGTTGTACGTTTCTGATGACTGTGGGCCAAAGCTTCAGCTGATGTGCCTCTAAGTAGCTCCGTAGACGTCAGTGCTGATTTACACCAGCTGAAAAACTCGTCCTCTCCCTTTTCGTACTGTGCTGTGTGCCCTAATGCAGCTTTATAAATACATGCTGAAGCAGAGTGTATATTGAACTATTGTGATTCAGCACCAGATAATCCCTGCTGAAAGAGTTGGAGGGTAATTTCTGCCTGCCATCTAGGCTTGCGTATGTTTTGGTTTTAACTAAAAGGCATATTGCAATTTCATTACCTCTGAGTTTAAATATTTACTGGCATCAGCATTAGCTTGCATAGAAAAATGGCAAACAAATTCAAAAGCGTCAGTCTAGAGATGGAATCTGTTACTTTAGTTCAAAGACATTGCAGCAGGCTAAAGTGGTTTTTCCGAGCCAAATGGGTTTTGTACATTTAAAAGTCATGGCAAATATTTATCCAGGCCCAATTCTGCCCTTCTTCCCCTGAGCATCCTCATCAGCAGGTTGCTCCACTGAAGTCCACAGGAGCAACTGTGTAAATTAGTGCTCAGCACACGGATTGCAGAATCAGGCACCGAATATGTTAGGTTGATGCAATCAGGAGTTTAATTTTAGCCATACGTATCATTTGAGGACGCTTTAAAATTATGTACATTTTATCCAAGCTGACAGTCCTTGTAATTCCATAAAATATTGTATAATTTATTCCTGTCTGTATTTTTGACATCTCTGGATTGCATATCTTCTACTGAATCTTAAATGCTGTTTTTTTTAAAACCCACATTCAAAAGGCCTAAGACATATTGTCACAGAATATGAAAACAAGTCAAAAGATCCGGTTATTTTTTGCTTTGGTTTTGAGCTCTCCTTCAGTTTGTGTTTTGTCTTTGGCTGTAGTACTCCCGGTATTTTAAAAATGGCTCAATTCAATTCAAGTTGCTTCCTGTCTTCTGAAAAAAATAAACGAAATACAAATAAGGTTCAGGAAAAGTAATCCTGGCAAACTCAGTGGATGTTTGCTCTTTCTCGTTGTCTCGGTTTGTTAACCTAGCCATGCTGGCCGTAGTCTAGTATGTTCGTTTTCTTGCCCACTGTTTCTGGCTGTTGTGGCAAATACTATTTTTTCCTTTTTTTTTTTTTTTTTTTTTTTTTTTTTTTTTTTCTTTTGTGTGTGTGCGTGCGCGCATGTATAATTAACCAAAATATCAGGAAAATTTATATATGCTTTCTTCTGGTTCCTGGAAATAGAGCAACATTATGACCTTATGGTCTTCCAGCAAAAGTCAGATTTAATTTCTGCATTGCAGTGCAGCTTAATTAGCTATTGGAATTAGATTACAATTTACTAAATGGCCCTTTACCTTACATTCTTACTTTTTATTTACTATTGAAGTAGCCTTTTTTTTTCTCATGTGTGCAAATATCATATCAGTAATCACTGCAATTCCACAAGGTGTCTTTGTTCTGAACAAGCATGTTATTCTTGTAAAGTTTTAAGTATAAGTTAAGATGTTTTGTACAGACCAAGGTAACTGTTAAAATGTCAAGCAATTACTGAAATGTTGTATAGTTATAAAAGTTTGATTTCTTTTGCTTTATATGTATAAAATTGTATCTTGCCTGTTTTGCTTTGTATTTCCAACGTGTTGCACAATTACGCATTTTGTTTACATTTGTTCCCTCTTCAGAAAAAAAGAAATAACAGTAATACTTTATGTACAAACATTTTAAATGTACTTTTGTTGTTTTTAAACACAATGTCTCTGTATAAATAATATTGGTTGAACTGGTACATTTGTGTCTCTCATAGAGGGATTAATTATACTGCCAGTGCATTGAATTATTTAAAAAAAAAAAAGTAAAATAAAATTTTTATGAAAATGTAACCCATTTTATCACTATAAATTATTCTGTCTTCTGCTATTTTCTCATTCCCCTCTCAGGATACAATAAGTATGGTACAGTAAGTACTGTTTGTGGGAGAGCTGTCATTGGTTTTAATTTTTAATCAATGTGTTTGTGTCATTGCGGAGACTTAAAATGACTTGATGTTAGAAAATAATGTAGTGCTGATACCAGCTGTGAGGTAACAGGATCAATAGTGTGTTTTCCCCATCCCTGAGGGGCCTCAGCTGCAAGACAGCAGCCTAAATCCCGTCTGTCCCAAACCCAACCTAAAGAGGGAAGGAGCCAGGCTTCAAAGGCAGGATTCTTTTGGTCGCTTGCTGACAAGCGGCCCAAGGCTCCAGCGTGACTAAAGGGGTGCGATTCAGCGTGCCGACCCTCTGCGCGGGGGCGCGTTCCTCCCCAGGGCCTTCCCGGGATGACAAAACTAGAAGCGCCAGGTTTTATATCATCGTTGCAGAAATAGGTCAAAGAGCCAGTGCCCAGAATACCGGCTCGAAAGAGGTGTAAAAAGCTCCCAAGAGATGCTAAGCAGCCTGCGGTGGGGCAGCTCGGTGCTGCTGAGCGCGGAGCAAGCGAGGTCGAGCTGCCCGCCGGGGAGGGACGAACCGCGGCGCTCCCGACACAAAGCCCACCTCGGGCCGCTGTCTTCAAGCGCAAGCTGCCGTCGCTGTGGTTTGTCGTACGGCCCCTCACACTTTTACAGTCCTGCTGGAAACATTTTCGTCTTCGTCTGGAGAACCGCGTGCTCTGGAGGTGCCGGGGGGAGGCACGGCCAGGAGGCGGCTGGTGGGGGTGTCTGAGCCCAGAGAGTGTCGGGGAAGGGGCGGTGGGCACGGAACGCGGATGGCGTTGCAGAAGGATGCCCTGGGAGGCATACCGGTGGGCGTTAGTCTGGATTTGAGGCTGAGTATTTATCGTAATGTCCTCCTTAAAACAAAGGGCCGGTAGCTGATACCCTCCTGCTTGTCTGCACCACTCTGATCACGTGAAGCGGCTTGAAGCTGTCTGGTCTGACCAGGCTACGGCTTTTCCAGTGTTCCTCAGCCCGCTTGTGTGAATGGTTACCTGTAAAACAGGTGCTAGAGCCCCAGTCCTTCTCAGCAATACGTCACCTCAGAAGAAAATCTGGAATGGGGTGTTTGGAGCTCACTTTGTATCGCATGTGCCCATTTTGCATTCCAGGAGTCTGAAAACATCCCCTCTGACTATCTCAGAGAGAGAGAGAGATGTCTTTTTGGTCAGTGGGAAGGAGGGCAGGTCTGATGCTGCATGTACCATTCGTTCCCTGAGTCCTTGGCATCCTCTGGGTGTGCCCAGAAACCAGCTTGAAGCTGTACTTCACATAGGCAGCTCATGTCATTCCCTGCATGTGTAACCTTGTAATCGGCTGTGAAGTGTTCTGTGATCCCAGCTATGAATGATGAATGGCTCCACATAAACCTGTGCCGCACGGCACTGTTAGTGTGACTGCACAACTCAGAAAAAAAGCACTATGGAAAAAAAAAAAAAAAGGGAGGGGGATAATTATTCATATAGCCAGTACATGGGATTCCCACAGTAGCAAAAGATGTTGGCCCGCTCACCAGAGGGAGAAGCGTCTCCCCCAGACATGCAGTGAGGGGGGTAATAGAAGATGGGTGTTTGGATGCTGATTTTCATACACAATTACACGCCAGCATCAGGCAAGGTACTGTGTGCCCTTTCCCCAGCCAAGGAGACATCTTCCCTCCCTCCCTGGCTGTGTGGGGCTGAGGCAGTGGAGTAGGATGTTGGTAAGAGCTATGCAAGGCTCGAGAGAGACCGAAGCGCTACAATTCCTTGGCCAGCTAAGATGATTTAAGTGCACGACTCCCTCAGGAGTGAATTTGGCCCATGACAAGCTGCTCTAGACCACGGGATGTTTGGTTGCCAGCACGAAAGACGTAGAGGTTGTGAAGCCTTATTTATATCTGAAAAGTCTGGCTGCAGCTTCCCGTGGCCTGTGGGAAGTTAAGGAGTAGGAAGCGTAGCCTAAATCCTTTCACCAAAAGGCTGAGACTCTCTCCAGCCCCTTCTCCATGGTCCAAAAGGAAAGCAATGCAGTATCAGCTCCACGTAATAGAGAGGAATTTCACTTACCAGCTGTGTTTCAAAGTGAATTTAGATATCCTTTTATCCCTTTGATTGAAAAAGGCACATGTGCATGGGGAGTTTCAGGGTTGTTTTGCCCCCATACTGTGTCCATGCGGTTGGAAGGACTTTATTATAGCTAATGTAAATGTGTTCAGCACACAAACCACATGTGAAGCTAACGTTAAACAGAAGTTTGTGGTCATATGAGCTACAGAAAAGTCCCTGTTGATATTTTTAGGCATGTATGTAGACTGTTCTCCTCTCTTTTGGGAACCTGCAGACCTATGAGCACATGCAAACAGCTCAACACAAGGGGTGAGTTAGTAGGTTTAAGACCTCAGGAACTGGACTGCAGAAGAAAAGATACTACCTGACAGCCTTGGCCTTCCTAGGCCAGAAAAAAAATGACATATTTGGGCAATAACCTTTAGGATCAGTTTTCCTTCAAGTCCTATGTCATTCACCTGTGCAACCACCGTTGGAGCTGTTCTCAGGCACTTCCGGGTTATGGTTGTCACCCGTGGGTTTGTGTGCTGCCCCGGGGAACCTGGTGTGTTCTGCTGGGCACAGCGGTGATTTGCAGCTGCTGGTGTTCTGCTCCCTGAACATGCGGCTGCTGATATGTGTAGGATTCCATGAAGATTTGCTGAAGAGTTCACAGGAAAATTTGAGCGAAAAAGTTAGAAAAGAAAACCAACAGCGACCACTACCACCACCATACGCTCCCCATTTTTCAGCCGGCTCCAGGCAGACAGGGTTCACCCTTTCGGTGGGGGGGCATTGTGAGAAATGTGTGTGTGGTTGGATGTGATGAAGCCACGTGAAAAATGCTCCATTTTCTGCTTTCTAAGAGAGCTGAGCCTTGCTACCTGGGTGCCAGGGTGCCAGCTCCCCTCTGCCCTGCCTCCCTCGGTGAAACCTCAGTGCCAGCTGCTCTCGTGCAGCACGTCAGCTCTGATCTGCTGTAGGAATGAAGCCCCTGAGTGTTTGCTGCCTTTGAAGGGTGATTCCCACCTGCGGCCGCTGCTGCTGGAAAACTCAGCGCACGCCGGTACCCCTTAGAGCTGATCCCGGGCTTCGGGCAGCACCAGGAGCCTGGTCTAACTCTCCATCCCAAGGAATTTCAGACTCACAGTGGTGTAACAGAGAGCAAATTCTGCAGCACTTTTTTTCTTTTTCTAGGTGGGTTTTTTTTTTTTTTTGGCAACTCTACATTCGCTGCCTATCAAGCAGGAACTAAATAAAAAGGCTGTTATTGTGCTTCGAGCCATCAGTTTAAGAGCAATCACCTATGCGTTCGGGATGTGCTGGCAGGGAATTATCTGCAATGAGAAGCTGCTTGCCAATCAGCGGTGTAAAAGCCCGCTGGCTTTAGCTGTACCTCGAAGTGGATATGACTCATTCAGTGAAGTGCAGCACTCAGATCTCTAATGCCCTCTACGGTTTGGGAGCTGATTAGCCAAGAGGAGCCTCGTCCAGACGGGTGTCCAGGGCATCCCTGGTGCCCGAGTCGCACAGCGTGGCCGAAGCCCTGAACCTGAGCTGCTGCTCATGACTGTCATCCTGCCCCGGCCTGCCTGGCTCCGTGGAGCTGCAATGAGAGGCAGCAGGTTTGCCATGGAGGACCACAAAAGCTGCCAAGTCCTGTCTGGGAAAGGAGGTGTCAGAGGAGCAATGTGCCTGGGAAGCTCTGACATTGGCACTGAGGAGCCATAGGGTATCACGAAGGAAATACTTTCACACAAAATGTTCCACAGCCAAGATGACATGATGTCTCCGGCTTGGACCACGCTGCGTCGGTGAGCCTCTGCCAGCTCCAGGCAGAGAGATGAGTTTCTCCCTAAGGGCTCCTATGACTGAAGGTGGCTTTGGGTGTCCAGAGGCTGGATACAGACGTTTTGGCAGCAGGCTCTTTTCCACGCTACTCAAACAAATCCCTTCTTGGCTCCGCAGAGCTGGTGTTGATTCAAGGACAGACCCATATTCTCCAGGCTGCCCTAATGTGATGGTGACGAGGGACTGGCCTTGCAGACCATCTAATTAGTTCTGCTCGAGGCAGGAGAGGCCTCCTCCACTGCTCAGCTCAGCGGGTTGCTCCCTCCTTTGGCAGCGGTGTCCTTGTCACCGGTGCGGTTGGGGACACGTGGATGGCTTCCCCTGCAGGGTTTGAGGTTATCCCAGCAGCCGCTGCCCTACGGAAGAGACGGGCTCGGTCAGCCAGTAAAGGTAGGCTTGGACCAGGACTTACCAGGTGAAGTTCAGTGGCCTGTTGGTATTCAGGAGGTTAAAGCAGATGACCACACTGACTAAAAAAAAATCTATCAGCTTGTTAATCAGGTCGCTTGCCCTCATCACGGTGTCTTCTGGAGAGACACAGAGCCTGAACCTGAATCCAGGTTATTTCACACTGACTTAACATGTCAAATCCCAGAGTAAGTGAAATCAGATTCAGGCCTTCAGATTTGTAACACCAGCATGAAGAACACTGCAGCTGCACCGACTACTCGGGGTTTACACAGGCGTAACAATGATTTCGCTGTCAAAACTGGCATCTCCTGTCGTGAGCGCTGGACTCTCTGGGCCTAAAGAAATGTCACCTCTATGTCTCAAGGAGGCATTTCAATCTCAATCATCCCTGAATCAATCAATGAAAATAGCACGTCTATTTTAATAATGAAGCACCGTGGGCCAGCGCACGAAACTCCCGGTGTCTGGCACTGGGGCTGCCGACGTGCTGCCAGCCCGTGGCTCAGGCCCCAGCTCTCTCATCGCCTCCGCCAGCCCTATCAGCCCCCCAAAGTTGCTGTTGGCGCGCGATTCCAGGAGGGTAATTTATTACCCTGAAGAGCCTGACTCTTCTCTCCCATCTATCTATATCTCTGGTTTACATTGTTTACATTAGCATAATCATTTCTCAGGGAGAATGTCAATAAATGCTGGAGACAAAAGCAACACCAACACCACCAACAACAGAAAGCCCAACTGCTAAATAATTCCTAGAATGAGTTGTCAGAAACCTTTTATTTACTGATTCTGCGCATTTCATTTATTCCTGGCAGCAGGCCAACCTTTCTGACAGTTAAGATTTATTGATTTAATTGCCTAGGGTAACCATGCAATAAAATCATCTCAAAGATAAATTTTCATGGCACTGTGCAGCATTGAAGTAATTTTTCAAGTGCTATGGCTATATTTCTGCAGGTTACAGGTGCAAAATTTGCTTAAAGCAGAAATGTCTCATTATTGTAACCCCAGTGCATCAGTGTGGTCCCTCCTGTGAAACTCCTTTCTTCTTTGCTTTTTCCCCTCTCCTTTCTTTCCCTTTCTTTCTCTCTGTCACTGGCTCTTTCTCTATCCCCTCCCCCGCCTCCCCTTTTTTTTAAGGGGGACAGTGCAGGTCTCTCAGAAAAGAAATTATATTTTCTTAATTGGTTCATATATTCAATGCCCAGGAGAAGCGAAGCTTCAGTTTAATTAGTAGTGGGCTTAGAGGTTATTTACAATGTTATACAGAAGCATTTGTTTCCAGCTGTGTGATGCTTTTTAACACAGAGGCCTCGCATGGTAGATGATTGCCATTTGTGACATTATAGTTTATTGAATCTTTAGATCTTTTTATTTACACTGTTAAAGGGCTCATTATAGTTCAGAACAAGGAGCAAATGAAAAACTCTGATTAATTCCCAGGTTAATGGTAACATGTCTGAAGTCAGAGATAGTATAAACTTTTAACAATGGGAAATGTTTTCTCTCTTATGATCTATTTGGGGCGGGGGATGTTGTTGGGTTTGAGCGTGGGATTTAATGGCCTATTGCCCTGGCAGCTTCCCTTGCCAGATCTGAATGTTTAATTTCACTCTCCTGCCCCATTGAGGACATCCAGCCAAAGGCAGCTCCGAGGAGCCTCCAGCACAGCGTGGGCACCCAGCCTCGCAGCGGAAAGGCTGGCTGCCACCGGTCCTGCGGCCTCGGCCACCGTGGCCTCTGCGAGCCATGCCAGCGCTGAGTCCAACAGCGCAAACATACACTGGGAAACAAAGTCGGGGGATTTACTCCACCAACCTGGCACAGGAGATGGTAGCTGTGGTGTGGAGACGACAAGCAGGCAGCTCCCAGATACCTCCTCAGGATGATGCTGTCACTCAGGACCTGGTCTCCCATCAGACCTGTGCTGCTGTGGGCCAGCAGAGCTTCCCCAGCACCTCTGATGGCTCCTGGAGCCCTTGGCAGGGCTGCCGCCAGGTTTGCCTGGCTGAGCTCCTCTTGAATGACTTTTAGTCCTGTACACTAGTGGACTTCCCCTACCCTGATCTCATTCTGCAGCCTTCTCACTCTTCACTGGTCAGTACAGCCCCGACACCTGGCCCTTACACCCCCCTGTGCACTCACCATCCTTCTGCAGTGTGGTCTTCTCCAGCACTCAACTGCTGCCCCCGTGTCTAAGGACCCACCTGTGGGTAACTTGTTTTCTGCAAGGCTGTGATGAATTTGCTGCCATCTGCGGGGCATGATGCGCGACCTGGGGGCTGCCATGCTGCACAAGTTGCCCACCAGCCCTCCCCTGCAGCAATCCGGTGAGGGTGCAGGTCTCCCCAGCCCACAGCAGAGCACCGTCCCACCACGCTGCAGGAAAGGGCTGCCACCCACACGGACACCGAGACACACCGCCAAGCACTTCTGCTCCCACGGCACTGGAGAGCTACGCTGCATACAAAACTGCCCAGTAAATCAGTCACAAAAAAACCACTCTATATACAGAAAATGCATAAATGACCTATTAAAGCTGCGTTTAATTTACAAGCAACACAACTACAACTTTGGTCTGTTAATTTGGATTAGCTCCAAGACAAACAGCACATGAGATATGTTCCTATCTGTGAGGGAAAATTTGCTCCTTGTTTTCAAAATCATGCAGTCTCAGATGGGCAGATTAGGGTCTGTGTTATCATTGTTAACCCACAAACGGATCAGATGGAGGGTTTTGCAAAACAAGCTTATTTGAATTCGAATTATTAGGAATAAAACGTGAAATTTGGCTTACTTTTACTGGTGGAAAAGAGAGCTCGGACTTGCAGATTTGCTCCACTGACAAGCTTGTGGATCTCACAGAGCAAACACTGACTTTAAAGCCTAGGACCTTTACGCTTGCAGTTTAACCTCTTCGACCTCTACCCCTCTGACTTCAGCCGTTCATTAGGTGAAATACGAAGGCAGGTTGGATACATTAAAAAGAGTATTAGTGAGAAGAGAGGCAGTTGAATCAATAATGTCAGTAAAGGTAGACCTATTTATAGAGAAACAATGTCAGCATATGATAAACCTGTGAGTAAATTGGCTGAAAGCCCAGAGCTTTGTACTGGTTTGGAGAGCTTGAAGGGATCCGAGCAGCAACAAGCACAATCAGTAATCCTGGGGCTCAAAAATGTCAGCCATGACAACTGGGGATCAGAAAGACGAAAAGAGTGTCCTCAGGTGGGAGAGGAAGGATCGAAGGAAGGAAGGAAGAGGGAAGATGGGCACAGTTTCAAATATCGTCAAAGGGAAATGCCAAGTCCTTAAGGCTGGGCAGCAAGGGTGAAAGCTGAGGTCCATGTTTACTCTTTTTAAACCAGGGAGACCTCCCACTCTGCAACCACACATAAGCCTCCAGGCACCTAAAATCAATAGGCACCTCCAAATTCAAGACAAAACCTGTCCAGGTATTCAGAAAAAACTTTCCACATGTACTGACTAGATACACAAGTCCCTCCGTTGATCACCAAGAGAGGAAACTTGGCAACTTCAGAGAATCTGATTCACCCTAACAAATCTGATACTTCAGTTTGGCTTCTTTAGGGTAAGAGACCACTCACAGCGATCTGAATACAGTCTTCAATCTATACTCAAGCCTATAAATAACTTTGACCAGATGTAACACCCTATTTCTTTTCATTGCCTCTCTATAGAAAGTGAGCTTTATTAGAGTTAAGCTGATGTTCTAGACACCAATCCTATGGGTCATTGGGGCCTACCATGAAGACACACAGTCTGAACATACTTTTGGTAATTAGCATTAGTTGGAAAATTTAAAAAGAACAGGATTTCTGTTTCATATGAACATTTGAACAACTCTTGTTCTAGTTCCAGGGCAAAATGATATTTTTTTTCCCAGTTGTCAAAATTCTCCTTCTCTGCACCCTGACCCCAAAAATTCCAAATTTGGGGCAGCTCCTGTAGGTTCTTCCCAGAGACCTCAGAAAGATTCGCTTTGTGATATCACCCTGAATTACAAAGCATCCTTTGGGGTTTTTTTTTTTGTGTGTTTCCTTAGGTTCTGAGATGGCTTCAGTGAAGTAGGACACACCAGATGATGTGGGCGGTTACGTTTCTGTTTAACTAACTCTTTCTGCTAATTTTTTCCTTTCGCAATTCACTGCAGCTATGGGCAGGCTGACAACACAGGAATGTAAGAGTACACGAAACACGATAGACTCGTGTTTGTGGGGGGAGTTCAGAAATAGCAACCAAACCAAGGAGCCTTCAAGTGAATAAAAACCCATTCAGAACTGCAACCAGGGAGATCAAACCTCTTCCCTGAGTCATGGGTGTGTAGAGCCAGATGTGTACCATATAAATGTGTGGGTACGCTGTATGCTGCCAACAAACAAACATGGGAGGAGATAGGTCCACATAAGAGCACACAAATCACTGGAGCTCTATCAAAAATTCACAGTTGATGGGCCCTTCCAGGAGATTTCAGTCATCCTCATTTGAAGTGCTCAGCTGAGACAACGGTGAAGGCCCAACAGGTGGACGGGTTTAGGGGGTCTTGTGAGTGGTGGTGTCTGAGAGCCACGTCCTAAACCACACCGGGGCTGCTGTTTTTGCTGCAGTAGACCCAATGTGCAGCCTGGAGCCACGTTAGGCCAGTTCTGGTCGCAGAGTGAGTGTGTGCTAGATGTCCCAAACAGAACGTAAATAAAAAGGGAAAGGGCTATCAATCATGTTCAGACCCCTACTGACACATACTGTGCTCACATACATAGCATAAACACCTCTAAATAGCTCATTTTTGAAGAATCAGAATTACAAGCTGCTTCAAAACCCCTGCACTCTATTAACATTGAGAATGTGTCCTTTGATATAAACTCTTCTAGAAATGATTCAGATGAATTAGCACAGGAAAATCTTGCTGAGTTGGAAAGCGCTGAATCAGAAGCAGTGCAGTCAGTGAATAATGAAAGTAAACCATCATTCTGAAGTATGACTAATGGTGACATGGCCTGTCTAGAAGAACAAATAACCAAAAGACATACTACTTGGCCCCAAAACTGGGCTGAACATTTTTTGAAATGACTTCACTGCTGTATGAAGACTATTAACAAAATGGGAAACCCTGCCAGCTTGTGGACTACAAGTCCAATGAGGGAGAATTTCACTTGTCCACAGGAGAGACAGATGATTCACTTTGTAAAAGAGTGGGACTTATTACTCTTAGAGGCAATATTAATAGATCCATCCGAAACCGCCCATGGAACAGATCTATTGACAGTGCCAAGATCCTTAGCTGAAAAATGTGCAGAGAAACTTGAATCTGCATTGTAGAATGCTGCAGTGAAGCGATTACATTTTGTGGCACCTAAAATGCTTTTATCAAAGGATGACTTGACAAGACATCACGATAGCTAAATGCTTAGGACTGAATGTCAATCAAAAACTTACATGTATTATTCAAGGTGCAGACTGAGCTTCAGCTAGGCAAAGGGAAAATACCAAAGGCTTATGGAGAGTGTGTTTGTGAAAAGACATGAGCTATCTTTTGCAATCTAAGCACATTCATTCTGCTTCTTGGGCTAGATGCGTCGGGTGTGACTTTACCATCTGCATAAGAAATGAATTTGACCCATAGTGTCTTATTTAGGAGGTGGGGGTAAATACATCTTCTAGGCATGGTGGGGTACCATGACCCATTTAGAGCTGCAGAGGTTTCCAGCAGCTAATGGCTGTCAGTTGTAGTATGCAGTAAAAGAAATAGCTGCCATCAAACAAATTTCTTTTCTTTCCAACAAGAAGGCAAGAACAACTGAGCTGCGGTTCAGATTTAGCACGGTAATTCACCAGTTGAATGCTCCCACACCAAGGGATACTCTCTACCAGTAGGAAGGTGTATCCCCACCCCAACATTTTGAAGCCCTAACACAATCCAAGACCACTGTAAGTTACCCAGTCGGCACCTCAGCACATGTCCCAGTCCTCAGTTTCTCTGGGATGGCCAGAAAATAGAGAGTTCACATTTTCAATGGTTCCCAAAGACCTGGTGAAGCTTTTTTAAGTGACCAGCTCTCTGTACACACGCTTGGCTGCTGACCACAGCAATGGTCATCAAGAAGATGCAACTCCTGCTCAGGAGTAGGACATGCCACTGAAACCACCACTGATTTTTTTTCCATCATCAGAACTGTATAAAAGGCACGAGACTTATGTTCAGTCCTGTAAAACAAATGCCAATCAGTCTCAAGCCTAAACAGCAGAAACAGCCTTCCTACAACAAAGGAACATCTAGAAGAGACAATTAATGTCTCTATGCCTTTATGCATG
Source organism: Charadrius vociferus (assembly GCF_000708025.1). Lineage (NCBI taxonomy): Eukaryota > Metazoa > Chordata > Aves > Charadriiformes > Charadriidae > Charadrius > Charadrius vociferus. The sequence goes on from NW_009649308.1 coordinate 3,144,666, forward strand.
TACACATACACATGCTCTCTAATTGTGTCAGTGTCCTAAGGGTTACATGGCTAAGAAGCCAGGGAGATACACACTACACAGTCCAAGACTGGCCTTTATAAAATTCCCAATCGTTCCATTGGCATTCTTTCCTACAAACCTCTCAGAGCATCTGACACAAAGTTATTCATTTTACTATGGAAGTGATCAAAATAGTGGCGAAATGATGTGACAAAGAATCAGGCAAGGAATCGATGGCAGCACATTGGGAATAACCCACCACCGGTCATATGAAGAGGAGGAACACATACTTTCACTCTCCTTCTCTCTGTGTGGCCCAGCTGAAATATGGGGCATCACGCGAGAAAAGGACAGGGTCAAATTATTGCACTATTAAAACCAGGAGTGAAACAAAGGTAAACACAGCCTCATGCTTGATCTGCCATCTCCTGGCAACTGTCTAATTGCCTTCCATACCCAAAGGGTTTGCAAGGCAAGAGTGGGAGCAGAATGAGAGCGAGCTGCCTTAAAGATGTTAAATATGCCTATTAGGGGGAGAAAAGCAAATTTTCCTACAGGGCACATGTGGCAATTAATCCTTTCAATGGGGAGACCTCCCTTATGCTTCCAACGTTAGCACCAGCAATGTTACACAACTCTATTTACACCTTTAGTTAATATGAATGAGCAGTTACCATAGTAATTATTACATTTTACAATGTACATAAAGTTCCTGATACAGTTAAGAGATGGGGTCAGTATTTAAGCTTAGCTCAGCATTTAGCAAGCTTTCCTTCCTAGATGTTTTGATTACTTAGGAAAACCTTAACCTCTACAACATAATGAAGGACTGGAAAGCTGTAGGGTAATTCGAAGGAGAAGGGGTGTGCATGGGGATATATGCACTATTATAAAGCTCAATAAATAATCATGTGAAATCACTGGCGTTTAGGACCCTCCAGAGAGGAGCTTTCCCCGCCGACTCCTGATCCCTCATACCCTGAGTAATTCCAGATTAAATCCACTGACTTTGTGGAAGTGTACGTGACATCAGGAACCCGCCATGTATTTCCAAAACACACGTTAATTGGCTCCAGACAGCGGCAAGGGGGTTGTACACGGCTACAACCATAGGGCTTCAGCTCCTCCATCCCCAGCGTGGCTCAGAGGGAAAGCGGTGCAGTGCACAAACGGCCAGACCTGTGGGAATGATGTAAGGTGTCTTCCACTTGCATTTTATTGAGAGAGCCCATAAAATTCAAAATCCAGCTGTGCACGTTGGTTCAGCCTGCCTATTAAAAGGGCGGCATTTTCTCATGCCTATGATTGATATGGTTTTAGGCACATCTGTGTACTCACTTAAGCCCCTTCCCTCCACCCTCTCCATCTCAAGCGACTGCGTAGACATGAAAAGTGGGAATTTGTCTTTTGTACGTGAGGGTATAAAAGGCTTCTTGACTTCCACTGAAGGACAATAAGTGGCGGTTCACTTTGATTCCCTCTCAATGCTAATTTTACCTTAGTTTTACCCAGGGAAAACATGGAAGCCCAGCACCAGGGTAATCAGCCCTTTTTCTTTCTTAACCTCTAAGGCGCAGGAAAGAGGCAGCTCGGTAAAGTGACCTGGACACATGTTACAATAGATAATCAATGGCTGTAGTAAAATGCACGTGAAAGCATTTCAAGCCCACATTTCAGTAAACATTCTCCAGAATCTGCGGCTATTTATCAAACATGAATGCGCTTTTCAGGATGAGGATCTCATTTCCCCCTGGTGTTTTTGTTCCAAAAATAATTGGAAGTGACAATACAGAGAAAGATGATATTTCAACTTCATGTTTAAAATAAATATAAGGCTGTCATCAGAGCTGAGCTGTCTTGTGAAGATCCCTCTCACAGGAGTCAACAGGCAGCTCGACTGATGGAGAATCGTGTTCCATTATTGATTAGCTTTTAAGTTCTTGTTACATATTAGATTAGGATCGCTGTATGCATAGGGAATGAATAGCCCAATTACAGTCTAAAATAGCTCATCTCAAAGTGGTTTAGGATTTTGATATTATAGAAAGAATTTTAAGGAAATTACAGGGTTTATTAAGAAAGCCTTCAAGGCAGATATTTACATTTTTATTGCATGGCTTTTCAGGATGGGGAGGGCAAAATATCCCTCCTTTATTACATATAAGGCTGGTTTTAGCTCCCTCCCAAGTAGCTTTTAAAAACTTTGGGAGGTAGGGGTTTGCTATCTTTGGGCTTTTTTCTGCATTGGAAGTACCATACTAGGCAGCCCCAGAGTTACCCCTCTGGGCTCCCCCAGTTGAAAGGAGAGCACCCTACACCGAAATGTGCACCGGGCTCTGCTCTCAGCGCTGCTGCGACATGCCAGGGCTCCTTTTGGGGGCAGGGATGGTTCTTAGCAGACAGTGGCATTCGGACACTCAGAACCTGCCAGTTTTTACTCTTCTGTGCAGAAGAAAGCTATCGATGGCGCTAGAACAGTCCCAGCTCCCTGAAGGTGGCTCTCAAGGGCACTGAGCATTGGCCACGAGTTACTCGGAGTAGACTCAGTGCTGCTCGAGCACATCCCAGCTCCCAGCAGAGACGCTGATCCCGGTGACCCGAGATCTTGTGGATATGGGACCAGCACTCTCACAATACAGTATTCCTGAGAGCGTGCCTTAATTTGCTTTCATGTTGCCAATTTTTATGACTGGAGCAATACTAGGGACTTATGCTTGATTTTCAAAACCAAGCAATTTTTTTTTTTTTGGCCAAAATCTGGCAACCTCGAGGCCAAGAAATTTTCAAGCCTCGCGTAGCCAAAGCCATAGCTAATGTAGTCTGGTGTTGGTGATATCCCTCTTCAGGCAGGAGGTGGGACCTCGACCTCCAGTTGGTGCTTTGTTGTCCTTGCGGACACACTGGAAGTGTCCTCCAAGATGCCACCTGGGGGCTGTCCTGGAGAGAGGCGAGGGCTGCTCATGGCTGCGTCACAGCTCCTCGGCCCTGCCAGGGGACAGATGAGAGCAGCCGGCCATGTCCCACCGAAGGGCTGCCGAGCAGACGAAGGAGAGCGGCAGCAGCACTGCATCCGAAATGCCAGAGACACCAGTCTGGCTGCAGGGGAGCGTGAAGCGGGAGTCAATGGTGTGTATCGCACTCGGCACGTGAGCTTTGACAGGATGGACTGCCAGGGTGATTTAGGGCCTCCTGAGGTACCTCCGAGAGACTCCGGCCTTGGGGACTGCGGGCAGGTGGCAGAGGAAGAGCTGCCTCCCGCTCCCACTGACACACACATGCGCACAGAGCCACGCTGCCCTCCGCCCTCCCTCACTACACGAGTTTTAGCACCAGCTTTAAAGACCCCAAATGTGAAAAAACATTTTTTTGTAGTTCTCTAAAACATAGCCATCCTTCATTTCACAGCAAAATATAGTTTGGAGGGGAGTGGGTGCAGGAGCCCAAACTGAAGCCTCGACTCTCCATATCCACTCATCACAGTGCCGACAATACTGCATCACACAGCTTCCACTCTGTATAACCACCCTGAATATTTAGGTACAGAAAATAACCACTCTTTTTCTACAGAGAATTTCCAGCCTTCAGCAAGGTGGAAGAGTTTTAAAAATTGATCTGACTTTCCCTCAAATTTACCTAATTAATCATTCACTTCGCAGGTTAATCTCCCATATGAGACAAGTGCTGACCACATCTCCAACAAAGCGTGGAAAAGGTCACCAGAAATAGATTTCCAAGGCCTTGAAGGGACTCTGTGGGCAAATGGTTGCCACTATGCAACACTGCAAAAGTGTGATTAAAGATCAAAGGTGGGAGAGTTGCGTGACCCCAGGATCATTGCCAATGAAAAACTGGAGCGAAAACATTTAGTAAGTACTCCAGGCCCACCGACTCACCCTTTTTGGAAGGTAATACGTTACCTCTTTAGAGAAAAGTTCTGCTCACCCAGTTGTATAATATTCGTATGAGTCTGCTGCATAGAAAGCCCAAGTTCCCTTAGTTTTGCATGGTTGCAAACAATGTAAGCACCCAGAAGGCTTTCCTTAAAGAGCGAAAATCCAAGTCCTCATATATATGTGTGCACACAAGGTCACACTGGCTGCTCAGGTTAGATATTTTGCTTTCTCACTCTTCTCACTGCATGCTAAGATATCCCTCATGAATTTACAATGCCTTTCCAAATAAGGACCAATTCTGTGAGGTGGTGAGTACAGTAGTTTACTCCAGGAAAGTATTTTTTGAACTGAGACTGCCCACACGTGTTTAAAATTAAACAGGTTCAGGACAAATTGCCTTATGCCCTGCAGATGAACACTTGCTGGCTGCGAAATCCAAAATACAGTCTAATAGATGTCTCTTCCACTTCGTGCACATCTGCAGTCTAATAGGGAAATCCATAGCTTCACGCAGGAAAAGTACAGCTGAAATTAGCAAGAAAGCAGGTTGACTTGAACCCATGCAGTTATTTTTTGAACCTGGGGACACTCCTACCTCAAGTGGATGGGCACAGCTGCAGATCCCAATGAATGGGTGGCGGACACACCAGAAGGCACCAAAATAAATTACATGGACTAAATGAGAGCTGGATCAACCACTTGTTCTCCAATTCAAAAGTGATCCTTGGCCTGGGACGTTATGGGAGGAAATGCCTTCAGAAGTGCATCCCTCTGGGCTTGCAGAGTTTGCATCCTGCTCCTGCTGCACGGAATGGGAATTTTACCATTTGCTCCATCAAGACAGGCCCACCATTAGCAGAAAGTCCTACCTGAAGTGCTAGTAGGAAAATCAGACTGGGGAGGTAAAACAAGGCAGTTAGTGCCTTTCTTTTTCCAGAGTGATGAAAAGTGGACAGGGAGCATGTCTACATGGCAACACAGAGCTCAGTCCAGGGATGTCCGGACATGTGGAAATGTGAATCAGTACGTCCAACTCTGGATATCACCGGCTTTGACTGACCAGGTTGAAACTTGAACTTACGGAGGAAAGCAGAGCTCATTAGCTGAACTGCGAACACTGCGTCAGTGCCAAGCAGGCTGCGGATTGCCCACATGGATGCCGTGCCGCGCACTGCCCGGCTCTCCCCACACAGCCCCAGGCAGGGACGTGCTCCTGCTGCGTTGGTGTCCTGCACGGGGACCTGCACAGGGACTCAGCCAAAGCTCCCATCCCGCGGTGTGCTCCAGAAGCTGCTCCATCACTCAGCAGCTCTGTTAGTCCCTCCAGTCTTGAGCCTAATATCCCTTTACTTAGCCCACAGTGAGGATGATTTCTGTTAGGCAATAAAACTTTTTCAAGCAAACAGACCAAGCTGACAAGTGCATAATGGATGCACTTAACTCTCATTAGAGCACCGTATCTTCCACAGTCTACACGGTCCATCATCTACATTAAATAACTTTCTTCAGTTAAACACATGTACAATACTTACCTGTCCAAGTGGAGACAGTACTTTGTTTTTAATTGTACATTTTGCAGCCTTTAAGCAACACCAGAATGCTCTCTTAAAATAACAATCATCATCATCATCATCATCATCATCATCATCAACAACTATTATTAATAATAATAATTGCTATTGCTACTGCTATCGCTATTACCACCTTATGCTTAGAAATGTTTCTTTGCTTTCCGTTGCCTCAGTAAAACAAGAACCATTATGTAGCTTCATCCATTTCTCTTAAGGGCTACGGAAAAAGGTCGCTTTCAAGAAAAAAAAATGGTAATTTTTTACAAATACATAAAACAAAATACTCAAGGCATTTTTGAGATGCATTCTCACATATTGCTGAAATTACACACAATGTGTGAAAATTTGCATAACAAATGTGACAAGATGGTTACTTAAGGGATTGAAACAGAAGGAATAAAATATATATTAGATACCTCAGCTCTCATTAATTATTATTCTGAATGAGAAATAATGCCAGGAGCAAGAGGGGTGCCAGGAGAAGCGATGGGGAAATATATTATCATGTATTTAAGACCCTTTAAAAGGTATAATAATAATTAGGAAATTATTGCACTACTGATCTTTTTTAGTAGCAGAGCAACCACCTGTTCACACTTTTATTAATTGCTTGCTTGCCTCATCCTTAAAGATGGTCTGTGAAGATCATGAAAGAAAAAGCTACCTGAGCAGAAAGGAGGAGAAAGAATTCATGTTGTGCAGAAACAAAAATCCCTATAAAATTCATAACTTTAATTAAGAGTCACACGTGAAAAGGCAGTACTATTTTAAGACTGGTTTATAGCAAAACATAATTTGGCTTCAAACAATAGCGACGGAAGAGAGTGGATATTATTATTATTATTGATTTTGCTAATTTGCTCCAAATGCCCTGCCTTACCCAGCTTTGCCTTTCCAGTGCTTCCTGAAATATCTCTGGCACAGAAATGTAGTTAAGGCAGCTCTGTGGGGCTCGCTCAGCACCGGGCGCCCGCAAAGGCGGTGGCCGCAGGAGGTCCGGTCTCCTCCGGCAGCGCCCCGGGCTGAGCTGCGGCAGTGCATGGCTTCAGACAACATCCCCTGGGCGAAGTTGTTGCTAAGCTGGAAAACTGCAGCCTTCCTATTTCAGGAGATAATGCCAGTTAATGTATGTTTGTTGTCAGACACACATTCATCTCCTGAATTACACCGCTACGTGCTCGCGAGCGTTGCAGGAGCCCCCACCCCTGCCTGCCTGCGGATGGAGATGAAAGCGCAGAGGTGTCCTGTTGCTGGATTGATCCCTTCCCCGCTGCTGCGGAAAGGTGCACGCCATGGCAGAATCACTGGGGGCGTTTGAGCACACCATGCTCCATAATTATGGCAAGCAATTTTGCAAGCATTTCTCATCATCCCCTTCTTTAGGCTTTGAAACGTTTATGCTTTATCTGTATAAAAACAGAGAAATCCATTTTTTCTATCATCAACCTCTTTCCTCCAGACCTCCCATGGAAGCAGCACAGGATTTCCTATTTGCTCCTTCCTGCACTCAGATCTTGTCTTGGGTTTCCCCAGAGGTTTTGTCTTGGCCTTTCCTGGAATTACTGTCTCCCACAGACAGCAGCATGGCTTAAACACAAAAGTCTGTGTCCGTTTTCCCTATTAGTCTTTCTTATGTTTCTTTTTCTGTTCCCTCCCTTCAACCTTTTCTCTCCCAGCTTCACCGTTTGGAGGTTATTTCCTCACTATTTGTCCTTGGAAACACTTTGGAGGGCCGCTCCTCTGCCTGTGTGCTCCATCTTGGAGCTTCTGAACTCAAACACGAGTCCAGCGGGCCACAGTACAGGCACCTCCAGTGGTCCCGTGCCATTGTCCTAGTCCACCCTTACATGGGAGATGGATAAAGTAAGCTCAGTATGGTCACAAATAGGTGACAGAAAAAAACCCGCTATGCAGTGGCACTCCTAGCTTGGCAAAGACCTGTTACCATCGGTGGGCTAGAAATGGAGTTTCATTGCGTCTGCCTCCCATGCTGCATGTGAGTGCGGCACTTAGTAAAAGCTAAATCCATTTAAAATCATTTCAAGAGGGAAAATAAGGCCCTTTCTGGGGATATTATTTATAAGTCATGTTTTACTCTGCCATTAATATACTTTTGGAATGCATGAGAGCTCCTTGCACCCAAGGCAGGTAATAATGGTCTATTAAAAGACACCATCTCTCTTGCCTAATGCTCTATCAAAGGTTCATTGATGAAAATAGCCATCTGACTGCTCTCATCAGCTTTAAGGAATTCCATAAAAGAATGAAATATGCTTTCCTCATAATTGCTTTTGTATAAGATTTATGACAACGTGAGTAACGGATAAACTGGGCACTTGCTGAACAAGACTCAGATTTAAGATGTGCCAATGCAAATGAGGAAGTGTCCAACTAAGAGGTGCATTTCTTGGAAGAAATTTGCAAGTGTTTGCAAGAGCCACATGTTACCACATACACCTGCTACGTTCACCACTGGTGTAAACACATACAGCTCCAGTGAGGCCAAAGGCACTGCATCGGCTTGCTCTAGCTGCAAATTTGGGTCTTACAGGCCAACCACCCAAACAGCTCATAGCTGAGAAGAGGACCTTGACATCATCTGGAAGATGTCCTGGGTGTAACTATACAGCTGATTAAGCAGTAGCATGTTCTTTTGCCACCTGCACTTGATGCTGTATGTGTCAAGAACGTCACATGTTTGGGGGAAAAAAAGAAGTCCCTTAATGGCTGGCAGCACTGCTCATGCTCCTGCCAACAGTGAAAGTAGCATCAGTGGGAATGGACTGTGTGATTAGTGTAGTGGGATAATTAAAGCCCATTTGCCAGCTATTCATCTGGCTTAAACAGAGATGCAACGGTCATCGCTGTGGCTCTTCACCATTACATCAGTAATATGGTCCTATGAGCTTTTGGCTCCTAGATTACCTAAAGCACAGGAGTGACACTAAAAGAGGTTCTTTATCTATTTCCAACTCTGCTATTGGGTTTTGGTGTCACTTCACTTTTTTATCCTCAACTTTTCCACCTCCAAAAGAGGAATAATAATCCCTTACCCTATTTCATTTCCCTTTAGGATCTAATCAGATACTACAGATGTAAGTGCTGCTTAAGTACTTGTAGACATGTCTGTGTCACTCTATGTGGTAAGTCAATCACTACACTCTCACTCAACGCAAACAAATTATTCAGTCGTATACTGTGAGGGTCTAAAATTGTTAATGTATGCACATTTCTGAGGATGTTCCACCTCTATGAGCATTTGACATGGCCACCTATGTGTCCAGGGGCAGCCCAGTCCCACGCAGAAGTTGACAGGAGGTGGTGGACATCAGCTGGTCAGTGCTAGAAGTTGTGAATTATGTGTGAGAGTATAAGCTTTTTAGATTTTGAATCTAAAAAATTTTGAATCTGCCAAAATCTCAGTCTATAGAGATGCGCATGCTCGTTCAAGCACTGTCTCTCTTTGTCTCTTTACACACACACACAGACACACACACACATTGTAAGACTTTCAACATACATACCTGTATTTGGGTATTATTTTCACTCAGAAAAGCCAATAACCAGCATCCAAAATTTTACACCAAAGATTTGAAGCTTGTCAGAGCCCTAAGCAAGAGCAGAGTGTAAGAGGGGAGGAACCAGCCATTTTGGTAAGTCAGTACTACAGCCATACTTTTAACCCCCTAGTTGTTCATTCAGCATCTCCTTTTCTTTCAGCTAATTACACCAAGAAGACTTTATGGAAACTGTTGCCAAATGTTTAAAATGAGAGCAGTTAAGTTGTTATTTCACTCCCGTGTTACTATGGTAAATTGTACATGCTCACCTCATGCATTCATTTGTGAACGTTTCACATATCAGCGATTAATTAATATTAATGGCAGAAATCACTTCAAACTTGCTTTATGCTAGAAATCACACACAATCCTGGCTCTAATCACTTGGCAAATAAAGAAACTTTAATTGATAACCCAGGTTTAATATCCATCAGGAATGGATTCTGTAGGAGGAACAGAGCAATGTTCCCTGTAATCATCCTAGAGGAGATAGAAAGCTTGTTCTACCAACATCAAAGAAGATTAGGCAGCAGAAGCCTGATAGTAAAGTAGCAATTATGGAGGGTTTTTTTAATTCTGTGCACCTGCTTCATCAAAATAATAGGCATCTTTTAGCAAAATAACCTGAAACTCAGTTCACTGACTTTCAATTATCTGATGCTGGGAAATGCATCTGGAGAGACATGAAAAAAGGTGATAGACACACAGAAATAAAGAGAAGGGGGAAATTAGAATGAGGGAAAGTATGAGGGCCTACGTAAGTGGGGGCTATAAATATCCTGTGCCTCAGGCTGATTATAGAATGGGAATATTTTTGCTGAGTTAGGATTGTGGTATCAGGCACATTTGACCAAATCAGCCCCTGGTGGAGTGCCTTTGACTACAGTAAACAGCTTACACCAGAGACAGATTTGGCTTATTGCTTTTAAGGGGAATTTTAGATATCAAACCTTAATGAAAGCAAGGGAAGCACGTGACAACTTGCCACAAACATTTCAGGCTGTATAACTCAAAGCGAAATCAACTATTTTTTGACCTGGTCTATGATTCTACAAGTAGCCTCAAATTCCCCTTTATCAGGTGATCTTGCCAAGCAAAACTAGGGGTGACCCCATAACGTTGTTTCAAGAGGTGAGTCTCAAGTTAGACCAGTGCCAGTCTTTCCTGGAGGTGGGATGGGGAAAAAAAGCCCAGGCACAGTCTTGGTTTTGCTTCATGGGCTTTTTCAGAGGCGAGTGGGCAATTCACTGAAACATTCTGTGATCTGCAGCCCTGGAGCCTCCAAAGGCAGAGCACAGCAGAGCTCTGGCAAGAGAAAATCCGCATTACCGGCCCCATAACCAGGGAGAGTTCTTGCCAGGATCAGGACAAAACATGTGCTCAGGGCAGGTGTAGACTTGCACTTAACCAACGTGCAAAAACAGGCTCTGTGTGAGGCTGAGCAGTTGCCCTCCCTTCAGCCCTGCTGCATCCTGGCACATCCCGCAGGTACCAGTCTACGTGCTGGAGGCGGATGCACAGAGGATGGGGAACCAACAACCATGGCTGGCAGAGGCTGATCTTTAGCAAGAATCACAACCACATCCCACCTCATGCGAATGAAGTAGAAGTAATTCCATTGTAATTAAATAGGAATTTTTGTGTGAATTCCAAATGAACCTTTGTAACATTATCATTAGTTCTCAATACATCTCTTATTTTACCTCATTAGAATTATTGGTAATAAATGGTAGTAACTGGATTGTAATTAAATAGGAATTAAATTTTTACTTCCTAATGAACTACAGCAAAGCAATCACTATTTCAATATACATTAATTGCTGTTCTGTTAGGAATACAGGCAACTTAGTTTTAATGAATTGCTACAAATTGTTATGAATATATGGCCTGAGCCTACAAAATAATCTCACATCAGTAAGTGTGCCCGGTAGACGTCAGCCAGCTGTGTAGTGAGCACATCTACCCAAGGAACTTGGGACGTGCAGCGTGCTAATGCCAGGAGAGAATACACCAAGTTATGACATTTCGACAACAAACATTTTTTTCAGAAGGTTGCAATTAATTTACAAAAAGGCCAGACAAGATGCCATTGGGGGTGCCATTGGGGAAGTGGACTAAAAGGTGTGAGAAATCAACAGCAATAATACAAGGCTAGTGCCTTTTTATGTTATTAGTTCCTGTTTGATTATAATAAAAGTGCTTTGTAATATGTTCCAGGGTGGTAAACTGCATATAGAAACCCCCCTTTTATTACTTATACATTCTCTCTATATATAGAGAGATATATATAATATACGTATGGATAAAATTTCACCTCTATGACTGGTCTAGACTTAAAAGCCATAGATAGTGTTTGCTGCTTCGTATTACTGCTGAGGATGAAACAGGCGTTTGGTATAAGAAGGTGCAAGCTGTGAGAGGAGTGTTTGTAACGGGGAGTACTGACTACCTAATAGAGGTTTTGTATCCACATTCAGGGCAGACTTATTCTGGCTTGATGGGACGGGTGGGGGAGTGAACACAGAGCATGCCCGTAGCTGCTGAAAAATCAGCTTTCTGTTTTCTCTTTGAAAGCTGGCAGCGCGTGTCCCACCAAGCAGCCTCTGAGTTACCTTCCGTCTCCAAAGGGACTGACACTGGGCTGAATTCCCCAGGCTTCCACAGGGTGTCAGTTCCCCCTATTAATAACTGAGGAATTTTTTCCATCCAGGCTCCTCATTTCTGGCGCACCATCATCATCCCACGCTGTTGATTTCTAGGGGACGGTAGCAGTCAGCCACCGCAAACATGGGATGTTGTCACTTGGACGCAGCGTGAGCCAGCCACAAGGCCTGCCTCAACATGGGTTTACACGCCCTGAAACATCATCATGTCTCCATTTGTTCACCATCACTATCATTTTACCTGTCATTGCACTGCAAAGTCAGTGTCTGACTCTGACGTTTACAACCCCTTTGGATTCGCAGACCCAGCAGGGGAAATTCAGAATCAGGCTCTGGATGGGATCTGCGAGAGCCACAGTCACACGTGTGGGCTGCGGGGAGGGCAGCTCCCTGCTTAGGCATCTTTGTTATACCCAAATTTAAATCACGGAGATTGAACAGGGCAAGTAAACTCACTTTTTCAATTTTGTTACCTAATCAAAACTCTGAAGCTTTCTAGTGCTGGAGAGTGTTCACATATCATCCACTTTCCATATCCAATGCTGACAAAACAATAAGGCAGGAATAACATAAGTCGTGAGAAAACTAGTCTGTCTCATAAATCTTCTCGGGAAAGTGGCTGCTGTTTTATGTTATTGCAGTGTGTTGTTTCCAATGAAGTGATTACTGTTAGATGTATTTTTAAATTGCTTTTGGTATTTTTAAAAATACATGACTTTGAGAGTGATAGAAACGAGATTGAGTGGCGGTAGACAGTGCCTACAATATGATTAACTTTTTCCCAGACCAGCTACTTCTGAAATTAAGGTTACCAACACAGTTATTGTCAACTTTCCCCTGTCTGAAAAGAGCTCATTGGAGCTTGTGAAATTTATGCACTTATCCGACGGCCCACCTAAACCCTCCTCTTGCTTCAGACACTAGATGGGCTTGAGTTGTGCTTCAAGACATTTGATCAATCATTGCTACTGTCATTTTAAAGTGTGAACGTGCATGTTTATGCACTAAAGCTCTGTAACACAAAGCCTCAAGTTACGTCCCGTTGTGACTGAGAAGTTGTGGTTTCTGTCCACGGAGGGGAGGAACAGCTCTGTGTGTTAACGGCTTCAATCAAGGCACACACACTCCCAAAAAGGCTGAGCTACGTCTTAGATAAAGTTCATTTGGAAGACATTCAAGGCAATAAATATTAAGTGAGAGGTTTTCTCAGGGTTTTACAAGTCATTAAAACTCCAGGTAGATTTTACCTACCAACGGCTTCACTTGTGGCTTGCTGAGCTCACACGATCCTTTTCCTGGACATCGTTATGTCCCTTCCAGCAGCTAATGAAGGCTGTAACCATCCCAGGGCCCACCTACGCGGTCCCTCGGGTTGCTGTGTGATGCACAGACCAGGCACTACAGGGTTAAGTTTACCCAGACAAGAGGAGACTCAATAAGAGGCAAAAGGAAAATGAATTAGAGGAAAATCAACAGGCAGCAAAGGAAAAACTAAATTACATTTCATGTACACACATGCACTCTTTTGGCTGGAGGGGCATAAAATGTAGCCAAAAGCGGGCTGTTTTTATTCTAAACAGTGCATCAATCCATTGATTAATTTTACACTTTGTTCCTTATGAACCTGGGCTGGGGCCATGAATGCTGCTATGAAAAGAAGAATATAGCCAAAAAGGAACTCTTAAAAAGTTGGCAGCCGTTTCAAGGCAATGTGTCTGGCCAGCAGGAAGGAGATGGCTCCTCCAGGGAAGTGTATGGAGCTGTAAAACCATTTGTGAACCAGCCCTGCTCAGTTTATAAGGTGTGTGACTGACTTAAAGTCAAGTTTCTTGCACAAATTTGTAACTTGTAAATCGAATGATAAAAGTAGTCTTAGGTATCATTTTTCCAAAAGGGCATTACAAGATTGGTTAAGAATGACTGTATTTCCTCACTAATACCATTAACTTCAGAATTGTTTCCATCCATTACTGAGTCGAACAAGGAGGGTTTACCGTAAATTGCTACATGCTGTATGGTTCAGCTGGTCAGCTTTATGGTATAGGAAGCAGAAATAAACCAAAATCAAATAAAGGAATACAATAAAACACCGTGGACCAACTTCAGCCTTGGTGTAATCAAATGCAAATGGAAATTAATGGAGTTGTGCTCGCTCACACCACAGCTGACACATCCCTTGGCCACAGAGGAAAGGGAGGCAGCTAACCTCATCTCTCCGTGTCGCTTCCCAGGAATGGCTACTAGCTCATCATTTTCCAGTTACCTGTTATCTGCTGCCTAAATATTTCCTGAAAAGCTTCATCTGCCTCAGGATTTCCCTTCCATAAGTCTGTATTCCTTTCAGCAAGTTAAGAGGTTAAGGAATGATTTGGGAAATACCCCTAAAATCTCTCCAAGATAAGCCAAGAGTGACTTTAAGTAGGTGGAGGTCTGTGTAAGATCTCAAGGAAATGGGACAGAAGGAGGGGGGAATTCTGTCTGTGATATATCTCATTCCTCATCCCGGCCACACTGCTTAGTGGGGGATAGGGACGGGAGTTTCCATTTACAGGAGGTTCAGGAGTCCCATGATACTGCTTATCTTGTTTGCACCAGGCAAGAGAGAGCACAAATCCCACCGACCGATGGGGAAACTCACCTTCCGTAGAAGACTAACACAAAGCCAGGACACCACTTAAATCCCTTAAAATAGGGATCTGTGGAGGCTCAGGGCAGTAGGGGTTTCACACCGGCAATCTGACCATTCACCTCATCGACACACGGCGCTCCTCAGGCAGCACACATCCTGGCATCTGTCTGAGGAGAAAGTTCAGCTCAATAGTGAATTCAACTGCGCGTTCAAATTTGGCAACTGCAACGAGAAAAAGTAGTATCTAGGTGAGTTTCTAAACCATTGCTCACCTGAGCCACAAAGCTGCTCCTGCTTAGGCTGTTTGACTACCTGACTTTGAGACCTCCTAAGTCCCTACAACCTCAGCGTAAACACTTCTGAGCCAACAGAGGTTCAAGACTCTCTGCACAGAACCAATTCTTTCCCTTCTCACCGCATTTCAATATTGCTAATTGCTAATTAATCACAGACTTTACACAGCCTCCCCCTTGCCCAAGTTTTATGGTTTAAGTTTTGTTTGAACTGCGCTTCACCCAGCTGAACAGTGCTGGAGGGTCAACAGAGCTATGCAATGCGCTGTGAAAAGTGATGCTTTTTTTGAGAGGCCTCGTTATTGAAATAACTTTTGAGTTAATGTTTGGAAATAACTTTGAAATGAGGACTTGCACAGATTTGTTTTCTTAGTGCAGCAATTAGCTTCATGAGCAGTGACTGGCTGCAGTACCTTCTGCCATGTCTGACACATTAAATAAATTATTCACTCAGTTCATTAGTTGGAAATACAGTTTGTAATACCTGCCGAGTTACAGGACATGCAGCAATGCCACAGATCATCTCAAATAGAAAAATGAAGTCAGGTTTTGCTGCTCCTGCATAAACAAAAACAGGATGGTAAAAAAGGTAAATAAGATACTATTTTTCCTACCATGTGGCTCAGTCAGTTTCTTGCAGAAAACTGCCCCTCTGCCCTGTTCCTTTTTTAATGATCAGATTACAATTCTCTCCTTCCCACCAAGTTGGATTGCCTCAGCAAAAAATCCCATTGCCTCTGGTGGAAATATCCTCAGCGTTGCTTACTTTTTAATGAAAGTACGATGTCACAGCCTCAAGAAACAGCTTATTATTTTTCCTGCCAGTCCGTCTCACTGTTGCAAAGAGTCTATTTGTCAGGCTTTACGTGGGCAGGCAGCAGCAACCAGACACCTTCATGGAAACGTGGAAGCTGGGGCAAGTGGGTTGCCCTTCATGCTTGCTGGTCTCTACTAGGTGAACTGGGACAAACTCACAGCACTGGCTGCTCCCATGGGAGATGATACAAGCTGTGGAGACAGCACCTATTGCTCTAACAGCTTTTCACCCCCCAAACCTGTACACAAACAGTTCCATGGCTGGATCTGCAGCTGTGAAGTGTGGATGGAGACACGGCTATGGGTCGTCTGAGCTGCTGGCACCGAGAGACAGCCCTTGAGAAGCCCAGTCTGGATGCAGAAGGTAGAGCTGGAACCAGCTGAGACCACTGGGGCTTTTCATGAGTGGAGAGGTGGACGGCACTGGGTAGAGACTGCAAAGGGCCACCTAGACATGCAGGTCTTCCACCTTCATCAGTATCCAGCAGCCCATGCAGTCAGGGTCCTGGCCTGGGATGATGAAACATCTAGGATCTTACCATGCAGGGTGCGCCATTTAAATAGAGAAGGGGACTTTTAAATACCAGTTAGCAGTGAAGCTTAACAAGCGATGGCAGGGTAGGAGGATGAGGAGACCTTTGGAGCCTCACCTTGCTCTTCAATCCTCATCATGCAAAGCAGCCCTAAAAACAAAGCCCAGATTCAGCCAACTTCAACTACATCCTTGAACTCAACATTTCCTTAGCCAAAGGAGAGAGTCACCCTTTCTTCAAAGGCGCTGGAGCCAGTCACTAGTAGTCACTAGTCAGGAAACCCCATGCAAGGAGATTGGCAGGATTCAGGTCAGAATGCTGGATGCATTTTACAGAGACAAGCACCTATAATTAAGGTCCTAAATACAGATTCAAGCATCTAAATAGGTGACATGATTTTCCAGAAGCACTAAGCAGTGATGGCAGTGGAGGCACCAGGTGAACCCCAGTACATGTGGCAACCATGTGCTCACCTCCAGCAGAGCTGCCACCCTGAGGCAGGCCTTGGATGACTTACTCCTTTATTTTGTTCAGTCAGATTCCCCCAGGTAGAATTAAAAGGTTTAGCCACTGCAGGTCAGCTGCATTCTCCCCAGTCACACACCATGGATGACACAGGTCTGCTATGTAAAAAATGCATTGTGTAAAGAAGAGGAGAAGGGAGAGAAGAAATCTAATAAATAACCCATTATTTCCAGCGTATATTATGCAAAATTTGGCATGAAATCTTTATCTCACATAAACGTGAAGGTCACTTATTTGTTCATTAAATTCTCCTCTGTCTACATCATTATGCTCATAGTTTTTCTTATACTTAATGTAGTAAGGGCCTGCCAAACTCATTAGACATCAGCTGATAAATGGATTTGAACTCACAATCTGTTAAAAATCACATAGGCACATTAGAGCAATATTTCCACGGCTTAGAGACTGTATACATTTAAATCTTCCCAGAGAGCATTTTGAGCATTTTTGATCCAGCGCAGCAGACTCAACACATAATTCAAGTCTGCTTGCTGTAAAAATTTACAGGCTGGGATGTTAGTATCACTAGTCATAAATCAAAGCTGCACACTTAAAAATGTGGTAGTGGCAAAACTGTTGGATAGGGTGTAAACATCATCAAGCTTATTGTCATGCAGCACTTGCATTGGAATAACAGGGAGAGATATTGTTAAACGTTGCAAATATTTTCTTTCTTCTGGTGGAATCTGTACATGTAACATATAATCTTATGTAATTTCCAGCCTGGGCAAATCTCTGGATGAGGAAGACGTTCTAAAGCTGTCCTGGATTCTCACCCTAGTGCCATGGCTTCAAATAAGCTTTTACATGAAACGTGGACAGAGGAGAACATGAGGCATGCTTATGCCATAGTTTATGTTTCACTTACTCATTGCTCTTTATTGTAATTTCCCCCAACTGATGATAAAACGCTTATAAAGCATTGGGCTGATAATTTGCAGGCTCTCCCGCTGCTCTGTTTGTTATAAAGCTACTCATGTCTCCAGGAGACTCTTTCTTCCTTTTGGATTTATGAGCCTAATGAACCACTGTTATTCTCCATCACAGGAGCCAGTGATGCTGTGACATTATAGCAGGAAGATTTGAAAACTTATGAGAAAGCACTTGAAACAAACTGCTGCTCTTAATAAGTGCCTCTTGTCTTCAGTGTGGTCTGAGGAAGATCTAAGCAAGCTAATGAATGAAAAGAACAAACCGAGTCCTGCACTAACCCTGCAAGCTCCACTGCAGAGTAAGTAGTGCTGGTGAGACAAATCCTCTGCTGGGATGAACAGTATTTATCAGTGGCAGGATGCTGATACACAGCTCCACGGAAGGGCCCACTCTGCGTACAAGGACCCTCAGTCCTCAGGACTGCTTAGATTTTCCAGATCAGGGCTGTTGGATGTATGAGACTAAGTACAATTAAATTGAACTGCAAGTAAATTTAATTTCCACCTTTCTGAAAGGTCTTTCACTGGAGCTCAGCTGGCCGACGAGACAGCCTTTTGCCCCCGAGCACTCTAGATTCACTCAAACACATCTTTTTCTGTGGCCATTCTTGCCAGTCATCAAATTCAGATATTTTCAAACCAAAGAAACGGAGGTGGGGGAAAAGGGACCACTTCCTGAAGACTAACTGCAGAGTGCTGCTTACCTTGTTATTTCCATAAAGGAGCACATTTCTGCCTACCATGGCAGGACGCAATGAAGAGAAAGGCAGTACCATGGCTAGGCCAGCCCCAGGCTGTTTAGGAAGTTATAGGTCACAACCCGTGCCTTCATCTCCACCTGGAGACCATTAAGAAGCCCACGTAAAGCCTGGAGCACACGGTTCATTGGCTCCCAGTGAGATGCCCAGAGTTAAAAGCATGTCCTGTTCAGAGCCCCATTGTGCAAGCTGTTGTTATCAAAGAGACAGTTCTTGGACCCAAAAATTGACTTCAGCTAAAAAAATGCGGGGAGCAAAACAGAAGCGAGTTGCCTGGTGTTAAGCAATAAGTCAACAGCAGCACTAGACGCAGAACCCAGGCGCCTTGGCTGGGAGCGCAAGTGAGACACCAGTATGCTCTGGCAAGGTTTCTGCTGCCTTTGGCTGTTGTGCTGGATTCCCAGAGACAAGTGGGTTGAGCCAGTTGAGCCATGCTGCCTGTTGGGGCAGAACTTGAGATGCCGCCAGTCCCTTCCCACCCTAAATGTCCCTGCCTGCAGAGCCAGCTGGCTCCCCCCAGGCTCCAGTCAGAGTGTCAGACAACACCTCCGAAACACAGCTGGTCAGTGAGCTTACCTGTAGGGCAACCCTGAGCCGTGGGCTTCTGCGATAGTCTTGACATACCCCTTGCTGTCCGGGGGCGATGCTAGAGGTGGCTGGAAGTTATGTTTGCAGGTGAGCAGTCTTGCCAAAATAACGAGACTTCCCACCACACACGATACTCAAGCACGCTGTCAACTCTGTGTATTATTCATAAAAGCTCTGCTGTCTTCAGTTAATCTGTAATCATCACATCTTTCATCATGGCACACATATCTCAGCAATTGTACTCATTACAAAACCACTATGGCACAATAGGAAACAATGACATGTTATTTCTTTTTTTCTGTGATACAGTGGGACTGGGAATTCAGTGCAATACAGGTCATTTAGCCAGGAAAATATTAGTGGAAGATGTATGGCGACGTGCCAATCAGTGCTTTGAAAAGCTCAACCTAGGTGACTCTGTTTGTTAAAAAGTATTCAAAAGCCCCAATTACAATCAGTTAAAAGCAATAAGCATGCAAATTATTTTAAAACAAACTTTAATTAATTTCAGCATATGTTTCACTTAGGCTGATTAGTCAAATCTGATCTTCTGAAAAGAAACAATAAACATCTGCTAATGATGATTTACATATCACCGCTCACATGGCCTGCAGTGTGTTCTGTGGCGACGGAGGTTCTGCACAGCACAGGCAAGAGACGTAGCGCTGCGCCAGCTACCTCCAGCCTGCAGCCGTCAGGTACAGCGAGCAACAAAAACCGCTC
>NW_009649308.1:3164181-3189062 GCF_000708025.1 Charadrius vociferus
ACCGCTCTTTGCTAAAACGGCTGGATAGGCCCTAAAAGCACACGATGGTGTTTGTATGAACAACCATCCCGGTAACGCCCTCCCTTTTCATTACGCACTCTTTGGATGAGAAACAAGTGAAGAAGCCTCAAGACTGGACTCACAGGCCCCCAGGATGAAGGACTCCGCAGCCTGACCTTGGTGCAGACCCGTACTCTGAGGTGCCAAGCGAGAAGCTATTCAGGCAGCTGCAATCAGAGTAACAAGAAGGGCTTAACCTTTTGTCCAGACCCCACTTCCCTCTAAAATCAGTGGAAAAAAAATTATCATTTGCTCTAAGCACCTAACTTAGCCAACACAATTGCTTAGTCTCTGTTCATTATATAGGAAGACAGGATGTGATAATCCTGCATAGTCAGGAGGCTAAATCCCTCTTTACTCCATCGTGGGAGGCCTGAATACAGCCCCCTCATACCTTTGGGCCTGTAGCTCAGAGTAATGTAAATATTTAAAAGTCCGTGGCATTTTATATTCACAAGGCTGATAATGGAATAGCTTTAATATCCTTATAATGCCAAATCCAGATTAACACGATAATAGTGGCTCCCAAGCAGTTTATTAGCGCTCATACCCAATATGTAGTAATCCTAGAGGGGAAAAAAAGAAGTTGTGCCAGTATATACTGCACACCAAGCTGCAGGATGTTGTATCCAAGAGTTCAGTTGTAGAAACCACGTGGCGCCATTACTTGGCATGAAGAGAGGGTAAGGAGAGAACAGTCTATGACAGGTGTTGCTTTAAATATTTTGAAGATATGCATCAGGAATAGTTCACAAAATGCTTCCAAAGTAGCTCTTACACCCACTGGGCTTGGCAGTCCTCACTCTTAAAAAACATGAACTTGGCGCAGTAGTCTCCTAAATCTTTTAAACTAGCTTAATCCTCCCAGTAATGAAACATGCACTCAGCTAGATGGGTGCATTTATCCGAAACTCACTTATTTACAAGCAACTAAAACATGAAATTAGCTGGTCCCGGAAGGCAGTTTTGTACTTCCCAACTCTTCTGCTACCATAAATCAACCCATTCAAGAGGGTGCCACATTTGTTTTTCCCATTCTCACATTCTGTATGAATAATCATACCCCATGTAACACCAAAGATGATCCTCTGGAGATGTCTCTGCGTGATTCTGTGATTTCTGGCTTCTGTGGGACTAAAAGTGCGTGTGTGTTGGCAGACATCAGGAGGTTTGCAAAATCTGGAGTTCTGGGAATGTTTCAAAGGAGGTTCCTTTACCAAACAGTGCTTCTGCTGTGCAGGCATCAAATGTGAGCGATAACAGTGGGATGACCACGTTTCCACCAATTACCTCTCTGCAGAGAGCAATCCAGCGGGCAGGAAATAGAGCTGTACTTCAAACGTATGCTCCTTTTATACCCACATCGCTGTGGAGGCTCAAATGCCCAGACAGACGGCTAGATGCACTCAGCGCAACCACTCAGCGCTTTCTGGGAATACTAGTTCTGCAGAAGGTTCTTGCATCTCCTCCATGGGGAGGGAGAGCAGCCTGGATTTATCAGACGTAAAGAATTCACTCCCCAACTTTCTGCCTAGTTTGGGGAAATAAAGGATTTCTCATCAGCATATTCACTAGTGTGTCCTTGTCCCATTACACTATTTCTGCATAGCAAAATGTACATTGGTCAAGTAGAACCAATATATATAAGGTATTTTCAGCAGAATTTATTGATTCGTGACTGTAGAGAACAACACATCTTGGAACCAGAGCAACAGGAGATCAAGGCTCACAACCGGTAGCTGAAAACACCATCGCTAAGCCAGCCAGGCCCTGGGCAACGACAGAGCTTCTCCACGCTTCATCTCTGACTAGGAGATAATGCCAGTTGGCTTCTACCAGAAAATGTAAGCAGCTATCGAAAGGTTAAAACATTTCATACAAAGTGACCTGAAGATCAGAATGTGCCTTCTATTTTTCTTTTATGCAGTGGCATATAAGACAGGTTAAAAAATAAATAAATAAATAAAAAGGACGCTTTTCTCACTTGCCTGAGAGAATGGCATATTCATAAATACACTTTCATTTACCTTTTTACATCAAATTGTCACCTGTCCCCTAATCATTTCAGCTGTATAACCACTACAAGGATTTCCCTTTGTTCTGGAACATTTTCAAGTACCGGATCTGATACAGCACAAGGAGCAGCATCAGGCTGGAGAATGCAATCAGGACCAAAGAAATAGGAAAGAATCTGTTTCCTCAGAAACTTTTAGAAAAGAAACAGAAACTCTTCATTCATTCCTGTATCCTCTTCGAGGTCTGGAGTAAAGATTTGCTGGGAAAATGAGTTACATGTGAATATACCAGATGATGAGTCAGAAAAGCTCTGGGCAAGAATTCAGCAAACCTCAGTTTTACCAATGTTCATATGCTTCTAAAACAAGATCCTGAGGAGTTTGTTGTCAGGCACACGAGAAACTGGGCATGCTGGATATGCGGCTTTTGTCAGCCGGCAAACTGGATACGTGTGTGAGATGGAGGTGGCTTCTCACAGATTCTACTCTCCCCTAAATACAGGGGTCCCCAAATTTTGTTGGCCTGGGAACAACTGTGAACAAAAACCATTCTGCCAGAATCTCAGGCTTTTCTCATCTTGTCTGCATCAACGCAAATGTTTTAATTCCCTGATGATACAAGTAACACTGGAGGGTCTCAAAGGCGACACAAGAAGCCTATGTTGTAAGAGATGGGCTCTTTTCTGACAGGTATCAAATAACACCTCCAACCTTCTCTGGAAAAAGTGAAAGAGGGGAACAGGGTAAAATATACAATGTGATAGCAAAGCTCCTTGTCTTTGAGAGCAAAACTCCCATCCTGTGCGAAGAATATGAAGGAAACAGATGTTCCCGTGTGGAGTTTAATGGCTAGATTGTTAAAGGGGTAACATAATTTCTCCTATCTGCCTTGTTCAGCCTAGTACAGCAAAAATTTTTCCTCCTGACATAATGATTCTTGATTAAGGACCAGATTCTGACCAGTTCCAAGGTAAATGAACAGAAATACCCCGATGGCTCTTCCTCCATAAGCGCCCCGCATTCGAAGCTGAAAAATTAACCCGTGTGCCTGGGGGAGCACAGACATGTTCCTCTGTAGGTTTCTGCAAGCAGGCATTTCTTGGTGGGAATAATCCTACCAAGGACAGGACAGAGGTGAAGGGGTTTGTGGGCAGCCTCTCTTCCTGGCTAGGGACTATGAGCAGTTATGTTTTGGGGTTCCCAAGCTCACTTCAGTTGCACACCCCAGTTATGCAACTGAGTTTCCACCAAACTGACTTGAAGTGTCCTCACCTCAGACAGGGTCTCAGCTCTCAGATTCAACCAAGACGGCAAATCTCTCAAACCCCCTGAAAGACAAAGGTGCAGAGCGCTGAACTGTCTGTGCTGTGCTCTGTCATGCTTCCTCAGTAATCTTAAGGCATTAATGGACAGAATTTGTCCTCTAGAAGGTCACAATTAAGATTTTACCACCAGGTCATACGTCCTCTCTCAGTTTGTCACTTTAGGTTTTGAGCAATTGTATTGGGCACTTTTCAGGTCAGCTCCTTTACTCTTAAGTTAAACCTGACTTCTATCTACAAATAAAAGCAGAGAACACCAAGTACGTTGCTGGGAAATCCAGTAGTTAAGAATCACCTACATGACCATGTTATGTCCATGTGAGCTCCTAGAAAAAAAGGTCACCACATATTTATCTGGCTGCATACTTGGTAGGAAGTGTGCTCTATGCGAAGTGCTTTTAGCAACAGTTAACATTTTCAAGACAATATGTCAGCTAACGGTAACCTTTGAGAGGAGGGTTCGAAGAAAGGTTAAGGGAAGTTAACCTAAATAGCTTACAGAAATAAAGAGAAGTGTTGGAGGTAATTAATACTTGAGACGAAATAATGTAAAGGAGAAGAAAGACTTATTTAAGGTTGGCCAAGTGCAATGTACTACAAGAGGTAATGGCTTTAAATTAAAGAAGGGCAAGTTTAGATTAGATAACAAGAAAAAACTTTCCAACAGGAACAGTAATTCAACAGCGCAGCAGTTTGAAGAGAGAAGCAGTGCAAGCATTATCAACAGACACATTCCAGCCGACGCCAGCTAGCACTCTCAGAGGGAAAATACCTGGGATAAACCGCAAGAGATCCTGCTGATTTGACTCAACAATCTATAAAGATCATTCCAAACCCAACATCTATGATCCTGTGATTAACACACACATCACCTATTAATCTTACACGTTCCAATGGCTACCACTTCCCATTTAAAGCATACCCACCTGACATAGATGGATGGTGGATTGTAGAACCATAATGTAGCCCTACAATGGATTATTGGTCTGATCCTCCCCTCAGCCATGCATCACGTCTCACCTCATATATGTTATTCCCTATACAGTAAATTTTCAAAGACCGCCCCCCCTCCCCCAGAAAAGCCAGATGCAAGAACCAAGTTGGAAAAGTTAAAAAGTGTTTCAGGTATTGATTTAGCAGTGTGTTCAGCTGACCACAGTTTGTAAATGTGCTGAAATGTTTCAAAATGAAAATGATTGGATCTTCTAATGACATGGCATCGGCTCCTATTTTATGAGTTTATTTGCCATGATCTTTATAATCCTGAAAGATTCATATTTCCTTCCTCAATCTCATAATTTTCCTTCAGCCTACAGTATCATCTCTTCACCTCTTCTTTGTTTGCAAGGGCAGTTGTTCAACTGAATTTCAAAAAAGATTTGATGGCTTCTGGCAGGGAAGAGAAACTACAAGATGTTGCATAGTTTGAGAGACGAAACAGCATAGGATCTCATCTATCACACAGTATACCAAGTAATTAGCAGAAGCATTGTTTCACTCTGATTAAAACCATATTCCTCACAGCACAGTTTTTCTGCTGTGCATGTCTCTAAACCCAGACATTCCCTCAAGATTAAAACTTCTCAGAAAAGTACGGGGAAGTTGAAGACATTTCACAGGAAACTAGTATCTGGCTCAGAAAGTACAGTGGCTGTGCTCAGTGAGGGCATCAGTGGGGCAAAGAACTGCAGGATTAGGGCCAGATCAGCTGTGACATTGATGTGCTTAGCCACCACTGAAATCTGAGAGACACTGACCCATCCTGGGCTAAAAAGACACAGTCAGAAACACAGCCATGAAATTAGGGCTCCTGGGTTTTCTTCCCAGCTTCGCTATTGACTACCCACAAGGTTGTGTGCAGAACAGCAGTTCAGTGCAGCCTTGCAAGGGTTAATTTATGGACTTTGAACCACTTGACTTAAGGCTAGGTTATGCCTCCCCTGCAGCTGTGAGATGAGGTAGAATGAAGCCTTAAAGGGTTTGCCTGGGGGACCCGGGAGTGGGATTTGCAGCCTTGGCTCTCAGCTGAGGGCTGAAACCCGAGCTAGCTCCAGAACCACCAAGTTTCCCGGGGCCTCATACAGCCCGCTGACAGTAGAGGTTGGATCTCTGAAGCAGCTAGTGACAAAATCACCAGCTAGCAACAAAAATCTAAGCTTCTGATAGCCACCCATCCTCAGGCGCTTTCTCAGTGGTTGCATAAGTCATCACACAGGCAATGTCTGTGTCATGTCTTTCTCCTCACGGGCTGTCCCCCATGGCCATTACGGGTGCAGACTCCCCGCTTGCAGGTGGAGCTCTGCAATGAGGCAGAGGGATCTGCCTCGGACTCAGCGCTGATGGGAAAAGTTAGAGTTTTCTTTACAATAAAAATTCTGCTCAAAAAGTTAACAATATTAAAAACTTTAGATTGCCAGAAAAGCAAGCAAAAATTATGCTTTGCTACTATTATATTTTCCTGGGTAACCCTAATTTTGCTTGCTACTGTACATACGTTACTATATAGCCTAATATGAATGGCCTCACAGACACAACCAAGTATATACAGCCTACAAATCCATATCCACCCTAAGTCTGGGGTGGACAAAGAAACAATATGAAGACTGGACGTTCAAGTAATAAACGTTAAACTCAGCACAGAAAGAAGATTATCTCTGTAATCGTTCATATGTACCTTTCCTACATAACATCCTATGATTATGTATAGATATAAGAAGTTTGGAGGGTAAGTGGTCAAATAATATTCGCTATTTTGCAGCCATAGTATTCTCTTAACATAGGTTTTAGAAGTGGCATCTATAAATCATGCATATCCTCAAAAAAATTGCCAAATACATAGTCAAAAATAGTTCTTCCTCATGTATTTATCACCCGGTCTTCTTATTTCTCTGCCTACCAGATCTAGATATGATTTCCATCACTGAAAGGTTTGGGTAGTATATCTAGCTATATTCATCAGACCAAAAGATTAGTGGCAGAAAATTGTCCAGGGTTCAACAGCAGCATTTAATCTTATAGCTGTGATGTAAGGTTCTCCCACCCCTCCTCTCAACAGGTTAATTCGTGAAGGTTTATTGATGGCCGCGGTGACGGTGGGCTCAGAAGAGGCAATGCAATAAAAAGGGACCCTAACAGGAACTTTAAGAGAAAAGAAAGAGAAAACCGCTGATTTATTATGCAGAGCCTCAGAAAGACCCAGGTCTAGTTGAATGGAATTCAGTTTGCAAAAAGAAAAATTTAGGCTGAATAAAGTTGAGTAAAAAGTAAGTTTCATTTCTGCAAAGAAACTCACGAACCACTGCAACTGGCCAAGAATATCTCAACATGGCACCTCATCACATGTCTTTGCTAAAGGAATTGTTGCCTTTACAACTTTCTTTGCCTTAGAGCAGGTGTCACGTTCTGCCCCAGTCCTGTCACTCTCTGTGGAGTGTTTCACGTGCTCCTGTTCATCCTTAGAGCAATGAGAAGCCTGCACATAAAAAAATGAAAGAGAAAACCCCACAGCTCTGCCCAGGGAATCAGAAATCGGTGCTAAAGCACAAGATTCTCTCTGTAAGTTAAATTACCTTTCCTCTGAGGAAAAATTGCTGCACAGTCATATTAAATATGGTTGTTTTCAAAGACCACATGACCATACATTTGCCAAAAGTTTAATAGAGCTAAGTTGGCTATGAAGTATGAGCTGGATATTTGAAGAGGTTTTGGCTCATCAAAGGAATAAGATATTTAGAACAGCTGTCTGACAGGGACAAGAATCCAAACCCACTTTAAGGTGCCGTTTAATAAATGAATTAGAGAAATTGCAGGATTAACTTATCTGCAGCAAGATCATATTTGGAGAAATAAATTGTTCTTGTAAGTCATTGATTTGCTTCCCGGCACCAGTTTCAGTGATGTCTAGCAATGTTACAAGGTGATCTGCGATTTCTAAGTGCCGCCACAGTTCAGATTAAAGGTTACAGCTAACATGGTCTTCCAGAATAAAAGCTGTATTTGTGGATATATTCCACTTAGACTTTGTCTATAGGTTTTTTTTTAGTTCTTGTTCCACTATCTACCCCAGATGCTAAATGCCTTGCACTGCACGAATGAAAGGTAGGAGTCAAACAAGCATTAGCTGGTGACATTTCAGGTTTCTTCATAACTACCGCAGCACCCACAGCCCACACACCACTCCTTGGATCTCCAGCCACCCACCCCACACTTCCCTGCATCCCTGCCCACCAACGACAGCATTCACCTTCTTGCTCCCAACTGAAGCCAATGAGACACTTTCTCCGTGACTGCACTGGGCACTGGCTTCGGCTCTTCCTTCCCAGCAAATCGGTGGGAGTGATGAGACAAACTTGCCTGCTCTTCCCTCAGCCCAGCCTGTGTCTGGGAGTACCAGTGCCTGCCCAGAGCCCTGGGGACTTCAGCGGAGCGCCGCGTGGGTGTGCGTGGCTGTCTGCATGTCTCGCAGGACACGGCTCTGGAGCTGCAACGCTCTGTAACAAGAGAGGAAAATAAGCAGCAAAACTTCTAATTTCTTTACACAAGTGTGATACTTTGCCGACGCAGCCACGGAGCCCCTGCCACTCGCATCCCAAGGAGCTGCTTGCAGGAGTCTGGAGATCAAAGCTCTCCTCGGGCACCAAAGGCATTCACACTCCAGAACAGGTTTCTATGAGCCTTTTATTAATACTGTACATTTCTTGGGTGACTGAATTACTCAGTTTCTAGCTTGCTGTCTTACAATTCACAGGGGCTTATTATTAATGGCCCAGTAAAACAATATACAGCCTGTTGTATCTTAATTCAGTAGTCAGTAATGACCAACTTAGAGAAATCATTTTAGACCTATGGGTTTTCTAAGGCCTTTTGAAGGTAATGGCAGTAAAATATGCATATATTAATGTTACTTGCAGAAGGCAGAATATAGTGGCAGTATAAGCAATAATACAGCACTGTGTAATAAAAATTGAAAATTCTTTTCCCTAAGTGTAAATATAAAATACCTCTGGGGGACATATCTAAAGGAAGAGTGTTTCAATAACACATAGTTAAACTCAAAATTATATTTTTCAAAGCTATCCAAGTATAGTCTAATAAATAAACCATAAAATAAAACAACATTTTACAAGGAAGACTCATACTGTATTTCAAGCTTTTTGCCACTCTTAAAATCATTATTTAATACGGACAGTTTTAGTCACAAAATTTCAAGAGTTTATTCAATATCTTTTATGTGCTTTACAAGGTTATTAGAGAATTTATTTTCTCTTTCCCTTACAGATTGGAAGGTGGGCAGTGATATATGAGCTTTCACATTTTATTTATTCACCAAACTGTTCCAGATGTGATCCCATCATTTATCCACTGACACATCAAACCTGCTGCGTGACCTTTACAGTGACCTCTTTACAACATTTGCTTTCATGCTCTTAAAGTTATAGCAGCTTAACAGTGCTTGCTTCAGTGGGAAGACAAGCAAACTGATATTGGGGGGAAGGGGGGAGGGCCACAATTTAAAAATAATAAAAATTTAATTCCTTTCCTACAATATGAAAACTAAGACCAGGTGGTAAACTAGCCAGTGGAGTTGTATTCCCAGAAATGTTTCAATCGTATTTTACCCCAAACAGTATTTTACTCCATGGACTTGGAATGTACTGGATTTGCACAGGCTAAATTTAGCAGGCACTAAGTCTTTCTCCACTTCTTGTGATTTGTCACAGCAATAGGCATTCTTGGGGTGATACGCCTTTCCTTACTACACATCAGCAAATAGAATGAGGGAGCAGATGCAGTTTTCCTTCTTATGGGGAAAAAATTGTTTATGGTGCATCCAAAATTTCCGTTAACTAAAAACTGTCTACATCATTATGACCTTAGCATTATGCAAAGACAGACTTTTGGCGTCGTGTCTTGGGGAGTCAGTGAGTACGTGAAAATATTTCAGGTACAGATCCCTTGTTCCCACCAGCTCCCAAAGCCCAGACCTGGCCAGCTGGGACTTTCCAAATCTGGTGAACTTTTCCTTAGTATTTTTTTTGTTTTATTTTCTTCCACATTTGGGCTGATACCAGCAGTAGACATGCCTCCGTCGTGGTTCACACAATATTTATGGCCCAAGAGGTAGCAGGGAGTATCAAGAAGCAAGCGCACATACACACATATATACATCCCCCCCACACACAGTCTGAATCCCGGAGAGATCTGGCCAAGGGATGAAGCTTTGATAGCATGAAAAAGATGCTACACGCCTTCTAACTAACAACTCCCCACACTTTAACTTCACTCAGAAAAATTCCCACCGACTTAAGCAGAAGTGTTCAAGTAATGTGTAAGTAAGAAATAAAACCTGGGCAAGGCTGTGGTGAGAACTTCTGGATGGCCTCTTGGTTTCCATGTGCTCAGCTCCTAGCTCTACCCACACCCACTGCAGACTCATTTCACAAGAATGTCTGAATTTTTGGATTCATATCAAAGCAAAACCTGAATTGTGAGGCACTGAAGACACTCCCCCCCCCCCCCCCCCCCCAACCTTTTTCCTTGTCCTCTTCTCCCTTCCCTCCTTCCTCATCACAAAAGTGCAAAACAAGGTCACAGAGGTGATTGGGATATATACACCTGACCAGTCCAAGGTACCGTCACCTGAGCCCACACTGCAGGATCAACCTGTAAAAAAAAGAGGTGCAGAATAATTCCTGCAACTGCCTTTCAGCAAACCCTCCCCAGAGCTACGTACAAACACCTATGCTTAACCCAAACATGGGCTTCTATTCCAGTGACTTTTACCACAGGCCTAAACACTGACCTGAAGCTGTGTCTGTAAGATTTACACACAAAGTAGAAAATCAGATTCACTCCTGCCACGTTTTTTCCCCCTCTGTAACACAATGTTCTGAAACTGGGTTTTCCTTTTTTTTTTTTTTCGTAGAAATAACAAGGTTTCAGAGTAAGCTCTTAAATAGCCTTTTTTTTTTTGCAATATTAGTTCATCAATAATGGAAAAATGACATCAAAGAAAACACACTTGTTTCTTTAGGTGTAAATCAAAACACAAAGCAAAGCTGACAGAAAAACAATGCATTAACCTCATGTGCTTTGAAAACAGATGAACGGTACAAATAGTAGATCTGAAGATGCCAGCAGGAGAATATTATGAAGCTATCTGGAAATACCGCTTCCAGGTTAAGTGATCACAGAAATATTACAGTTACACACCACCACTAAGTGATTAATTCTCAGAAAAAAAAAGAAAGGTGCAGCCCTGTTTTGATCACTTCTCCAGTTCACAGACTTACGTTTCAGCTGGAGTCATACTTTAAATAAACAGAGCTGAGATTTGAAACTTTTTAAATAACACTCAGGAATAAAATTCAAGCGAGCTCCCCTGCTTGCTTTCTATCACTTATCCCTGCTGGCAAAGGAAATGCAACCGTTGGCTTTTGAAAGCCACAAATTTGCAAGGGTCTGGGGCGTGAGCTGGCAGGAGGCTCAGGCTCCTCGATGTTTGTAATTGAAAGGGACATGAAGTAATGAAGTAATTTCCCTGTCCCTATTCTCCATGTTTATCAGGGGCCTGTCTGCAGAGGAGGAAGGGTGACAGGGTAATCTGAGCCTCCACAGAAAACCTGCTTTTTCTCCAAAGTTATTTAGATTTCCATGAGCGCTGGCAGAATTTTGGAAGGAGTCCAGGCGAGTGAAGGAATTTGGCTGCTCTGAAAATATCATACAGGAACTTTAAAAATTGAACTGATTTATGCCCTGTAATGTTTTCAATACTGTATAAATTAAGTTTGAGTTCCTAGCCTGGATTTCAAGAAGAAATTTTATATGTTATGAGCCATGAAAGAACTAGAGGAAAAAAAATCTTATTGTATGATAATTCCACCTCTCCTATAAGAAGTGCTAGACTTTGCATATATAATGTGTTCAAAGGAATAATATGGAAAATGCATTACTTTGTAGCATCAAAGGATGTTCCAGAATACCTTGAGGTCCTGACAGCTATTTGGAGTTTGCTAATATCACACAGCACTGTGAAATATATTAGCAATATAAAGTTTCTATGTTCTGTTCACCACTGACTGACTGTAGAGCTGGGCTTAGGAGCACTGTAGACTTCTAAAGTGCAGCATCTAGAAAGTGTAACCTAATTGGAGGGAGAAAATTATCTCCTACAGAGGACTGCTTAAAGCCACCTTTAGTCTTTCATGTGCAGATGGCAACGTCTGGGTTTTTTTCCCTTGTGGACATGCTAGCCTATGTCAAACACTCTGAGCGGCGACTTCCACAGCATAGTCTCGGGAAGTCCTCTAGCGTCAATAAACAGCCATGTGCTTTCTGAGGCTTTATGATAAACTGTGAGGTTTTCAAAGGAACCACAATTTGCACATCTAACAAACACAAATATGTTTATCCATGGTGCCTTGTCCTCAGTCAGAGGGAGATACAGCTGTAAATAGCTAAATATATTTTCCTCTTTTAATCAGCCATGGACACAACCTCAGCTGGGGATCTAAAGGTTGAGTCACAGTTGATCCCTGATTTGATTAATCACTGGCCTCCTCTGGGGTTTGAGTCTTGTTTCTGGTTCAGAGGTCAGCGTGTACAAAAGGCCGTTACCGGTGAGCCGGCTACCTCTGTGCTAATGGACATATAGCGCAAACCACCGCTGAACACGTAGCGCAAACCACTGCCACAACCGTAAACCAGAGAGCTGCAGGGTACACAGATTAGTGCTCAAGCTGGTCCCCAGCTCCGGGCCCTGAGGAGGAGCACCAATGGGCTGAGAGGAGGAAGCTGCCGTTCAGAAGTGAGAAAACAGAAGCTCAGGAGGAGATTGCTTTCTTCTGGAGCCTGAAAGAATAATCAGGAAGTTAGCAGAAACAGACAGATTCACCAGAGAAGTGAAAGGATAAAATTAAATCTATGCTGGCTGCCAAACCTCCCTCTGAGAATTTGGGAGAGCCATGCAGGTGAGGAGCCATTCACCAGGCAGCCAGAAAAGAAAAAAAAAAGTTATTCATTAGGCAATCCTTTCACAGGCAGCAGGCAGATACGCGCGGGGTTGTCACTGGCATTTCCTATGGAGTGGAAGGGAACAGAATCTATTGCCCATAACCGCTGTTACGCACCACCATTCTTCCATCGCTACACTTTGAGTCATCTTTTCAAAAAAGAGCTCTAAATTTTCTGATTGCAATCTTCAGTTCATGATTGCTTGTAACCATGTCATCACCTGGCACGTATTTGTGTGCGAATGTCTAACTCCATGCATCTCCACATGCAAATGAGACAACTATTATACCGAAGCTTTGGTACAAATGATTGCGCATGGGCAGATGAAAATCATTTAAAAAAAAACCAAATTAACCAAACCAAACCAAAACCCAACAAGAGCTATGCTTTTCCAGGACAGATGTTTCTCTCTCTCTCTTTGTCTACTGTGTGCCATTCGTGGTGTTTAAGATATATATTGCCACACAGTCCTTTGAATCAAGGTACCAACCCCTCTCTTCCTGCCTTTTGTGACATTAATAGCTTCAGTCCCTCTTTGCCTGTTGGGACAGGCAACAATCCCACCCTTTCAGCAAGCCCTCATGCTAAGAACATAGCTTTCCCTTTTTCCAAAATGCACACTTCCCCCCCGCCATGTCGATAATCCTGGAGTGCCTAAAGCATGAACAAGAACTAACACTGGACCAAAACTACCCTTTATACCTGTGAAAATGAAACAGCCATAAACCCCAAAGCTGTTCTTACTTCTGTGGAGAAACCTAGAAATTTAACCTATTGGGAATGGGTGTTTCCACAGAGAGTCCCAGCAGAGTGGAGAAAGCTCCAGATTTACCGTGTAATTAAAATTACATTTTTCCATTATATTTTCCACTGTGTGGCTTTTTTTTTTCCCCTCTGCTGTAGTATTCTACAGGCCTGAAAGAAGTGTCCCTGTATCTTAGTACACAGAGGTCTTGGGATATTACTTGAAAACAGTACACCAAGAGGAAATTGTGCAATCAATTCCATGAGAATGCCTCCCTCAGCAATAAACACTGCCTGTGCCAAATAAATGGGTGATGTGCGTCATAAATTTCCTTTTCCTGTCAGAGCAGCCACAAGAAATGGATGAAGTTATGCACATTTGTATAAAAATAAAAATGTGTTATTTGCTCTACAGCATACTGTGGACAGGGCACTGCGAGCACCGAGGAGCTGCAGAGTGCCTGCTCCGGCTCCCCGCACCCAGCAGCCAAAGGCAGAGCTCCTCACACACAAAGGAAAGCACACCCAGTCTTTCTCACAGTCATGTTACACCAGTTCCAGCCGAACTGGTCACAAACGACGAAGGAATGCCTTAATTTTCTGCATTGAACTCAAGCCCCTAGCAAAGACCTCCTGTTTTTAAAGAGGAGGTGTTTACCACTTGCTGCAAATCAGACCTAAGCACACAGCCCTGGCTGAACAGCCCAAGGTTGACAGGCCAAAACCACCAGCTGCTGGACTGAAAAATCAGGACCTTTTATGCTCTTTTTTTTTCTAGGTAGTATTTTTCCCACTGACTGAGCCTACAGAGTGAGAAACTTGCTCTGCATTTATATCAAAAGGACATAACCCACCAACCTTATACACTAAGTTCAGCTCCTCATCTAGCAAAGCCAAGTACAGGTCACCAACTTTAATGCCATTCAGAAAGCTCGCTCCAAATGGAGATTCAGACTATGGTAAGAACACAATTTTGGATTATTTTATTCTATTTATTCTAATATCCTTTATTCTACCCCATTCTGGTGGAGTTCCTAACTGCAGAAGGATGTCACTCACTGCGCCCAACGGTGAGACCATCTGACTCTGAGCCCCTCCGTGTGCCTAACCCAGTGACGCCATCTCCATCCCCTCGCACATCTCCAAAGCCCGTTCCTGCCCAGGGCACATACAGACATGAAACAGCATTATCATTGCCTCTCCATCACCTCTGCTCACATCCCTCCTCAAGAAACACCTCTTCATTACCAGCTGCTTCCATAGGATTCCTGACTCAACTGGGGGAAAAAGAGAGCTGTCAACACTGATATATTAGAAATACAATTCAAGCAGCTGCTATTTCTGTTTTATTTTTAGATTACTTTATTTTTTCCCTTCAAACCGATCTCAATTTCTATAATATTATTATTTCTCCTAGGTCAAACAACATCTGCTGTATAAAAAGGAAAGTAAACTCATTTGCATCATCAAGTTTACATCTTTCCATTTATATTTTACTATAGTTGTCTCACTAGGAATTGCCCTGCTATGCCCTCTGATACTTCATGAATTACTGGGTCCACAAGAAGATCTTGGTGTGACTTCAGCATTGATAACCACCACACAGGCCTTAACCTGATAAAGCACAAGTGCTCCACAGCAGGATTTACAGGCTGTGCCCACACCGCCCCGAGAAGCAGGGATCGGAGCAGCCCCGGCGCAGCACCCGCCTCCCACCACTGCCTGCTCCCTCAGTGCAACGGGCTGCATCAACAGCCAACCATCCCGGCGGCTGCAGAGGGATTGCTCCGGCCATGGAAGAAGTCACTGGTGACTGCCTTTAACAGTCAGTGTAGGCACTACCATAATCTGTCAGAAAAACATATAGAGACATAATGTCATCAAGTGTAAATTAGCGTAACTCTCTGAAGTATGCAGTCAACTACACCAGCTGGGCGTCTAGCTGGGCTGGCTGCAGGACTGGTACCAGCCAGCAAGGGTACTCTGTCCTGTCAGGGCTCACAAACAGGGAGCCAAACCAATCCAGAAAGTGAAAATCAAGTTCCTACATCCGAACCTGATTTAGTCCGGCAAGAGCAAAGCTATTCAAACTCACAGAGGGCTCTGCAGCTCTGGCTCTGGCCTCTGTGCCTGAGGAACACTGGCAGCACTCAACGCCTTTGTTTCACTCTTCTACTTCTCAGAGAATAGAGCCAGAGGAAAAAAAATGAAACAAAAAATCCCAGCTCTTTGGAGGCGCAAGATGAAATCAATGGCATTGATTTGATCCCAGCTGGCATTTCATACACTGAAACGCCAATCTCTCCCCCTCCAAGTCAAAAGGAGCCAAGAGTCAGAGCAAACAGGACAGAGAAAGATAATAGTGTTTGCCCAGATGTGTTTCTTACTAGCAAAGATGCTATTCTCATGTTTGGCGACTTCCGAGAAGAGCAATTGGTTCAGTCATCAGAGGACAGACTCATGCAGGAGCCAATGAAGAAAGGACTGTCTTGTCTGGAAGGACAGGGAAGGACCTCAGGAAGCCAAAGAAAACTCTGATGATGTCCAATCATTTTTTTCTGTGGCTCATACCTGACCTTTGGTACTTACTATCACAGAATGGTAGGGGTTGGAAAGGACCTTCCGAGATCATCTAGTCCAACCCCTCTGCCAAAGAAGGTTCCCCTGGAGCAGGTTGGACAGGAACACATCCAGGCAGGTTTTGAATATCTCCAGAGAAGGCGACTCCACAGCCTCTCTGGGCAGCCTGTGCCTGTGCTCTGTCACCCTCAAAGTAAAGAAGCTTTTCCTCGTGTTCAGATGGAATTTCCTGTGTTCCAGTTTGTGCCTGTTGCCTCTTGTCCTGTTGTTGGGCACCACTGAAAAGAGCCTGGACCCTTCTTCTTGACACCCTCCCTTTAGATATTTATAAGCATTGATGAGATCCCCTCTCAGTCTTCTCTTCTCCAGGCTAAACAGACCCAGGTCACTCGGCCTTTCCTCAAAAGAGAGATGCTCCAGTCCCCTGATGGTCTCAACCCTCCGCTGGACTCTCTCCAGTAGTTCCTTGTCTTTCTTGAACCAGCGAGCCCAGAACTGGACACAGTACTCCAGATGTGGCCACACCAGGGCAGAGTAGAGGGGGAGGATGACCTCCCTCAGCCTGCTGGTCACGCTCTTTTTAATGCACGCCAGGATACCATTGGCCTTCTTGGCCACAGGGGCACATTACTGGCTCATGGTCAACTTGTTGTCCACCAGGACTCCCAGGTCCCTCTCTGCAGAGCTGCTCTCCAGCAGGTCAACCCCTAACCTGTACTGGTGCATGAGGTTGTTCCTCCTTAGGTGCAGGACCCTACACTGTCCTCCTCTGCTGCTACCTCTGCTTCTCAAGCAGTAACAAGGATCAGAGCTGTAATAGTTTCCATCACGTCTTGCATCAAGAAATGCCTGACTTTTCCATAAGGCTTTGCTCTAAGAAAATGACAATTTACAAACATGAAAATCTTTGCTGGTACTTCCTAAGGTTAAGAAAAAAAAAGGCTATCTCCATATGTTCACGTTTGTTCTTTTAGGTAAGTAAGCATGTTCCCTGTAATTCTACTAAACTGCTAGGACATGATGGATTCCCACAGCAGACTTTCCCCCCCTAAAGACAGTACAACAAGCCCTCATGCACGGAAAAGAGCACGCAGTGTGGACAGCTGTGTGCAGAACTGATTTTCATTCTGGTCTGAACCTTCAGTATATTTCTGAGCAGCAGCAAAACCTTTATTGCTGATCATGAGAGCAGTAATTTTGCTAGCACACAGCTGGCCACAGCAACATCCCCCTGGTTGTTTATGCTTTCTGCTGAGGATGCAATCTCAGAGGAGCACACAGACACCCCTCTGAGCCCTCCTCCTTCCACAGCTCAGGTAGGAACACGGAGCCGGCCGAATTTCACTTCCAGAGGTGACACAAAGGACTTATACCTCTGGGTGGCTTATACCCAGATGGGTGAAGTCTTGCAGGCCTTCAGTCAACATACAATCCAAAGGCCAAATACCTGCAAAAATAAAATGTTCCCAACACCATCTCTTTCACCTAGATTTTCTTGTTCAGACTTGCCAGGGAATGGGCACTTTTGCTGCAGTCGGTAAGAATCAGAGCACCCTGCGCCCAGCACTTGCCCCTTTGCTCCACAGCTCCGTCCCACCTCCCGACACGGTTGTGTCCAAAGTCACCCTCTGCCAAGACACCCCAGAAATCAAGGGGGGATGTCTCAGAGGGGCACTCGCTTCTATAGTCTAGAATTATAGTGCCCCTGGTCTAGAAAAAAACTCTTGGGAGTTGCGAAATTTTGTACAATGATTTGAATAGTTGATGGTTCCAGCCTAGTCAAAAAGCCTCACAAGAAGGGCCTGATTTTGGAGCTTGAAGTATTTCTGTTCCCAAAGGGCACTAGGGTATGGAGAATCATGCCACAGTTTTTATGGTTAACTGAACATTTCTTTTCAATCTCTGAAGGGCTTGGGGTTTGTTTGAATTGTGAATGATGGCTCATGTCCCAGCTCTGTGTGTGACATACTCCTCTAGTGACAAAGTTCACACACTGAGCCTCAGTCAAGAATCCACACGTAGCCTGAAAGTTGCTGGCACCCGCAGCGTATAATTAAGATCATATGAGACTCAGCATTTCTTTGCCTACATCCAAGAAAAGGGCCAAATGACTCTCTATGCCCTTAAGATCTGGAAGGTAAATCCTATCATTTGACTTTTCCTTACATGCCTTCATTTCTAGCTGTAATTTCTATTTAAATAGTTTTTTGCACTCTCCATACCAAGCACTGTCACGGTACATTATGGCATGGCCATTTCGTGTGAGATAGCAAGGCAATATTTTAAAAATCAGTTAGAAGAGTTAAAGACACAAGTCCTCAGTCAAAATATTTCCAGAATGAATGGTTCTATAAGCAGGGATGTTACACGAGCAGCACAACGTGGATCCTCACCTCAGTGGCACCAAGAGTTTATTTTGGCAAGTTACTCTGAAGACCTGAATTTAAAGGGATAAAATGTTGGTCTGGCAAGTTGAAATAGCAAGGATAATTCCACAGATTTTACAGCAATAGCCAATTCTGCTCCAGGGGATTTAAACGGCAAGAATAATAACAAGTCCTCCTTTTCTTATTAGACACCTATTTTGTCATTTTGTGCATCAGCCTGTTGATTGTTGTATCAGTTAATGAAGAGAAAAAAAGCACCATTTCAGAGAAATCTTAATTGCTGTCCTTTAAACTGCTGTCATGATTGTGACTTGTAACTAACAGCTTAAGGTAGGTACAAACCCAAAATGCTCAGCCTTCCTGCAGCAGTCAGGGCTGGTTAAGAGAGGAGCAGAAGAAATGGGCATTATGACAGTTTGTCAAGTGTATTTCTTACCTGGCACAACCCTGTTGTATTGACTGGCTCTGGGCATCGATTGACAAGCTTACCGTAATCCAAGGGAAAGCAAAGTAAGATTCTCTCTTGCACAACTCAAATGAAATCAGCTGTCCTCTATAGCTGGGGAAATTCAGAGCAACTTGCTGAACTTGCTCTGAATGTACACCAGTGAAAACAAAGGAAGATTTTGGTAAGGAATTTTTATGATTAGAAACAGCCGTACCATTGTGAACTCCTCTGAGCGTGGAAGGAAAGCCACATCTGAGAGTTTTGTACGGTCAGTTTGTGTAATATTCCATGCCATGCCTTCCGTTTGATTGCTGAGCTTCTCCTCTTCCACAGTAACAACTTTGATTTCTTTTCATCCAAATCTATGGGGGAAAAAGTATTGTTCAGCCTGCTGCACAGTCTGTAACACTTGCACTACTTAAAGTAACAACTGCTTCAATGGAGAGGGGGCTCCTTCAGGAGTCGGAAGGAGCAAGGTAAATAAATAGTCTCATTGACTGCGCAGGGGTGGAGGAGAAGCAATATATAAGAGAAAGACAAACCAACTCCCAGACTGGGGGTAGGAGAGAAAGAGGGAAGAAAAGAGGAAAAACTATAAGAGAAAGAAGAAATGGAGGGAAGAGAGCAAGATAAAGACAGAGAGAAACAAATACTCTGGAGAAAAAATTCCCAACCTCTTTTAGAGCTTAAATGGAAATTCTTTGTGCTCCTCAGATTTCCTCTTTAGATGATGAATGGAGGGGGTGGGCAGAAGGCTGCGTAGAAAAACCCAGCGCTCTCACCTTTGCCCACAGGCTGGGTTCTGCAGGGCTGCTCTTTGCTGCCTTATGCTACAGCACACTGGTACAGTGGCCAACACCACCAACAATATTCCAGGTGGGATCTAATGCCTTTTACAGCAACAGACATATTGCTTCTTTTGTTTTTTATCCTGTCTCTCCACTAATGTAGCCCCGTCTCTTGCCCTTTTACTACAGCTGTGACCTAGGTGGAGAGTTTCAATGTTTTTTCCAAAAGAAACTAACCCCCATGTACATCCAATCCCTCTCAATCCCTCTGCTGAATGCTTGCTCTGTTTAGCACATATTCCCCAGCCTGACTCCCTGCTTGCAGATTAATTGCATTTCTCTGCATTGAACTCCATTGTGCCAGGTGTTAGCGGAGTCACTGAAGAGATTTTGACACTGGTGAATCTGCTTCTGTGGTGCCCAGCCTTGAGGAGACCTTACACCAAATTATCTCTTCCCTCAGCCCACTGAAAAGCTGGAGTAACTTCTCAGACATCAGCAGCTTCACATTTACACAGTGTTTCTGAGGAGCAGGCTCACTGTTTTCAAAGCCCAACAAATACACTGGCTGCTCTGAAACACGCGGCAGCACAGCAGCGCTGGCAGCCCCTCGCCACGGCCCCAGAGACACCAGTGACTCCAAAACCATGCTGACAACGGTTCCAACCAAAAAAAGACATGAAAGGGCTCCTGGCTCAGGCTGGGAGGTCAGAAGGGGGTCTAGCTAGCATGCTTTGCTGCTGGTGGTGCCAAACCTGGGCTGCTTTAGCAACATAAGCATGGTGGGGCACCTTTGTGCTGTCTGGATTACGCATTACAGAGGTCCTGAAACAGTCCCAAGAACAGCCTTCTGCCAGCTTGAAAAGTTTTCGTCTGTGCTTATTGTCTCATACCTGCCCTTGAGCTGGTTTTGATCCAACAGCCTCTATTACCTCCTCTTCCTTTACCTTTTGCCTTAGCTATTAATCTCTGATGTGGAACTTTGTGAAATGCTCTTTGAAACTCTAAGCGCACTGCTGAATTCCCCTTATCTAGCCTAGCAGTAATATCTTCAAAGAACTCCAGGAGGTTAGTTAAGTATGACCTCCTCTAGCTTCAAGCTCAGCTTCCCAGCAAGCCCTTCACTTCGTTGCTAGAGATGAGAGGAAGAGGACAGGGAACTCTGGGACAAAGAGGCACATCACTGTTACAATAAAGCCAGCAGCAGACACAGCACCGCTCTTGCTGCCCAGCACATTTTTAAATTACATCGGTGACACCACGCTCTCCGACTGCGCCTTCTGTTCTACAAGGACCCAATGCAAATCATGTCTCGCAAGCAAGCTGCCGCTACCCACGAGGCGAGGACTTTCAAAGGGGCACCAGGGATTTCTGAAATAAAGCTGAGGACCCAGCTGCACGGCCTACACCTTTGGATACCCCCTCAAGCCCCTTTAGCACCTGCATGTTGTCAGGTTCTCATCTTTCATGCCCTCCATCCAAGGAGCCATTTTAGACTTATTTAACGCTACAGGAAATGCTTTCACCATGAAGGTGCCCAAACACTAGAAAAAGCCTCCCAGAGAGGTATCTCCATCCTCGGAGATACCTGAAAATCAGCTAGTTGAAATCCTGAGCAACGTCATCTAACTTCAAAGTTGGCCCTGATTTGAGCAGGAAGGTGGACTGCAGGATATGTTAGAATAAGTCTTACTGCTGATTTTTATCTTCCTCTTGGACAGAGCCCCATCTTCCAGCTCTTAATTGGTGAGTCCAGGAACCCGAGCCTAATTATAAACTGTCCTTCCAGAACCTCAGCTGGGATTAGGTATAGGTTGGTGAGTTCCCTCCCTTCTGCATGAGCCCAAGCAGCATTTTAAGTTTGTCTCCGCAATGAAGCGAGTCCACGTTTTACTTCCACCTCCACTTGCAATGTGCAGCATTTCCCCTTGCACTGTGCTTCCTGCTCCCTCACAGAGAACCTCGCTGTGTTTCCATTCACACATCATCTCTTGCTGGTTTCTCATTTACATCATAATACCGGAGTTGCTGTTTACACTGAGCTGCACAAAGGTATGTTTTACATCTTACTGTGGTGTGATCATTAACATCACACTGCTGGCCCCAGGGAGTTTCATGACTGGATTCAGATCCATCTGTCCTGTGTTCCCAACAGGGGTTCCCCCTGCAGGCCTGAATATTTTGGCAGGAGACAATTCAAAATGCGCAAAACAGTACATGTCAGGCAGAATGTGTTACCTTAAATGATGATCTATTATACGAATGTGCTTGTTGTTTTGTATCTTACCTCTTTAAAGAGCTGCCTCTTCAGAAATCATGGTGCAATCTATGCTCCATCGCAATAAAAGTGCTCAGTATACCTGCAGTGAGGTAAACTCCCTTAACATTCTAAATTTATAAATAAAATCCCCCCAAAAGAATAAAAAGTGACACAAGATAGATTTCCTTATTTACAACTGATACGAGGTTAGTAGATTTTGGTGCATTCTCTTTATAGGTTTGCATCTCAAAGGGGTATATAATGTTTCTACCACCCGTATCTGCATAGTCTGTCTGGAAACTAAAATAAAGACACACACGGCGATGCTTCAGATTGAACCCACAGGCTGATACAGCTCTGCGTGTTAATCACGGGGGGAACCAGGTGTTCCAAATGTGCAAGCAGCCACACTGTCCACAGGCAGCGGGATCCAGGCAGGGGGAAGAAGGAGACATCTGCTTTGG
The DNA here is from genome assembly GCF_000708025.1 of Charadrius vociferus. Classification (NCBI taxonomy): domain Eukaryota; kingdom Metazoa; phylum Chordata; class Aves; order Charadriiformes; family Charadriidae; genus Charadrius; species Charadrius vociferus. Next base: position 3,186,262 of record NW_009649308.1, read on the forward strand.
AAGTAAACATCCACCTGGCAACCTAGGTGAAAACAAAAGCTACGGAGAAAAATGAGGATGGTGAACATGTCTTTTCCTTATAGGAAGTCCTGTAGAGGTTCTGTCACTTTGAAGGTTGGTTTCAGTAGGAGACAGTTCTTTTTTATTTCTCCTCAGTTGTATTTAAACCCAGGGCTTGCTGCAGCTGCCCTTGAATTCCCTTCCACTCTGTATCTACCATTTGCTCACGTACATTAGATCAGATCCCCCAAGATTAGATTTTAAGGAACATATGTGGATGGATAAAATCCAGCAATTTTTTACCTTCAAGTGTGAGAACAGAATTTAGTTCACTTTCTGTGCTCTCCTCCTCTACGTCCTTGGAGGGAAGAGGCACCTTCATCTGCACTGGTGGGAAATGTCTTCAGCTTTGAGGACAAAAAGTCATTCCTGACACTTGGCACAGAGTAGGCTCCAAACTACAGCCTGAAAGTGGCTGGATTCTGTGAAGGAAATACGAAAAAAAAAAAAAAAAATTACTAGCTGAATAATAAATTTGACACAACTTATCCTAAACAACAGGAATCTCTGTAGGCTTCTCAGAAGTTGCAAGGCGCACACTTGCAAACAGAAGTGTCCTCAGGAGAGATTCACAACACAAACTGGGCCCCTAGGCTGGCTTTGGGCTGCATCCTTTCATCTGTAATACACAGCTCAGGCTGACCTTTAACTAGGAAAAATAAAAAAGGGAGGTGACTGTTACTGACTCACACAGAGGGGAAAAAAATAAGGTGTGAATTACGATGGGGAAGAATGGAGAATATTTAGAAAATTCTGGGAGGCAGAATATTTTGAGAACGCTTCTGGATGGGGCAGACACATGAGCAGCACTGGGTTTGCAGAAGTGGTTGCTTTGCTGCAGGCGGGCCACTGGGTTTCCCTAGGTTTTCTCAGGACAGATGCCTGAAGGCTGAGATTTCAAAATCCACAGGCACTTTTGAAAATCTTGATTCCTTATATGTTCCTGCAGTGCTCCAATGGCTGTGTAGGCTTGAATTTACTTAACATTAAGTGCTGCTACAAGGGTCAGGACAAGTATTTTCCTAGGAAGTTGCTGGGTCCCAATCTGGCAGATTCAGGCCCCAGGATCTAGAAGGGAAATTCCATCTTACCCCTCACTGCAGGTAACAAGCTCAAAGACAAAGGGAGATTCCGCAGCATCTGCCTAATGCTTGTAGATGAAAAAGAATAAAAATAAATCTCAGGATTATTCTTCTTCCTTCAGCATAAGGCTACAAAGTGAATATAATAGCGTTGTACGCATACTCAAACTGGCGTTAAACAAGCTGTGGTACAGCCAGCAACACAGTAATGATGGTAGCACATTATCCAGCATAGGCTGGTTAATAATTGTCACCAATTTATTCACTTCCTTGGGAGAGCTTTGCAATCATTGGTGGCCACTCTCTATCCTTCATTGCTCACCGGACACAGGGTAGGTGGCCTGCAGCTAGTTCAGCTCCACTTGTATCTACTCAGGCCTACGACAGGAACAGACACCCCTCCAGCTGACTTACCTCCGCACCTACCATCCACTTCACAAACTCAGACCGGGGCTCCAGGAGCCCTGCCCTCACCGGCCGGCCCAAAGCTGCCTTTACTGGGGCTGCAGGGGAGAGCCCAGAGCCTGCGCCTGCTGCAACGCAACTTCATGCCAGTCAGAAGAGTCGTGCGGAGGAAGGTGGAGAAAAAAAAAATCACCGAGAATTAATCAAGCCATCATCAGTGGCTCCAGGTGCAATAGCTGCACACGAAAAACAAATAAATCAACCCATGGTTAAAAATAGCCCTTTTGATTACTGTCTTCAGTCTTCGTCTACAGACAGCATAACGACATAACGTTCTCCCAGGAACTAACCCTTGTCCAATATTTTACTGCTCCTGCCCTTAGAGCTAGTCAATACTTGCAGAAGATAGAGAGGTAGATTGATTAGAGGTAAAAGATACCTGCACTGTACACTTTTCCTCTTGCTGGGCCCAGGACACTGCCCACAGGGGTCACCGCAGGGATCCCCAGTACCCACACAGCCTGATGGCCGGGCACACGCCTTCGTGGCCAAAAAGCCATGTCAAGTGAGTCCGGAAGTCAACCAGACAGGCAAAGGCAGTGAGTACTCATTTTGGATAACTGACCTCTTAGGAAAGATATATATTGATATCCATGTCTCACAACAGGAACTGCAATATTGCACCTCTAGGAACTCACACCTACCTATATCTGCAAATTAATGTTTACGAAATGCATCTTCAAGAAGCTGTACTGTCTCTGAGGCAGCTATCATTCCTGGTAATCTCTGCTAATGCTCAGGTACTAATGGTATTCATAAAGTAGGAGAAATATAAAAGATATAATGCAGGAATACAAGTAATACACTGTTAATTTTTTAATTCCTTTAGATTCATTTTTAAATGTAACCATACCCATAAGAGAAATATCACTTTCATTAGTGTTATCATCGCTAGCAGATCCTCAACTGGGTTCTCTAGCCTAAGCAGAAAATCTAAGTTTAATGCTTGAAAACAAACCGAAGGACCAATCGGATCTGAAAATGTTGTCAGCCCTTCCGGTCGTTTACTGGCGGGACCTGTTTGCGGTGCTTATATGTACGCACCCCGCGCAAGGACCCGCCGGGGGGCGGCGGGGGATGCGGAGGGTCGTGGGGGCGGCGAGCTCCGCGGGGGTCCGCGGTGGGATGCGGGGAGCGGCGGGATCCGCGGGGGTCTGCGGTGGGATGCGGGGAGCCGCGGGGTCCGCGGGGGGA
>NW_009649308.1:3189170-3197742 GCF_000708025.1 Charadrius vociferus
GGTGCCGGCGGCCGTTCGCGGGGAGCCGGGGCGAACCGGGGCGCCGGGCCCCGCGGGGTCCGCTCCGCCTGCCCACGGCACCGGCCTTAGATAAACAGCCCCGGCTGTTCCCTACCGGTGAAACGGCGCAGATCACCGCGGGTGTTCCCATTGTCCACGCAAATGTCTAATCCTTTGTGGCCCCCCGCGAATCTCGTAGCCTCAATTAAATCTTGAAGCGGTAAACGCGACAGGTTAATCATAGGGCTTGTTTCTGAAAACCCAAGTGACCTCAGTTAATTTTAAACGTGGTGTCTTCCCGTTTCAATATCTTCTTGAGAAAGGGCAAACAGGAGCAACCAGTGTCTGCTTTCATGCTATTCAATATTTTGATACAATCTTTATTATATTTCCCTTATTAATCATCCCAGTTATTAGTTGGCCCAGACTTTTCAGTCTCTCTTCACATGAAAGTTTTCCCCTGAATGCAGCTTCTGAATAATAACCCCCCACCTTATTACATGAAGTGCCCATCACATTTAACCTGGTCTCCCTAGTGCCAGGGATCAGAGTGAAGTACTTCAGCCCTGCCGACCCAAATGTTTGCACTGCCAGGCCTTATATAAGTGTAATGCAGGGCCAGCTCCTCCTTCTATTTAAACAGGAAAAATCACTCCACTTATGCTCCGTGCTTGGAGTTTGTGTTTGGTTGCTCCAGCATTCATCTGCAGCTCAGTGTTTACATCGGATACACAGCCTGTAAATCTAAGAGTTGATTATACAGAAAGATGTTCCAGGAATGTTACACTAATAGATGGCCTCAGTGCACTCTGATTCATCCAGACTTCTGACCTCACACCATTTGCCCAAGAATGTTCTCATTTGTCCCTGTACCATCAACACTGACAGCAACAAGTCCTCACCCCATAACTACGTGCCCTCCTGCTGGCACCTGGCGCAAGGAGTCTCAAACAGTTATGAAGATTGAGAGTTGGATCTTTTCCGCGCCTGCAGGGAGGAGGTGCCTGGTCCCTACTGGAAAACCCTGAGAACTGGGTAGCTCTTCTGAAATCGTGCTCCAAAATAGATCTTCTGACTCACTACATAGTGAGTCACTGACCTGGCTCCACAGGAGAACCAGGAACCACAATCCCTCACTGTCCAGACCTCCTTCAGCAGCTCAGCACACCACAGCCTCCCAACATCAGCAACCACATCCAGCCAGAAACTCACTGCCCAAAAGCCTCTTGATCCACGCAGTGCAGTCTCCTCCCTCACACCAGGTGAGTCACGGTTATGGGTGGTGTTGTGCTTCTTCCCATCCTCCATCCACCAAGGACGGCATATTCTCTAGGCAAAAGTGCCAAATTTAGTGCTAGGATAATGGAAGAAATTTAAGTAATATTTAGACATTTCCACCACATAATAATCACTAGTGATAGTGTGTCTCATAGTAACACAGCAAACTCTGAGAATGGGCTGGAGCACGTCATTCACCTCAGCGGCCAGTTCGGCCCAAACCATGACAGTCCAGTTGCAAAAAATCAGCTTGTAAACAAGCAGATTGACCTGAGCGTGACAATGAAGTCCTAATGTCCCTGAGTTACTTCTTGCTTTTTAATCTATACAGGTTGATATAACCCATCTCTGCTGTACATATCCACCAGTATGGCACATCCATCGAGCTGTTTGTGGGACTGGCACCTCTACATACTTCTACTGTTAAAAAAAAGATGGGAAAGGAAGGGTTTTGGAAACACGACTCAAGTCTTCAACTTAACTTGAAAATTACTGGGCAAAAGATAATAGGGTGACATTTCCTGAAACATATACATGACACAGGCATATATGAGTTAAACCAACACAGGGACATCTTTCATGTTCTCCCGGAGGACTTTTATATCATTTAATGGGCCATGCTCCACCCACAAACCCACTTTCACAAGTCTTCAAGAGCTTTCATCTTTTGTATATTTTAAATTAAGACTTAAGCCATCCAGCTCATGAAGGACCTGACTGGTACACAGACTGAGGCATTGTTATCTCCTCAATTCTGGAGACAAATGACTCACAGGAATCCTGCACAAAACCACCCCACCGGGCTCTGCCAAGCTGCATGCGTTTCTTGCAGCAGCCTTCCATTGCCTGGCTTATCTGCTGTACCTGCAGCAATACGCTGTTTCTAGTGAGAGTATCTTTTATCTTCCTCAAATTCACATAACTGTGCCTCATCAGAGAGAGGTGAAGCATCGCGACCAGTGATCTCACCTGACAGTTAATTTCTCCTAACGAAGGCTTGCCCACTCCACAGGGCATCCACCTGCAGGTGGCACAGTGGCCTTGAAATGCCGCAACGTCACTAAGAGTGTGCACCTCAACTAAAAAGAACGGGCCAACAGTTAGAAATGTAACCACAGCCTTGCAAAAGGCTCGTTCAGACTCATGAACTGCTAAATATAGCTTGTGTAGTGGTGGGGAAGTCATTAGACTCCAGAGTTTTCATGTCATTAATGGTGCAGCTAAGCACCACCTGGGATTTGTGAAGGTATCAAGGTAGTTGTTAGAAAAAACCCATCTCTCTTCTCAGTGGCTGCGTTCTCCAACGGTAAAAATGAAGAGAAAGACCTCATCCCACCTCACAGGGCTGCTGTGAAGAGAAACTCACTAAAATCTGTGACACTATGGTAATGGCGATTCTTTCGATTTTTGGCTATTTCCCTCACTGATGTGCTTATTAATGTAAAAAACATTCATGAAGGACAGAAAATACAAATATTTATCAGTATATTTCCATCAAAAATTCAGAACATCACCATTATTTTTGGCTATGTTAAAAACATCATGCATTTCAGAGTGGGATCACTTCTCCATCTTTATTAATAATTCCCTATTGTGAACAAGAAGAGTATCATTTTTCTTACACCTTTAGGGAACAAACAATTTTCCCATTTTCTACAACACTAATATACTTTTAATGGCTGTAAATTGTGCACACAGAAGAAGTGAAAGATTCCTATCATTTCAAACGACACGAAGGTTTCGGCTGTGGCATTTACCTTATTCTGACTCACTGATTTTAAAATTACACAAATGCCTCCACAGATCTTTTGAATTAAAATAAGGTACAGCTTCTGGTTTAAAGTGTGAAGTTAGCCTCCTGAGGTAGGCAAATTAATACTGTACAAATCCAGATTCCAGCATTTTTTCCACATTGAAATGAGCATTTCTTGAGAAAATTTGAGCGGTACCCACACCGCACATGTACCAAATGACCTAATTTGGAGCAGGACTGTGATTCATCGCCACATCAGGCAACAAATTTCCTTGTGTCGCACAGGAGCAAGGGTAGCTGAATCAGAAATGGAGGATGGGTTGAATGAACCCATCCACCGGCACCAAAGGAGAAGGCAGCAACTGTGGTGAGATTCAAGGCTACACCAGTTCCTCTTAAGACCACTCTTATGTAGCAGCGTAAAATCCACACCCTTTGTCAGAATTTATATTGCGGTCAGAGGCCCATATCGTGCTACCCTACTTGTGACAGTAGATCTACTGCTGCGGTCCACAATCCAACATTAGCACGTTTCTATCTCTGCTGGCTTTCTGTGACCTAATGGTGAGACACCGACTGTTAATAATCAAATTATTACTAGCTGGAATAACTGCACAGGAATGGCCCATCCTCGGATCTCCCTGTTAGCAAGACCTTTTTGGAGAAGAGGACATGAAGCTGTGTGAGCAACTACAACCGCACCGACAGTGCGTCACTACTGAGTCTCAAGCCTATGGTTTCCAAAAATTCTACTAACACCCTCTTCCAGCCTCCACATTGCGGAGAAACGCGCACCCAAAATGGAGAAAGGAGGCACAGGCTATTTGCACTCAACGCTCGCAGACTGTGCTTCTGCATTGAACCTGTGTCCTTTTATTAAAGGTCATTCATCAAGTGCAATGTCAAAACACAACTTGTCTTCTAACCTGGTGGTACAATATGTCCCAGATGTACCTGGGAAACCTCCCAGTAACTGTGGGGGAAGAGCATACTCCATTTTGTAGGGGGCGGGGAAAAAAAGAGAGACAGAGATAGACGTCACCACACAGCAGATAAATTCAGAAGGTACGGCTCCAGGAGGAGAACAATACATTCATAATACAATTATGGCAGAATGGGAAAAAGACTGATAAACTAAATAGCCTTAACTCACTCCCCAAGTTCTAAGTGGTGATGTGTTCACTGGTTTAACTTTCCACCAAGATTACAGCTGTGTGACATTGGAGCCTATGAATTTAGATAGCTCATTGGTTGTAGGAGACTAAACACGTACCCATATCAAGTATGTTTTCAGATCCTTCAAACATGAGGAGAATTCAGGTACAGTATCATGTGCTACTGCCGCCTGGAGTCTCTGACACAACTCTGAATTTCTATTACAGCTTTTATACATAACTTTCAGACTTCATTAATTCTGGTGGAATTATGATTCGTCTTTCACTTTTTTTAAGGTTATGTGTGACAAAAAAATTATGCTTTCAATTTGTAAAACCAAATACCTACGTGGGACCTGTCGCCACCAACAGAAGCTCCAAACAATCACACTGATGGGGTTAATTGGCATTTTAAAATAAATCACTGCCTCCAGATTGATTTATTTTCCCCCCTCTCTTTACACAACATTACTGCGTTTCTCTATAATTATTCAATGCTAAGTTCATGGTTTTGAAGCAGACGACTGCAGACTTAGGAAATGGTGTTTGATTTGTTGCCATGGAAACATCTTGCTGTAGATGTACTCTAATCCCATGACAACTCTGTCTCTTAAGAACCATTTTTTCTGACATAATAAAAATCTGATCAAGGTCAGATTTAATAACAATCTCAGTTCCCAGACTTTATTTCGTGAAGGTTTAGTGGAGTTATTTTTTTCCAAAGGGATTCTCTGGAAACTTTGTTTGTTTTCTTTGCTGGGTTGGAATTTATTCCCTAAAATACATAAACCTGGTGTGGTGTCATGTTAATTTACAGTGCACCTTTTGTTATGGTATAATTGCATCATTAAAAGAAAGTTACTTATAATTGTTTATATTGTCTTGACAGATGTTAACGTTTTACATAACATTGTTCCCTCTAATACGTACATTTGGGATATCAATAATGCTTATCGTTTCCTAACAACTGGTGTTTACATAGTAGCAAATGCCAGTACAGCTTAACTTTTGTTAAGCTACATGTTTTGTACTATAATGTTTTTCTGAACTATTTATCACAGGCACACTCAAACCTGGAGGACTGGAGACAAGTGCCAATGTTTCAGGTGTTCCACCAAAAAATAAAACCAACATATGTACAGCAGAGTCATATTAACACAAAAAAAGTGACTTGGCAATGAGGAACTTGTCAAGAACTCAGGTATGAGTTTGGGGAACTTTTTTCCCTCCTCGGCACAACTGCATTTGTCCTTTGGCAGTTAGGTTTCCACTGCGGCCTTCGAACAGTGATAGCGCCACAGGGAGAGAAACTCGGCTAATGCAACTCAGCTACACACTCAAGTTTGGACTTTCAAAAGAAAGTCAGCTCCTGAGAATGCTGACAGACAAAGAGATTTCAGAAACACCTTTTCATCCGTTCCAGTTCAGCCTCTGGGCAACTCAGTCCTTGAGATTACATGGCCCTGACAGGCAGGGGAGAAACTGAACTTAGATCTACAGTGAGGACTTCTCCGTTTATGCTACTTGCCCAGTATGACTTTATAGCCCCTAGGGAGAGAGATTTTACATGATCATCTCACCCTGAGGTATATATCAAAAAGAGGTCAGATAAATCACAGCCTAGAAAACACATCGTTTCCATTGATTATGAAAGGAATCCAAACTCATTCAGGGGCAAAGGTCTGAGATCTTCTGTCCTAGAAGCACTGTCTGCAAAACCAGGTCCAAGATAGTGAAGAGAACATCTGTGCAGAACGCACCCTTCCTACAGCAAGAATCTATTTTCCCACACCTGTGTAGTCTTATGCCTATCAATGGTTCTGTCAAAGAAAATATACAATTGACTCATTCTGTCAATATGAGCAGTGGTCCTGGAACTCCTTAATACGTTGCATCATAATTTTTTGCATCACAGCTACCCATATTTCTTCTTATTCCCCCAAGCACAGCTTCACACATAAAGATGACCTTTTGTCTGGATCTTTTCAAACATCCACCACTGGACTATTTGATCTGATCTGGAAATTGATATCACACCCTTGTCAGTGGCACTCACCAACCTGTATTACAGTACTGTTTTGGATCCACTCACAGGCCACAGTGGATTATGCGATGTACTCTACAAGTTACGTAGCAGAAAGTCCTCACCTCAAAAGGGTGGGTAACGGTCTCTGCCCACTATGGTCTCTGGCAATCAAGTTCAACCAGTGAAATATCATGGTAAAGACAATTTCTGAGACCATTGCAAAAACATAAGCAGTTTGTTCAGCAAATATTTATACTGTCATGCAATACTACCAGCAAGATATATGAAGACACAGAAACTGTCATTTAAAGTAAGGATCGTTACAAATTTTGTACGTTATTAACTTGTCCAAAAACAACAGCTTTTCCATAGCGATTTTGAAGTGTGACACCACAGGCAGAATATAAACCCTTCTTATAGTCCAGAAAAAACTGAGCTACATCTGTTCTTTGACATTACAGGTGATAAAGCATCACTTTGATGGCTCAGCTGAGATCAGAGCACGTCCTAGGTACCACATAGACACACACTAAGATACAGCATCTGCCCTGCAGAGCTTCATTTTAAGTACCATAAGACAGAGAAAAAAAGGAATTATTCATATTCCTGTACTACAGGTCAGGAAGCTGAACCCTGGGCTTTAAGTACAAGATTGTCCTTCTTTCCGCATTATCAGTATAAACAAGGATTATTGACAGTATTATTGTGACCAAATAAGAAAAGCCCAGACAACTTCAGTGAAGACTATATTGTGGCATACAAATTATTTAGAGCGTACGTGTTTGGCCTATAGGCACAGAGAGAGAAAATACTGATGTTACCGCTGTTGAAGTTTAAGGTACTGATCACAAACCCTGCGCCCTTTCTGCTGGATGTTGTGAACACGCGTACATTTACACACACCAAAAGATGGTTTCCGCTCTGGAAAGCAAAGGGTCCCATGAGGATACAGCTGCAAGATCCATGCGTCAGTAAATCCAGCATCGTTGTGCTGTCAGTCTTTCAGCATTCCATCACCAGATGAAAATGCAATACAACAGAAAAGGCCAACCCACAGGAGGTGTCAGGCAGGCACTGTACAGAAAAGGGAACAGCAAATCCCAGTCACCCAGGCTGCCCTGTCGTCTTCTTTAATAGAGTCTCCTAAAGGGTTTGTGCTCTTCTCCATGCTTACCTTCAAGCCTAAAGAAAGAGGTTTTTAGTGACTTACTTATCAGTGTGCGGACCAACATCGTACAATAGCTAAGTGGTGGCAGACAGAGAACAAAAGGACACTATCAAAACTAAAGAGTTCAGAAGTTGCTTCTACGTTAAAGATGATCAATGTCTATTTTTCTTCTTTTGCATACTCCAAGCAGGCTCCCTGATCTGCCGTGGTAAACAGTAGACCTTGATCACCAGCTACCAAGAACTAGTTACAGACAGAAGGATCAATTCCAAATATTGGATGATCTTCTATTATTTCCTCTTGGAAGGAATGTCAGTCCTCAGATATTTTTACTCAATCATTTTCTATTGAAAAAATTAAATGACCTAAAGAAATCTGGCTGGATTGTTTGGGGTTTAGGTCTGTTAGGTCCGGGTTTTTTATTGGGTTTTTTTGGGGGGGGGGCAGGGAAGGGAGGGATTTCAGAACCCATATTTGGAGCACTAGTAAAAGCAAAGTTGCCGTGACAACTGTAGCCATCTTTACCCAGAAATTCTCTTTGCAGAGTAGAAGACTGTTTTAATTCCTTGTTTTTGCTCTCTGTCTACAAGAAGATCCTCTCCCGTTCCCAGGTAAGGTTCTGTCATGTACACGCTATTTTTCTGTCAGTGTATACCCAGGGTACAGCCTGATCTCATTGACTAAATCTGGAGTTTTAATAGATGTTATTTGACTTTTAAAAGCATTTCATATTAAGATTTTCAGATTTAATTGACAGATATTCAATTTCAAAGTCCTACTCTCCCCTTCATAAATTGCTAATAGTATTTTATCCGAAACAGAGCTAACCTAATAAACAGATGAAACTTTGTTGTCATTTCAGCCTCTCGGAGCTCTGGGCTGTATATAATTGTTCTCTTCGTTTTACAGTTCTTCTGCTTCAGATTAAACTTTTTCAGGATGTTGCAACGCCAAAACACGCATTCTAACAGGAAACCGGCATCAAAGGTAGCGGGCTCGCAGACATCTTTGATGCTTTGAAACCAGAGGAAGAGAAGTAACTGTTTAATTTACAACAGTTATTGCAGAGGAACAGAGGAGGGGAAGAAACAACACAACAAAAAAGGGACCGACGGGTCCCGAGGCGGCCGCAGCGCGGTGCCGGGCGCGGGGCTGGAGCGCAGCGCGGGGTCGGCGCTCCCTCTAGTGCCCGC
>NW_009649308.1:3197753-3238741 GCF_000708025.1 Charadrius vociferus
CCTCGTTTGGTAAGCCTGGCAAGGCGGGAATGGCAAAGGCGTGAGGGTCGGGGCTGGGCGGAGAGCCGCGGTCCCGCTCCGCGCCGCGTTCTCAACGTGCTTCGCGCTGGGAAACCGGTGAGGGAGGGGAATGGTTTTCCGCCACCAAAACACCAGCCAAATAAAATAATCCTTTATGCTAAAAATTTCTTCGCGCTGGGAGTCGGAGGGGGTTCCAGTAAAGAATTCGAAGTTTTCAAGGAGGACAGATGTTTTTCACCAATCCTTCCCTGTGGTTTTCCATTCAGTAAAAATTGTTTTCATAGATTGTCTTTAAATAGCTCTAGTTATAACAATAGCACCCACACATCTGCATGCTCACCTTTACAGAAATCAAAGTAGAAATTTATAACAAAAAAATGTGGAAATGTGTGTTAAATCATAGAGACTCCACCCTTCAGCAACACTCCACGAGGAATAAGGTATGACCTCAGTACAGCAATTTTTGTTACTCACACACAGGCCCTCAACCAAAAAGCCAGATGCTGTGTCACGATACGTGGGTACACACTTGCTTCTTTCTCCACATCTAACACCCAGCAGCAGTGCTTTTAGAATGGATTTATACAAAATCTGGCCCTTATCACCTCAATATGCAGAACTGGCCATTTTTTTCCCCTCGGTTTAAAGGTTTAAGGCAGAGCCATGTGGGTTAGCCAAGCGAAGCAGGTGGCAAATATTGTTAGAAGGGATCTCCCCACCACAAGCAAGTGTGCCCGTTGGCCACCTGCAGTCAAACTGCTGCATCCCCACATAGAGTTGGAAGAGAACAATGCAGCAATGGTTAGGAATGAAGCCGAAGTACATGTGTGCATGTGTGTGTGCACATGCACAAACATGGAGAGAAAAGAAGACACAAAGATTACACGCATGAACTTGAAATATAATCTTAAAAGATGCAAGAATTATAAAATTTGCTGGTTAAACACCATTTTGGTTCGATGAAATATCTTATCGCCATCATATTTTGAAGAAGCAGAAATCTATTTATGAGCCTTTTTATCCACAGTGAAAAAAATCATGGGCAAATATTCCCATTTTTCCATTTTCAAAACTGTGGACTATTTATTTTCACTGAAATTGTTACTCTTGGTGAATAATACAAAAGTATACTTATATTTTGGTAATCTTTTTTAAGCATGCTTTAAAATGCCTGAAATAAAGACTGAACCCTTCTGAATTGGATAATGGTATCAAAATATTTATTTCTTTTGAAACAAGATTTTTGTTTAGGGTCGGTTCCTCTGTCAAGTGACAGAGTAATCTTTAGGATGGCCTAAAACATCATGATCTACTGTATCTTTGACTCTTCTATGTTGAGTAACCTACTACAAGACACTTATCAGTCTGAGCCTCAGTTTCCCCTCTTGTACAAGGGTACAACGACTCTGTCTTTAAAAAGCACTCTGAGTTCTGTGGATTAAATAAACCATACAATAATTGCCATCAGTCAGAGCAGCACCCAAGCAACTAACAGCAAAATGTGACTCATCTCCCAGATTAGTATTTGGATAAACATACATAGAAACAAGTAATCAGACAAGAGAAACCTGTTTTCATAGGAATCACATGTAATAATAAGAATATTTATTATACTTTGGAGGATAGGAGAAATTATAGATGAGTGGACACACATCTAACTTCTCTTAGAGAGTTGTATTTTGTTTGTAAAGTCAACTGGCCCCTATTCCTCCTACTCAGAAGAATCTTTGATAATTCACATGTGAAATTAAAGGCATCTTATTTATTCAGTTATTTATTATTCTCTGTAAAATGAGTTAGGAATTTGTCCCTGTGAATAATGTTAGCCATAATAGTTAATTTACTCCTATTCATTGGCAGTAATAAAAATGTACAAGGGGATGCAGAAACATTATTATTTCTTGCTTGAAGTGCAATTTCATGTGGTGAGAAAAACATGCTAATATGCTGCAAAGTGCTACAGGAATTTAGTTCTCAAAGGAATGGCGGTATTAAATGTATTCTGACAAGAAGGGGCTTTGGAAGGGAAACATTTATCTTCATAAAGTCATTAAATTTACTGAGCAGCACCGCATTCTTACTGCAATCTGCTCACTCCATTAAAGGCAGAGCTGTGGAACGGTCTCTGCTGTATTAGGAGCATCTACATTTTTGAAAATTGTAATAATGGGGGGAAAGAAGACTCAAGGAGGGGGAAATAATATATCCTTCTTTAAAAGAACCCTCTGCATTATTAAAAAAAAAACCCAACCACCAACTCAGAAATCGCCACTCAAAAAGAACTGCCTACCTCTGGAAAGAAACATATTAGAGAGGAACTTGGAAAGATAAGACTTTAAAACACTGAAATGGCGACTAATGGCTTTGAAGGCACTGGCAGCACATAACTGGCATGTGAGGGATGCTCAAGGTAAAGGGGTGGGAAGAGCAGGTTTGCACATTTGCATTTGGCCTGTGACTACTTTCTCATGTTCAGGCTTATGGCAATAAAATAGAACTAGGGCAAGTAGATAACTCTTGAAATTGGAGATGCTGTTCTCACTGTCATTTACCATGCAGTTGGTTACTTTATTTCTCTTTGTGCTTGATAGCTAGACATGTTATAAGTAAAAAGAAAACCTCTGTGTGTATGGCAGTGTTTGAGTAACACTTTGAGTGAAGTCTACCATGCCAGTCCAGACAACCCAATCCAAGGGCCTCGGTCAAAGTCACACTACAGTGATCTGCATAACTGAAGAAGAAAGTCCTCCCTCCAGAGGAAGCAGCAGAATTTCTCCAGCCAGGAGAAAACTAGCAAGGGTTATTATTATAGAAAACCTAGCAAACTAGCTCCAAAAAGAAAACAGGCCCAAAGGAAGTCATGCCTTAGATGTGAAAGTTGTTACATGGAAGGCACAGGACCCAGGACACACACATTGTTCTTTTCTATCCCATCATAACCTCTTTAATGACTTCCAATGCACCCACTGGAGAAGGGAACTACCTGAGCTTGCTCTGATTACAGCAAAAATTGAAAACAGAAAGCTAATTAAGTACCAGTCAAATATGACAGTAACACTGTAAAACCATATTTCTGAACAACAGCCAGAGCCATCCATAACATCTCTACTGCATGCTTTTTATATCAATGTCACGGGGCGCCAAAGCCCTCCAGGAACTCACTTCAGAAACAAGGCAGCAGAAAACCATAACATTAACAACACAAACCCACCTGCCCTCCTAACCACAAAACAATACAGCACACACAAACACCCCGACAAGGAGAACCTGAACCTACACTCAGTGTGATTCAACCAATCTAAAACAAAGGAAGAGTAATGCTCTTAATGTCCCTGTTCACTACAGTGGGGAATATCATACCTCCTTTAATTTTGTTATCATCATATCCGCAGACTCTCAAAAGCTCAGAAATGTTTTTGCCTGGCTCATGAAAGTGAAACAAGATGTTGATAGAACTAATCAACCCCATTTTCACAGAGGTTGAATGCAACAGGTTTCAAGTGGTGCACGTAAACTTCTCTTCAAGATTTTCGTCTGTGAACAGACAATAACCATCGAGGCCCAGAAGACTAAGTATTCACTGATTTCTGGATCTAGTAGATCTGAAGAATGACTTTCTAATGGCTTTACACCACAAGTGCATCAGTTCTGCAGATTAGCGTTGTCCCGTGGTAACAACACCTGGGTTAAAGGTCTGAATGTCCTGGCTTTGTTCTGTCTCTAAATGTACCAGATAAATATAGTGGTTAGAAGTTAGACAGTCTGCAGAATAATTGTACAATCATACCAATTTCTAATATACTTGTAGCCAGTCGCAACCTTGCTGTAACACAGAAGGGGAAAAAAAAACTACATCAGGAAACCACAGACTTCCCTAATGGGTTACAGTGCATAATTGAGTATAAAGAATAGTTATTGCTTGAACTACAGTTGAACTGAGATTTCCAGCTTCCACAGCAAATGTTCTGCTACTGCTGCTAAGCTATAGTAATAATTTCTAATTGTGTGGGTTTTAAGTGAAAACAGTAAGAAATGTGGTTCGATTGGTTACCGTAAACTATTCCTTCCAACGCTACCACGTCACTGGAACAAGCCCTGGAAATCAGAGGTCTTTTACCTAAACAACACTAGCAGAAGCTGGAAACTAATGAAGCGATGCTGCAGTAGCATCACGCCCATTACACAATTAGAGGGACAGCATTGGACACCATGAGATTGTCACACACCTTGCTAATGAAGCGTGTTTTACTCACATTTAATTAATTAATTATGGCTGAAGTCATTCACTGCTAGCCAGCAACTGCTTTATTATACACAAACCTGACCACCTTACAAATACCACACTGGAGTGCTAATGAGCTATTAAGTGGGACTGCACGTTACCAGCAATTTTGTGGGAAATCAAGTAATAAGAGATCAAATATCAAATAAAAGAGCTTTTAATCCAAGTGAGATAATTAATTGCACCTCCTGTCTCACAGCTTTCCTAGTACTTTACGAGAAAAAAGAGCTTTCTCATCAAGTTAATTTGATCCTATTGCCAAAAACTTTTTTAAATTATGAGTGCCATTTAGCAAGTATGAGAGGAATTATTATTATTTACATAGCAGTTTCTCCTTGGGATTCCAATATACCCCAGAGACATCGTTCAAACACCCAGGGAAAGATGCTCAGTAAGCCCAAAGAGCTGGAAGAGACGGGTGAGGGAGGAAAGAGGGGAAGGTTGCAGCTTCTGCATGGGAGCTAATAATACTCCACTACTTTCCCAGGTCTCATTCATTTCTCAGATGTCCATCTACTTCTCAGAACTGTGGAGAATATAAGCAGGGTGCAGAGAACATCCAGTACACTTTGCCAAAGGCCAAGAAGATCTTGCCCTTAAGGCAGGGAGGCAGGGTAAGAGCCTGCTCCTCCCGTGTTAGAGCTTGGTGGACTCTGCACAGAATGGTCTGCAGCCACCTCTGTGTCCTGAAGTCCCCTCACACCCGCACTGCTCTGTTGACCCCCAGGACCTGTTGCCCCTGCACATTCCAGCCTGGAACAAGAAAGCATTTATAAACACATTTCCTCATGCACCAGTTGCATTTAAAAAGAAGCTACTAGCAACACCATCCAATCTCATTTTAGGTGCTCCCAGACTACTAAGGAATGAACTCTGCTCTGCCTTTTTTTTTTTTTTTCCCTTTATCATAAGGATGATCATAAGACAGTACAGAAGATGACCAGAACATTTGAGGAACATTAAAGCAGGCTGCTTTTTTGGAGTCAGGGAAATCAAGAGCTGAGAACGCCCCAGGTCAGTTTTGCAGCCTCAATAGCATTCTCCTGCATTCTTCTTTGGCTTGTATATGTGTGCGTGCAAATGTGTTATAAATCCCTGGGGCCTGGATAGAGCTTTTCTTCTACAGTTTCAGTTAAACACAGGCTGGCCATGACTTCCATAACCCTCATAAAGTGTCTAAAGTAACGTGATGAAAGCATACTTCATTTCTCCCTGAATCCAGAATTAAATGTTCACTATACTTAAAAGTCTTATTATTTTTTAGTTCACTGGCTCATACCATCATCTCTGTTATCCAATTATTTCCTTTCTACATGGTTTCTTTTCCCCTTAAACCTTCTAGTCTTTCCGCATTCTACAGTCAATCATTAGTTAATTCCTGTTGACTTTTATCATTTGTACTCTCCCTAATTGGTTTGTCACATTCCTATTTCCTCTTCATTCCCTTTCCATTTTTATTTTCCTCCATTCTAACTTCCTCCAATTTATTTTCCTCCTACATAAACTATGATTTTTATTGATGTTGAATGCAGCCCGCAGGCCAAAAATAATAGTCAGTCCAAAATGAAGTGACCATAGTTCTTCAGTTTTTCCACAGATTAATTTCAGAAAAGAGGTTCTATTTGGCTAAATTTCCTTTTCTATATTTCTAGCTGCTGAAGAAGCTGCACATACGATAAATATTTAATAGGAAATCCCCTCCAGCTGAATTCAGGCCCCACAGCATCTCATTACCATGTCTTGGAATAGCATCCTCATTGTCACTTGCTTAATTATGCTAAGAAAGAGTTGAATTGTGTGGCTGTTGGGATCAGAAAGTGATTAAATTCACTTGGCAAGACTTTGGATATCTCATTATGATCCTCATTTAGCACTTCTAATTGAGTCCACTTTTAAATTTTTTTTTAGTTTTCTAGAATCATGATTTGGGAAAATCTTTCCAACAACAGCAAATATTTCCTTAACTTTTTCCATCTTTAATACAAATTTCTGCCATGAAGAAGAATCATGTAAAGATTAAAAGCAAATTGATGTCCCAGTGCACCACTAATCTTTTTGAATGACTGTCACCTTTACAGAAAAGGGAACTGAAACTCCCTGGAGTACACACCTAATTTCTGATGGAGCTCTCTTTCCTGTGCACTAACACTTGCTGAGTATTTTGCCCTCTACAAATGACAGCTTGCTCCCGAACAATCCCCGCGACCACTACTCTCCAGCAGGTTTTTTGAGAGCTTATCTCCTCATTTCAGGTGGAAGCATCAGCACTCTGAAGGTGAAGATGAGGATGCTGCTGGGAAGGAGAGGGTTTCTCCTTTAAGAGTTGCTACCTTGCTTGCAGGAAAATCACTTCTGTGAAGTAAACCGGCAGAAGAGCTAGATATCATTTCAATCACAATTAACACGTCAAAAGATGACTCAAGTGATGCACAAGTGCCAGATATCTGCACAGGGGGTTAATTTCGTCCTAAGAAGTCAGATGACAAGAGAGTGCTCTATTAAAATCAACACACATACAGTTTACCAGCACAGATACAGTTCTCATATTAGTATTGGGAAAGCATCTTAATAGCATCGTAAGACAAACTCTCATAGCAGTGGCTATATGCAGTCAGAAATAGACAGGTTGTTCACAGACTCCGATTTCTATGAAACTTTCCAAAAACAGCCTCATGAAAATATACCTTTGTGGGTAATGTCTGTACTAATTGAGTCCTATCTCAGTGCAGAAACACAGGACTGAAAATCTCTTCCTCACAGTGAGATAAAAATAACATACCTGTAGCCTCTGAAATTAACCATCATTACAGAATAAAAGACTTTGAAGAGCGAGAATAAGGACTGGGTATGCTAGGACTTCTCCCACAAAAAGAAAACAAAAGAAATACTTCCTACAAACATCCACAGCAATCTGTACAACCAACAGCCATAACTGAACAGTGGTTTCTACGTCTTCATTTTGTAGAGATGTAGGCAAATGAAGGAAGGTACTTTAAGAAACCCTGGAGCAATTCTGCTGCAAGAATAACAGAAAGAAGTAATATGAAATAGGAAACCATGAATCATCTCAGCATCCAATAAGGCATGCACATAAAAGTTCGTTTCTGTTTTATATATGCAAAAACAGAGACGGGAAAAGGTTATGTGACTTCACTGAAGCTTACACAAAAAGGCCAATATGACCTAAGAAACAGACCTTTAATGAAACTCTTGTCCACACAGAGCCCTACTGGAGGACACGTGCTCTGATTCAGCATAGCACCACTGCTTTTAGTCTGCGCCAATGCCTGGCGTGCCAAAACGGACAACTACCCTCTCTCAAGTCTCATCCAGACAACTCCATAAAGCAAGGGTACTTAATTTTCCAAAACCTAGGTATTTCTTTCTTTCTTATCCTGCAGAAAGACTTTTTTTTTTTTTTTTTCCTCAGAATCTCCCAAGCACATGTTCCCCTTTTCAAGAAAGTAAGAAATTTTAGGTCGTCCTTCTTTGCAGGTATGAACCCACCCCATGTCAACGTCTGTCCACCATAGCTGAGGATTTGACCCTTTACTTTTAACACAATGATTGCCACAGTAAAATTTATCTCTAAGAATTGGATAACTATGTCCTGAAGATATTCTTAGCTACTCCAAAGCCCAGATTTTGGTGACTGGTAGTCTTACTTAGTTTTGTGAACTATGGAATACTTGCAGGCATAAACATCTTTTCTACCAGTTCTTCCAAGCATATTCAGAAAAACCAAGGAAAAAAAAAAGAAATGGGAGAGAAAAACTTAAAGCCAAGGCAACCATCAGCCCAAGGATTTGTGGTTCTCCTGAGTGCGTTTTTTTAGTGTCTCTGTTCAAGCAGGTACAGGAGATTGACTTTTAAGGTTGATGCTATTGATCTAATTCACAGCCCTATACTCATTTATCATGATTCTTTAATCAATAGTCTAGCTACTTAAGATACTAGGAGTTCGGGTCCTTATTTATCTAGATGACATTTTGATAGGACCTATCTCCTCAGGGGCTCTTGTCTTTTAGGTCATCGCTTCATTTCACCTCATCTTTCGCCAAGGTGTGTAAGCAGTGGGAAGACATTAATGTCACTCGCCCCAGTGCATGAATGTGGCAACACCACGTTTTGGACTCCTCAGCAGGTTTTATCATCATAAAGGCACAGAGGTCAGGTGCTGAGCTGGCGAAAGCTGGCATCCTTTCAGAAAAAGCCACACTGATTTTCACCAGCCTGAGCTCTTTCCTTCACAATCCAGGTAGGCCCCTTTACCTCTTACACAAAAGGAGCTGTTGAAGCTTAACCAAAACATGATCAAACCATGACCAAGTACAGCAGGCCTCATTGCTTCACCTCTTCACCTTTTCGTCCCTTAGCATCAAGCATAAGCATCAGGAGAGGGTTTCCTGACAGTCTTTTCAATAAGAGCTTCCATTCTACAGAATGAACCACCTTGTCTAGAGAACTAACCAAGTCCCTGCTTTACAGTAGATGCTCTCCACCCCTGAAGTTCTCCTATCAAAATACACGCTGGCAATAAGATTACTGCAAAACCACACTCATGTATCTAAGCACAAGTTTCTAGTTCAGTTATTCGTTTTAAAGATCATTCCTACAATGATGTTTTTGTTAAGATGGAGGGCTTTTTGCTTTCATTCCAGGAGGAGGAGAAGGTTAGCTTCTATCTGGCTTTCATTGCAAAAGCAATGCACTACACTGCAAAAGACTACTGAACACTTCAGTAAAAGCAAGCTAAGAATAAACAGAGACCTGCTGGTCCTTCATGCTGAAAAATAAACCATCTCAAGCTTTGAGGCGTCACAGAGTTGTGTGCTGCAGCCTCAGTCCTGCTGTACAGCACCGCATCCTCAGCTGGTGTGAAGTCAGGGAAGCTACTTCAGTTCCACAGCTGTCTGGTCGCCTGCAAACGGGCTTTGCATTACAGTAGCTGAATTTCTTTGTCACTATACAAGATAAACAACAAAACCAATCGACATTTGAGCCTTGAAAGGGAACATGGCTGCACCACGAATCCCCTCAAAATGTGCCTGCTTCAAAACTGAATTCAAGCGTTCAATGTTTTGCATGTCTCAGAGTAACTGAGACACAAATATCCTCCAAATTTTCCCACAGTTTAGCCAGCCCTACCAACACAAGCAGTTTTCTCTAACTGATTTCATGAAGACCAATGTCAGCAATTCCTGTTCTCAAACCTTTTCTGAGACTAGTTGGGAACAGAACAGCTTCCTCAAAAATATAGGATCCACAAACTTCCAAGGCATGAAAAAATGCTGTAAGTCTCAGGGGGAGGTTTCTGGAGAGAAGGTGAGAGTCCAGAGAAAATGTGTTTTCATGGCTCTATGAAAATTCACTTTATAACCTTTTGCTATTGTTTACAAGAAACCGTTGTTCTACCAAAAAGACCCCCAAACTTCCTAAAGCATACTTTGATTGGATAAGTGTTAAATATTATTTACAAATGTAAATGCACACACAAGGATAAAGACGGATTTGGTCATGTCGTCATACTGAACACTACTTTGTTTTGGAAGTAATTCTACCTGTTGCAGCGAGACTCCTCAGGAAGCACAGTGTTATTGCAATCCAGGGCCATGGGATGTCCCCACTTGCTCCTGCTATAGAAAAAAAAAAAAAAAAAATCTCCTCTACTGCTTTAGAAAGAAGAGCAAATACAGTCAATTCCCATTGACAGATTTTCCCTTAACACACCATAACACTGTGGATGAAATCTGCTCCTCTACACAAGGTCTTCACATTCACGTCCACCTTCAAAATAGGTTTACCTAGGAGAGAAGTGCTGCTTGAACCTTCTGCTGAGCCTCTGTTCAGAGGGTTGAATTTCACCAGACTATTTACCCAAAGCCATTGCTTCCCAAATCAGTATAACAACTACAGCTGCTCCCTGACATGCAGAGAAGTGTCATCTTTAAGAAGGTCTGCTGCAGCTTGTATCTCAAAGGCAGAATAAGTAATGTGGGGTGACAGATGCTTTCATAGCTGTTTTTGCATTGTAGAACTTACACAGCACATACATAAATATATCTACCGCACATGCAAGAAAGACTTTATTTACACATTTCCTTCTCGTCATATTTAATTCACACACACACAAGCACTCAGTCTGCTATGTTCCAACTTGGCCAAATCCTTGTTCACCAAACTATCTTCCCTCAGCACTGCAACATCCTAAGGGCACACAACTGAGAGAAGAGGGAAAGCCTATTAAGTGATGAGGATGCAGTGTTTATAAAAATTAAAATGTGTGCTGGGTGTTTGGGAAAGAATGAAAAAAATTCAAGAGCTGCGTTGAAGTATGCTGAATAATTTTAAAAAATTAAATCAAGGCCTTAATTACTATGTCTCTAATCTCATACAGTCACACTTCACTTTGAGGCAATTTGTGATTAAATAATAATACTTTAAGGCAAATAACAACACTTGGCACTTTTATAGTGCCTTTTGCCTAATTAGTTTGGGATTAGTTCCTTCGCATTGGGTATGGGGCTTTGAAGATATAAAGTGCTAAGTATCATTATGACCTGAGGATCTCAAAGCATTTTACCCATACGCATTAATTAAGCCTCAGAGCGCTCCTATGAGGTAGGTAAGTAGTTTCGTATCCCTTTATGTTTGGCAGGCCCAAATGGAGAGAGGATTGGCCTGTGTTTTCAAACTTGCAGGCACATTCTGCAAGCACTTACGTGCACACGCTGCCTTCCTGGACTGGGCACTCCCATTGCCCCCCAACAAGAAGAGTGTCCATATGAGCATCTTCTCATTTAACTGTAAGGGTCTTTATGAGAAAGCTCTGCAGTGATGGCTGGGCATGCCCAGAGCTGCTGGGAAATCAGATCGTTACTTTGGAAAAAGACACACCTGCAGGAACCCCGGTGAGAAAGCTACCCTCATTTTCTTGGCCAAAGACATGAGGAGTGAAACTGAATTATTCCAACCACTTGAATTCAAGGATCTTTGTGGTGGAATCAGATGCAAAGTCATGGCCCCCATTTCAGGTTATTCAGGCCTTCCCCAGACATACAAGTTTTCTTTTCTTTTGTTTATTTCCTCCAAACACCAGAACTCAGAGGCAGCCTAGGGATCACGGGCTGTTACCAAAGCAAAGAAAGGAAACTTCTTCCTTTTTAGTTCATCCATTATGAAAACATAAATCAGCAATAAGAAGCTACAGATTCTTCATTCTATTTATAATTAATATTGTACCTGAAGCAGTCACCTGCAGAAGAAAGAGGTATGAAAGGATTTCAACTTACTTTGATAATTAAAGGTATTTAGTGTCCTTTAAACATAAAGTTTAAAAAAGAGGAAATCCACAATCTGCCTGAATGTTCTTAGTTCAACAAAGTCTTTGAGTTGACAGCTAATAATTAATTAACAATGAATGGTGTCTTTCAGCCTGTCACCATGATTGACACTATCATCTTCTGAAAAGTGAAAGATTTGTTAATGTGGCAGACTACAGTCTGGGAAACATTAAAGCTTCACAATTCCCACTGCTTTCAGCTAAACGCTTGACATGACAGGTTAGCTCTCTTGAAAAGAGGAGGAGGTGAAGAGAACAGCAGCAACCTCTGCCGGCGGAACCACTACATTCGCTACAGACAGACAGGAGAAATTAGGGGTAAAAAGACCCGACTGGCTCTGAAAATCCCAGTTTCTGGAGGCTGAGCAGCGCCAAGCTGTGCACCTGCGCTGTGCCGATGGCTGTTCCCGGTGCCGCTCAGCAGCGGGGCAGGGGCTGGCGTGGGCCCTGGGCAGAGCCCGCTGGAAGGGATGCTGCCATCGCCCTTCCCTCCCCCAAGCCCCTCTGCTCAGCAGTGCGACTCCTGGTTTATCCCGGCATATTCACCAAATAAATGCAAAACAGCTGTCTAAGTCAGTAACTGAGAGCTTATTTTCAATTATACACATTTGTTGATTTTTTTAAATCCTATTTTTACAGACACGGCCAAAACCTATGAAATATGTGTTCTAACTTAAAATAACTGACCTAATTAAGCTAATTAATACAGCAGAGAGGTGCTGTATTCTAGTAAGCAAGGAGTCCTGCCATCTCGTCCGCTCAGTGATGCTGCTGTCTACCATGGATCCAACTTCTCATGGATCTTCCTCTCCGACTGACTCTTGGCTCTCCTTCAGCTTAACTCTCAATGACAGCAGCTCCCATGACCCGCACTCATGGCCGCCCATCCCCTGGGCCTCACATCTGCAGGTCTGGCTTGACTCTCCTGCTGCAGAGCCCTTGTTCTACAACTCCCTTTATTAGCACTATCCGCTTTCTCCACCTCATTCCCACTTCATGTCTGCCAGCTTTTTCACAACTCAATTGCATCAAGTGTCTAGTGCACAGGAAAAACTTTTGTTTGCTTTCAGCCCCCTCCTCACTGCCTTCCTTTCTGTCACCAATAAGGTCTCTCTTGCCTTTTAACACTTAACAAGGTCTGATTTTCCAAGCTGCCATCCCAGAGCACCTCCATTTACACCACTTTAGCTCAGCTCATAGAGGAAAGCAGCTCCAGTAGAATTGTGGAGACCAGAATTACTTTCTCCATCAGTTCTCTGGCATGCCCCTAGAAAAGTTTGCTTTTCTGATGAAAATAATTCCACCTCCGCAATTCATTCTGTCTCCTATTCTTTATCTGCACAAGCTTTTTCCAACTTTCTATCAAGAAAAAACAACACAAGACTTTTAGACATTTGCACGCCTTCCTCTTTCTTATGCCTTTTTCCTCCTCCTTTCCCATCACAGAAATTACTTTGCTTCTGCCGACTCCTTTAGTTCTCCAGGAATTCTCATCCTCACCCCATTTCCTATTTTCCTCTGTGTCTTTGTACGCTCAGCATTACCATATTCAGTGTCTCCCTGCTCAGGAATTTCCCACACTGGCTCTGCTTGCTTCTCCACCTTTTGATCCATCCCTACTTCAGTCTTCACGTTCCCATTTTGCTGACACTGTCTGCTTTTTCACACAGGAACTGGTCAGTCCTACTGTCACATCAACGTTCTTCTCTCTACCCTTCCTAATGCAATCTTTCCCCAATACTGTTCCCTCCCAAATCATGTTGCAAATACCTTTTTCTTAGCTCAAGCGTTGCTGTTTTTCCCCTCCCTCCTTGGGCTCTCCCTTCTCTATTATTTATGGGTTGCTTGCCTTGAGTTTTGAGGCTGTTCATGATTTACTGACACATCCCATTTCCTCTCATCTGCTCCCAAGATGTCAGTTCTTGCCTAGAATCAGCCCTTGGCACCAAACTTCTCCATTTGCTACTTCTTAAAATTAGGACCTTCTTGCTTTTTTTTCTTCCTCCCATGTTGTCCCATCACACAGGAAACAACCTAAAAATTAATTCATTCTGGTTTTCAAAAACTCTCCTTTCCATTAATGTCTACAAAGAAACTGAGAGCAACGGGTCATTTTTTGCTCAGATCTCTTCACCTAAAATACTGTTTCCTTACACTATTTACGCTGCTGCCTACCAGGAACGGTCAAAATCCCTAAGTGGATCTTCTAGTTGCTATAGAAATATAAATACTAAATAACAAAAAGAACTTGGAACCAGAGAAGGCAAAGTACACACAATTTATACCATTTGCTCCTCGCAGAGAAAACTCCAGAGAGCACCTGCAAATAAACGAACAGCCCCACATCCCTAGCAGGCTTACATGCCAATACTGATGGTGGAGGATACACTAATTTACCAGCCTCCTTCAGGTGTGATTTTCATTCTTATTTCGAAGGAAGAAGCGCAGGGGAGAGAAGGGGGGAGAGCATGACTTCCCCCCTAATATGTAGTCTCCCTGAAGATGAAACTTGGGGAGCCTTGTGTTAAGTATGCTAAAAACACCGCGAGCGAACAGATGCACAAGAGTACAACAACTTGACTTCTGTGGGACTCCTGCAAGCACAGTCTGCTTAGTAAAGGCCTTAATTAACAACTTTGCAAAGGACAATGAGATTATAACAATTATTCACTGCAGGCAGCCTGTTTTTACCTCCTTCAGTCTCCAGCATTTGCTTTAGCCTGCATTCCAGATAAATATTTCATTCTGTACGGGCAGAAGGTTCATTATGTAAGTGACAAAGAGAAAGCATCAATTGCCATATACACAGATCCTAATGCACCTGGTTAATGTATTTATAATATGTCACTGCAAAACATCTTGTCAGCATTTTGTAATTAAAAAAGAAAAGCTACTGCAATAATAAAGGCAATGCATTTACCAGAGACAAATATCACATGTAAGATGATCTTTCAAAGCAAAAGTAGACATTACCAAAGTAAAGCCTTGATAACCTTGCCCTACATACTTCAGTACCCTTGAATGCTCTTTGGCCCAATAAAGTACCCTTTTCCTCTCTACAATAGCACTATTCAGATAAGTAACACTGACCAATCTACAGGGC
The DNA here is from genome assembly GCF_000708025.1 of Charadrius vociferus. Taxonomy (NCBI): domain Eukaryota; kingdom Metazoa; phylum Chordata; class Aves; order Charadriiformes; family Charadriidae; genus Charadrius; species Charadrius vociferus. Next base: position 3,212,502 of record NW_009649308.1, read on the forward strand.
TGCAACATTTTTCAAAGGACAAAAAGCGTTTCTTTCCCATTGAGTCAGCAGGATATTTATTTCCTTGTAACAAAGAGTTTTCTGAACTGCTGAGAGATTTGTCAAAACGGAATCACAAGTGATACATTAAACAACCAGAGGGGAGAACTTATTATTAGGCATTAAAAGAGAAAGCTGCAAGTTTACAAATAAGAATAGGACTGTGTACTTGACTTTGCAAATTCTCAGTTAATGAGAAATCAAACATGAAAGGCAAACATTTAATCTAGAGTAAATTTAGCCATTTAAATCACAGCCACTCACAATCCTGCTGTCTTACACTTCATAATACACAGTAAAGGGCAACTAGCAGGGCATAAACATGTGCCTGCTCATTGCTCCGGAATATGCTGCAGTTATTTATACACGAGTTATCAAACCACCAGAAGGAACTTAATATTAACAAAATGCCAGCTCTCTCCATTGCAATCTAGCCCGTAATAAGAGGCAGGCCACTGAACCGGCCTCAGCGGTCCCTGGAGCAAGACAGCACCTGTCCTTTTGCAAGGACATGCCCTGCTCACAGGGCTGGAGACTTAAGAAAGAAGGAAAGGTGTTTTTACATCCCCACAGGCCAACCACCATATCAAATCTGGATGTCCTACACCCCAGATTTCAGTCATGAAATGGGAAAGGAGAGAGTAACTTGTGCTGCCTCCATCAGCCTGAGTATCAACTACTGTATTTCAGCAAGGGACGACACTACGCAGCAAAGACTTCTTCGCTGTATACACTGGTCTGACACCGATGCCTTCTTGCTGCCACAGCTCCAGAGAAACAGGATTAAGATTTGCTCGTTCTCAAGCTTTTCCCACCAGCTAAATTAAGTACCTCCTGCTCAGCCAGCCCTCTAACCAGAGTCCACTGGGAGGCATTTAACTGTCCCTGCACCTCGTAAAGCCCCCGGTCACGGCAGCCACTGCACCCCCGGAGCCAGGCAGCTCAGCCTTCAGTGCTTGGCTCTCCACTGATGCTCCTGACAGTGCAGGACTGGGAAAGACCTCTTGAGACACCAAGCTTACAAAATCATAGTACTGGAAGACACCCCAGAAGGCCATTTAGTTCATCCTTCTATCCATGGTGAAATCAACTGTAGATATGGTATTTGCTCTTAAAGATCTCCAGTGATGCAGACATCACAACTTCCCTGACAGTCTCTCTCCCGCTTTTGCTGTCTTTCCCACCACTAAGGGGTTTTTTTCTTAATATCTAACTTGAACTTACTTTTTGCTTCAGTTTAAGGCCATTACTTTTTGCTCTATCTCCATGGACAAAAAATATTTAAAGAAACCAAGAACAACAGCACACTTACATAGAGGGAATAGTCTGCACAAGCAAAAATCATACAAGTTTCAAGTTTGACCTATTAATCTATAACATTAACAGAGGGATTTTTTAGACTTAAAACTCTTCCTTGTTTTCAAAACAAGGAGTATGTGGCATGAGAACATGATAAGGATCCAAGTGTTTTGTAAGAGAGATTTTTGTGAAGATCGTTACGAAAAGGAGAAAAACAAAGGTGATTCAAACTCTGCCCTCATACCTGCTATTTACCTAATGACATTAATGAAATCCAAATGCCTTACGATGATAAAGGGGCATTCACAGTGTATAGGCGGAGAAGATTAGCAATAACAGGACTGCTCTGGTTCGTGATTTGAGCAGTTTCTTATGTTCAACATTAAAAAGGGATTCACCTCACCATTTCAGACTCTGTGGTTGAACCATGTCCTGGATTACCATGCACTGACACAATTATCCTGCAGGCAGTCAAATATAAGCTTTCCTCTCTACCTCTCATGTACATCCATGAGCACACATGGTGTTCCTCGCTAATTTGGTATCCTCCAGCACAAGCAGTTCTTCATCCATTACTGCAATCAAGGCTGATGCTGGAGGATAAAACAAAGAAAGCAAAACCAGTACTGGAAGTCAAGGAGAATTGGTCTATGCTGTGAACGCCCACTGAAAAGCAGGAGGAATATATTGGTATTTATTGCAATCTGCCCACGGCTAGAACAGCTGAATGGTCCCTGTTATATGTATATTTTCAGTGTTTTACGACTTTAGGAAGAGCATTGATAAGAATACATAGACTATTTCAACCCATCAGAGATTCATCTAATAACGTATCAGGGTGTGGCAGTTGGAAGCAGTTCCCTGCTGGGTACCCCCTCTCTCCCAGGTGCTTTACTTGCTCCATTAACATCTCCTATAAGGAAACACTTGTTTTCTTCAGCCTTTTTTTTTTCTTTTTTTTTTTTTTTTTAAAATCTAACATATCTCCATAGCAGCAGAAAGTTAATCTTTAATTGATGAATGCAAAAGCTTAGACAAACCACAAACGCACTATTCAGCATGTCAGGCTTACAAAGGAAGTTCTGGTTCTATCAGGTTTCCACACCACATACAGCTGCAACATTGGCTTATATTACTAATCACTTGCAGTATTTGTGTCTTGGGTTGTAACAGATGGTGTTTGTGAGGCATGCAAAAGCTTCAGATAGCCAAATGGTACAGCAGTTGAGATAAGGAAAAAAAATCCTCAAAACAAAATACCCATCCCTACTGCGGAGGCTGGAATGTGAGCAGTGTTTAAATTATTCCTAGTCTCTGTAAGCACAGTGGATTTACAGACTCTTAACCCTAAATAGGACTAGATTCAATCTTTCATATTTCATTACCCCAGTAAATCCGCACAGTGCCAGCTAATAGACACGAAGCACAGCAACACGAGACAAACCACAACACAGGAAAGTTTTGTTCCTGATGCGTTGAGAGGCCTGGGCTCCAGACTGCACCAGTACAACTCAGGTGTAGCTCACAGACATTTTGGTAACATCTCTGTTCTGATGGCAAAAAGTAGTACCCCATACTCGGGCACTTGAAAATTCAACATGATGTACCATGAATTCGGTCCAGTCATCTGTAAGGAGTGTAGTAACCTGCTCTATAGTGGCCCGGTAAGCTGTAATTGTCAGTGCTGAGCTGTTGGCAGCTAATTTTTAGGGGACTTCTATGAGCCTCCACCTCCGGGGAATCATTTTCAGCCAAAAGCTTTTCTGCCTACATGCTGACCGGGATTAATAGACATGGAATGGATGGAGGACACAATGCATATCTTCATACCAGCACTTAACTTACTGACATCGCGGGAGATCTCTCAGCAGATTCACATGTTTAACAAAGAAAGAAAGATGCCAGAGCCCAGGGCAGCTGTCAGTCAAGACTACCTAGGCTTGTTTTGAGATGAAAGAATAGAGACAACAGAACTAATTTCTGTCAACTCTTTGCTGGATTCAAGTCAATAGTAAGTCTTTCTAATAGCGCTCTCAAATAATACAGTAATAAAATTATGACTGTTTGCCTATTGCCTTTGGTTAAGTAACAATCATTCAGCAACACAGCATAGGTATTAGCTGGGGAAAAAGCATACTTCATAACTAATGGTAGCTGCTATTGTACTTTTTTGGATAACAAAATACCCCCCCCCTCAATTTCGATCATTCATTCTTTATCTTCCATTTACATTAAAAACATAGGAACAAGATAAAGTTTAGTTTTTCTTCATTCAATAAGAGAATGCCTCTAAAAATAATTTGGCAGAAAGTCCTTTTTTGTAACTAAAACTTTTAGAAGATCCTCTGACCACTGCAGATACCGTTATGCAGAGCTGACTCACATTATATTGAACACAGCTGGGCTCACTTATTTCTCTATTGCTAAGGGTCTGAAAAACCAACCTGCACTGCTTTTAAAACTCTTCCTGCATACAGGCTTCAAATTCTCTCACCACTGGCTACTCGGCTTAATTTTATGGTGATACTCGTGCTGCCTTTGCTTTTAAAGCTGTCCAGTTTTGTTTAAATGATGACAATATTTAAGCATAATGCGAGTGCGAACAGCCCTTACTACAGGTCTACATGACCTTGACATGCAGCAGCACTGCCATTTATTACCAGTGATACCTGGAGGATATTTTTGATGTCTCTATCAAATTTGGAACCACTGAAGAGAAAAAGATTTTCCTGATACTCTTGGCTGAAGCAGGACTGGTTCTGTAGAGGGATGCCCAAGAACATCACCACGGAATCTTGTCATTGCAGAGCACAAAGCACAGAGAATTAATACAGCATTAAAATACAGAAAAATGTGCTTGAGTGGGCCACTTCAGATAATGCACAGGCAGAAGCGGAACACACCATTTGCCGAGAATTTATATGAGCACCCAACAAAACACAACTCAACACATCTTTCTGTGGTAGCAAAACTACAGCCACCTGCCCGGATAATCAGCACTTGCCTTTCTTCCTCACCATGTCAGGCTTACACAGAAATCAGTAATCAGATGCTTCTCTGAATCCTGTCAAAGGGCCTGACCCTGAAAGAAGTAAGTGTTTTCTCAGGTCTTCTCTCAGAGAGGCCAGAAGAGAGTTGAGATAAACCTCAGCACCGCACACAGCAGGCACATGACGTAGCCCTATTTGCTTCTGCTGTACCATAAAATCATGAGGAAATCAATGCAAGTGGAAAAAAAATGGCCCAGCACATATAGCTCACAGAGAGGCTCTCAAGAAACCCCGTAACTACTCCTAGTTGTATCAGAGACTGATGGATAACCTCACAAAGGTCACCTCTTCTCTTCCTCAGGTCTTCAGTTTACCATACTATAAAATGATAGCATCAGTCATCGGCATGATTTTTTTTTTTTTAAACCATGACCAGTATCACTGCACCTTACAAGCATTTCCTTGCTTCCTCCCAATGCACAATACAGCCATGGGCAGAAAAGAGAGAGACATGCTCTGTCAGACACGCAGAGAGGCCGGTGTTAACGCTAACTACTCCTGCAGCAAGCTTCATTGCATGCATTTAATTGGCGATTCTCGTATCTGGCTGCTTCCTAATATTTTTTGTTCCACAACAATCAGAATACTTGTGGTTGATCAGGCAACACACCTGTCAGTCATGTCCTCTACTGCTGCCATGAATGACCGAGTGAGCACATCAAATTTGGGTTGAAAATCCCGCAGCTTGTGGAACTGAATGTGGAAGCAACCTTCTGCCATAGGCATACACCAGATGTTGAACTTGAGGTTGTTGGCACTAAAAGCAGAAGGTCTGGACTGGAGGCCTTCCTACATGGCGGCCATCTCGCAGTAGACATATCAGCAGCTTAGGTGCACCAGCCACTAGAGATGCAAAATCGCATGCTATGGTAACACAAGCTGCATTTTTAGTATTATTAGGCAAAATCCTGGGTCACTTGATTTCTATTAATGGTTAAAGAAGGAAGCAGTTTCTCAAAGAGGCAATCAGTCTTGCTAAAGTACATGAGCATAAACTGAATCAGAGCTTCAGAAACTCACTTTACATTTTATGTAAAAATAGAAAAAGTAATATATGCAATAGAGCCATTAAAATGCATGTGCATTTGTGTGCAAGTTCTCTTTCTTCTCTTCCTTTCCTTCCCAGCTTGATAACTATATTGTTGATAGGAATAAAATATCAGCCTTTACTTGTACACATACCCGAGATCTTGTAAGTCATTACAACGTGTTTTTGAGATTTGCCACTTCACTGCTCTATAAAAAGCTTCCTGAAAAAGTATTAACAGATGGCCTCTTACTCTCTGAGACTGTTCGCAATACACCAGATGGCAACCTGAAAGAGAAAATCCAACTTACATTTTGAAAACTGAAAGAAATGTGACAATATCCTCACAATAAATATACAGCATGAAGGTAGCAATAAATGATCTGTTTGAAGCAAACTGGCTTGCTTTATTTAAGCAGTGAATCCAGCCCTCATTTTATAACATATTGCAGAATGCTTCATATCCAATGCTGGAAGTAATTTCTGATGCAAGCAGAAAGTTTGCTTTAAATGAGCAACAGATTTATGAGAGGCAAGGTTATTTGAAAGAGTGAAGAAATGGGCCAATAGCCTTGGGGGTTAAGACTTTGTACACTGGATCCCTGGTATCTGGTTTGTGTCTGAGAACTAGTCAGTAGGTTGCAGCATTTTTGCTGCTAATGTTAGAAGTATTAAACCAAACTTGCCAGTCAGGCTCTTGTTAGGGGAAGGTAATGACTGTTCCAGATACTTACTGCTTTCAAGCTTTCTGCTTCACCTGCTAGGCAGCAGCTTAGCTCCGCTCACAAGAACTGGAGAGCTTTGCTAAATACAATCAACCATTCTCAGTGTTACTAGCTGATCTTTGGGGCTGGCACTATCACTTACACGAGTCAGGATATCCTTCAGGTAGAGGGAGTAATCCCTACATCACAACAAGTCCCACTAAAACACAAGGACCTAGAGATGTCTTCCAGCACTCACCAGGAAACTAAAAAGAGGTCTTTGTACCTGTACAGTATGAGCATGATGGGGCTTCTTTTTTGGATAAAGCTTTGAGGTGTCACTGCAACTTCAGTAACATTCATCTAAGTTGTGATCCTGTTCCTAATGGCAAAGTCCCAAGGGATTCTGAAGAGATTAAAACAATTCTTAAGGGGAGGACAGGTAATTTTCCAACTCTCTCACACCATGGATCAGTGTAATTGTTCCCAGGAAGTTCACCTTTCATGTGCAAGACACACCTGGAAAGCCCACCGACTTCTTCCTCCAAAGTCTCTCCAAAGAGGTACCGAGGGACTAGCAGTAGAAACACAAATGCCTACACCTGCCTTCATGGAAATACAGAGTTATCGGTTGTGCCATCAGGTTTTAAGCAGAATTCCCTATTGAAGTCAATATGCCATAAGCACAAAATTGCCTGTAGGACAAATTATAAAATTACAAACTAGACAGCTGTCCTACCACCACCCACAAAAGGAAACCATTTCTATAAAACTGCTATTTATTATTAATAATATGAAATATTTATAATGATACCAGATGTATGAAAATTGTCACAGAGAGAGTTTCCCTATTGGCTTATTGCCAACGAGAAAGCACATTTTCACGAGCTATAAACAATAACAAAAATAACTCTATGGAAATAAGACAATAATAGGACTAAAGCTGGGCTTTGTGTGCAAGCGTACCACCGTGTAGCTAAAAGACCTTTTTTGTCAGTCCAAGACAGTAAACTGCATTGGCAGATTTGAGAGTTTCAGGGAAGAGGAGAAGAAATCTGTGAAGTTCCAACCTTTTAAAGTCAACTGCAATATGCCAACAGATTTCACCTGGAGCTGGAACAACCCATTCACTCTAAAACAAACGTTGCTTTAGTTGCCTGTTAATATTGTACAACTTTATCATTTTCTAATTAGGCTATAGATCCATAATGGTAAAAACTACACTGTACAAAAATTAATCTTCAGAAGAACACAGGATAAAGCAACATCCCAATGTCAATATCATTAATGTGTTTTTCAGTTGTTACCCAAGTCGCCAGTATGATGTTTAAGTAGCAGTGTTTAAATAGTCTCTTGTATCTGACAAAAAATAGTCAGTGTTTTAGGATCTTGAGCCTACCTGATTTGGAAAGTGATAGTATCAGATCCCCCCAGTTTTATTACTCGTTAAACGGCTGTTCACGATATGAGCTCACCTCATCCAGTTCCCACCTGCCGCTCATCACCTTCTGGAATCACTTCCTGGAATCACCTCCACCCTTTGCAACAACATACTACTGCACATCCCCTGATTGCACTACTGCCTCCATACAACTACCACACGCCTTGCAAAGCCACTTGAAAAGTTCACATACATTGCTAGGAAAGGGAATGATAATTGCATCGCTTTTGTCTGTCTTCTCCACATAGGTGCTGAGTTCTGCAAGGCAGGAGCTGTGTCTTGGGTCACACGCTCCTTCCTGCTCTGGCACTCCTCTAACTTCTTGGTGAGCTGAATCAACAGAAGAAAAAAAAAAAATTTTTTTTTTTGGTTGGGTTATCGAGCTGAACCAGCTCCCAAGGAATCAGACATGCACCAACAGAAGGGTGAGGGCAGAGCCAGCCAGCTGTGAACAGCAGCAGGGAGGTGGTACCATCCCTGGTATTGGCAGTCAGCTCAGCCACCGCACAAAACCTCCCCGCTGGGATGGTTCGCACAGCGTCTAGCACAACTGGGCCCCTATCCAGTTAGAGTCTCTAGACCCAACTGAGAATGGGAGATTCTAAACACTGAACATTTTCTAGTAAAAAAAACCCCAACGCGCTGCACCACTTAAACTAGAAATCTACCTTTGCTGTTTGAGTGAAACAATACAAATCTGCTAATCCCAGTGGCTTTCATGCAGTCACACCAGCAGAGATCTTGATTTACTTTATGAAAGAGGTTAAAAAAAACGGAGTTCCCATTACATTTCTTTTCCCCTATTCACTTATCGATCAAATGCATGAAAGTCCTCATTTCTACCCCACAAGCTTGGGTTTCCATTTCAAAATGGATTGACAGACAGGGGATAACAGATGATGACGGCCTGTCACCAGTCACTTCTGGAGCTGGCAGGCTGGAGTGGAGTGCTTTGACAATGTACGGGCTCAAGAAACAGAGATGCCAGACCCCCGGAGATGACTGCACTGGGCTTTTCAAAGCAGTTATACTGTTCAACCTCCAACCAGTGACTGCTGTCTATGAAGATCATCTTGCCTTGCTGGTGCTACATGGGGAGGTGCTGGTATCACACCAAATGGGCCAGGGTTACTAATCATGAGACAGTAATCATGAAGGTGCAAGCTGGCCACAAGAGTTAAGCTGCTGTGCAGCCTGACGACTGCCTGGAGGAGAGAACTGAAGGAAAAAAAAATATAAAAATAGGGGACATGCTTTTCAGAAGGACACCTCTTTTCAGAATGACCCCAGTTACAAATGCAACTGTTGTTAACATCCAGACAAAACTAAATACCAACCCTCAAACTCATCTCCATTGTCCTGCCCAGAACATTTCCAAGGCATAATCATTTCTTAAAACCACTTATAGACTAATGCATTTTGCTTCTCCAACACAAGAGGTCTCCTGTGTCTGCAGCTCACAACAGGAGCCCCACTGACCCGGTTTTACATCGTTAAGTTTTCAGTTCCAATTACACCGAGAGTTTCTTAATGCAAACATGTCTTTATACTCTCCCTATACAACAGGTTCCCTACGAACTTGTCTGTACAGTTAGTAACCAAGCTGCACTGAGAAGACATGTCTCCAAGACTTTGTTTTCTGGGAAAAATAAAAGAAAGAAATAGAGTCAAAGCGCAGAATCCATCTGAAATTAAGTCTTTGGCTCAGTTTTGAGCCAAGCTCATGAGAAACCTGTGTTACATGGCATAACCACCTCTACTCTCTTGTTTCAGTGAGAGGCTTTGGGAGAACAATGAGCTCGGTGAAGAGTTCGGGGTGTAGACCAACAGCAGGCCTGTCACTCTTGGTTGCCATTACACTGAGGAAGGCTTCCATCCCTCTTATCTTGATGTTATTCATTAGAATTACACCAGTCATTATAATAGTTGTTAATATTGAACATTCTAGGAATACTAGATCTGGTTCCACTTTTACTAACTCCAGCATAAATCACAACGGAGCTTGCAAGTGTAAAACTGGTGTGAGGGAAGGAAACGGGACTTGTGTAAGACGACTATCGAAATGCCTTGACCTCGGTTTCTTTATGCAGGGACGGAAAAAATAAACTCAGCTGAGACAAGAATGCTGCGATTTCTCCTTCATAAGGAGTTAGAGCACAGCTCTTAGGAGCACGGCATTCCAATAAGAATCAGCATTTTGGCTGGAGACAAATGCACTAATCATGGTCATGAACACAGCTGAACTAAATGTCTCTGCAAAACCACTCACTAATGGCATTAGTCATGATAAAGGAAATAAGTATTTTCAGGATAGGACACACTCAAAGAATACAAACAGAATCCTTTGTGCCTGCTTCTGTGGAGGAAAGATTCAGAGTGTGTATTTGAACAACTTGCTCCTAAAATAGCAGCACAGTTCAAGACATCCTTTCAAGAAATGCGTCTGGAAGAGAAAGAGCTGCTCCATAAATTGTTTTTTAATTGTCCAGATGACCAATTCCTCTATCACCAAGCAGGAACAGTTTAGCAGAAAAAAAAAAAAAAAAAAAAGGAAAGGAAAAGAATGGAATGACTATGGGAACAATAAAGGTTATTTTAGAAGTAAATTGAAACAAAACAAAATAAAATCTCTCTTTTACCTTTAAGCATTCCCAAACTTACTTCTTATTAAAAAGTGACTGATCTATTCTATACTCTATGAAGTTGTAAGGACATGAAAAATAGGACTTTGAGCCTATTTGTAAAGTAATCTACTTCTAACCACCTGTGCTTCACACACGGATCTTTTCTTCCAAGCACATTAGCCAGCACTGTGTGAAGAAATTGCCAGTGCAACTGAAGAGATTATATAAAGATTTAGCAGTAAAAATTCCTAGAAATCAGGTTTTTTTCTAAACTACATATCACATGGAAATGTACAACTTACTATGTAAGAACAAATGATATTAAAGTGGTGATAATTTTTCTTATTGTTTAAAATTCGGAAGCACTACTTTCAATATGCTTCTAATATGCAAAAATAGACAATAGAAGCATTCCACTACTCGGGCCACATATCTCAGTGACTTAGAGCTGATGATGATTAACCATATCACAAGTCTGCATTTCAAATGCAAAATAAAATGTCTAGCGGCAGCTAATACCCCACAGCTTGATTTTCTGTCGCACGTTCTTTGATGTGTTACTGACCTCTAGTCGAGGAGCTCTGGAACTACAGGGCAGAGCCGCTCCCACATATGCAGATGACATCTGAGGAACTATTGCAAAATCCTAACAAAGGAGTGAAAAGCTGGAGGACTTTTGCCTCCTTCCAGCTGCGGTCAGGAAGAAGAGGCAGCGCAAAGCGTAGACAGGCGCTATCTGTAGCGCAGATGGAAGGTTTAGATGAGGTTTGTGCGGGAGATTTGATGTAGGAACATCACGTGTTTGCACTTCCTAGTTTTTCATTTGAATGTCTTGTGACTTATTCAAACCTCTCACAGGAAGTGAAATGTTATGGATCTGCAATCAAGGATATGAGCAACTTTGAGAAATCCAGCCGCTGTTTCAAACTAATAAATGTGAGAGAGAGACGCAAGAGAGCCATGGGAGCCTTATGAAGGCTAACGAGTATAGAAATCCCATCTTGTGCTACCAAAACCTTGCCATATAAGCCTGACACATTCCTGAAGAGTGAACAACTGACCTTAAAACACAGACCACCAAAATCTTTTTTTTTCTAGCGGAAAATAAATCTTACTAATCCTCACCCACTCGGGTGGGTCTCTTCAGCCCACTGGTTCCTTTGGCAGCACCAGTTCTGGGGTGCATGTGCCACGCTCTTCTGGCACTGGGTCAGCAAAGCATTTTAAACACATACTTAGTTAACACAATTAAGTGTTTTACTGAATAGGAACATACTTAAGTGCATGGCTTAGTGCTTCACTAGGTCAGGGCCTATCTGTAAATGAAGGTTAGCACTTAGTTCTTTCACAAAGTATCAAAAGAATCCTTAGACAAACCATGACTTACAGAGGCCGTGACAAATTCTGATCTCATCCGCATGGGTTTACATTGGAAAGAACATCATTCCTTTACTAGAGCAACATGGAACAAATATAGAAGATGCTCAAGCTGTTTCCACCAAGTATTATCTTGGAAAAGAGTAATTGCAGGCAAGAGTAACAGCTACAGAAACCAATAACCCTCAAAAGAAATGAGGGTTTGCAAATTCCTAAAATATGAAGACCCTTTTAGAGCAACCTCATTGCAGCTTCCCTGTACAGAATGCTATACCTCCAAAATAAATAGCTTTAATCTGTGCTAATCTTATTTCAGTAAAGAAAAGCTAAAGCTGGCGACAAGAAAATGATTATACTATCAAGTTCAATAAGCCAATCTATTTGTTTTTAACATCTTTGACCTTGATTTTGTTTAGTAAAACGAGGTATCCAAGTTTTCCAGCAGAGAGATAAAGGAAAAAGATGAGTATCCCACAGCTGCATGTAATGAGGGCTCCCTAAGTAATGGATCATATCCTTCTTGCTGTGCAATATTCAAGAGGGCTCAAGTAAAGAGAATCATTTCCTTCAGCACAAGATCAAACTCACTTTGAAAACAGGAAAACGTGGGAAGTATTAGGCGAGGCTGTAGGTTCAATCAAGGATAGATATTACACACTTCATACCTGCCAAGATTTGTCTTCTAGGAATTATATCCTAATTCTATTACCAGGAAAATATTTCAGAAAAGGCTCTGTTCTTTAAAGCTGGAATAGCAGAAACAGAGATCAAAACAAACTTTTTCCAGACGTGTGATTAATACTTGCCCTTTTATTAGGCAATTTGTTGGGAGAGAAAGCCCTGCTTAAAATTCAGTGCAGCTCTCAGGCCAGGGGAAGCGTTTCTCCGGCTCTGCAGGGGCTGTGCAGCCTGGCTTCCAAGGAAGGAGGAGAGGCAGGAGTGTTGGTCCCACGGCAGGATGGGGGTGAGGCTGTGAGGCAGTACAACAGTGTGACTGTGGTGGGATAAGAGGGGAAACGGAAGAAAAAGCTGCTGCTCCATTTTTCAGAGAATTACCACTAGGCTTTTCCAGTTGGGAACCTGTTCTCTATGGCAGCGTCTCCTCGATTCAGACTATTTTGTGTCATCTGTAGACCACATTTGGAAAGCTTTGGAAAAGCAGAAACAGCCTTGGGTTAAAAGCACCAGATAAGGAATCAATGTCCTTTTAGATCTATGTCTGCTCACAATCCTTGTCCGACCTCGAGTAAAAATTTCAGCTCTCTAGGCTGGAGTCCCCCACCTGTAAAAGAGCAGTAATCTTCCCCGACTGCCCCCGCTCGCTTAGCCTGAGCTTTGGGGCACAGACACCACTCTCTTTCCACAGCACTGCAAACAGAAACGGCCTAAACCCAGCTCCAGCCTTCAACACCGTGCTAACGTGAGTAATTATTTGCGTTCCCAGACTAGAACTGGCATTTTTCATACCATGAGAAGCTGCAGGAATTGGGATTTTTCCATCACACTATTGTTGCCATTATTTTGAAGTTGTCCCCCAAGACAAAGATTACAAAAAAATCTGGTTTAAAAACTTGAATTGACACTTGTGAAGTAAGCCATTGCATTTTGACAAAGGCAAACATTTTCCTTCTGAGGTCACCATTTTTTTGGTTTGGCTTTATTATTTTCTCAAAGTAATTGCATTCTCATTTGTTATAATACCCTTTTATATTATGTCAAAATTATGCAATATAATAAAAATTGAAATAAAATTGAAGCAAAGGTCCCTGATCTTATCAAAGCAAAACTTTTCAATAAAACTGTCACCAAAGCAATATCTCTACATAAGACAGTTTGATTTAATCAAATTAGAAATCAAAGACTTTGATTCTACTATGGCATCGGGACCAAAAGAAACTGAATATACCTGGAACAAAATCACAACACACTGTCCAGAGGTAGATTTTCAAAAGTGCTTCAGAGATAAATTCAAAGAACTTGTGCAGTCAATCACAACATGTACAAAGCTTACAGATTTTATACCTAAAACACGGAAATAAGTTAGAGCAGAAGCAGGAAGATCAGGGTACCCCTAGATGCAGTGCCTAAAACCAGAGATACAAAATATTTCCCTTTTCAGACTTGCTCTTTTAGATTTCTGTTCTTTCTATCTTCTTGCTGGATCCTAAGCTTTCAGATCGTGACTTTATATCCAGTTTCACTGTTCATGACATCTTACTGTTTCTTTCCTCTCTGCTGCTTCAGTCTATTATCCCCACTTCATGTCCAACTGCACCTACAGAAATATCACAAACTTTGCCATTTCCCCTTGCTTACTCAAAGCTCCATTATAGTTGGGGCCTTCACACGCTGCTGGATAAAAATGTTATTCTACTACTCAGCATTGAGCCAGGTGTTAAAGATAGAGGGCAAAAGGCTCTTTTTGCTGCTTCATATGGTGGATCTTGACACTAGTAGTCAATCTTCTTTCATAAGCAGAACTCCCACAGACTTTAAAAGGAGATCTGTGCATGTAGGCAGAGAAGAACATTGGAGTCAAGATCCACCCATGCAGATCTGAAGTTAATTTTCATTAGCTAGGAAGTCAAACACAGAGGCATAAAAAGTTTTGACATAGAGTCATCTTAACTTGGCTGGGAGTTTCTGATGTGAAGAGCAAGAATGCCTATAGCCTAGAAAACTGTAAAGTGCTGGAAAACCTAGTTACCGAGAGGGTAATTTCATTCTTTATGTAGCGTTTCACATTTGAATGCTAAGTAACCACTAGAGGGGGGGGAAAAAAAAAAAAGAATTCCATGTTCAACAAAGGAGCTCAGCAGCAACCACCAGGCGCTTCCCAAATATAGTCTGAGACTCTCTCTATCCTAAAGGTCTGAAACATAAGCTGAGCACAGCGCCCTGCAAAAGCTGGGTGTTGACCAGGCCATTACGGCCACTTTCCCACTGGTGATATTGCTGCCGATCAGAGAAAATACACATTAACACTGACAATTAAGAAACATCCCTGATAGACGCATCACGTCTGTATCCCATCTTTCATGCTGTGGAACACTCGTTCCAGCAGGGGACTCCACTTGACCAACACAACACAGCAGCAAGGCACTAATACATAATTAACATGCAACAGTGATTAATTAGGTAACATCTGACCAATAGCTGGGACACTCAGCTGCCTTTGCCTGTCACACCACACATAAACATTTGCAACTCACACAGACAGCTATTAATTCAAATCGTCCCCCATTTCCCCCAGTAAGCACAGAGCACAGGCCAAAGGGAGGATTCCAATCTGTTGCACAGCTCAGTATGGAGCTACAGCATTTCCATACACTCCAGTGTGCACAGCACGCCTGAAATTAGACCCAAATCTTTCCTTTGCAAACAGCATGCCGTAAACATTCAAGTAGTGTTACAAAGTACACCCAAATACACAGCCATCTCCATTTTTTAAAGATTCTTATTGCTTCTGCTTTGTCCATAGCATATTTTTTTCCTTTGCTTTAAAAACTTTGATTTTAGGATGTTGTACACTAGAAACAATGTCATGAGTTATGATTGACTGATGTACAGCTGTTTAGGGAACAAAATTTTAATTCCATTGCTTAATCACTCCTGTACATTAGCATATTAACAGAGGCCTGTTTATTGACTCTGCTTTGTGCCAAGTGCTTACGACGGCTACTCTGGGGTCCCCAGTGGAATCCCTCCATACAGATGCAGCATCATGCTGTTCTTCCAGCTGTTCTGGTGCCATCCTGAGAAATAGGGTCAGCACTGGCATCTCATTTATTTCCTGATGCTTGGCTTGCATCCTCTTCCCTCTAGAGAGAGCACTGTTCACAAGAGCACTTTAATTTTATTGCCTCTGTTAAGCTCTTTTGTTCTTCAGTGGAGGCTGCTCAGCCTAGCAAAGCCCACAGCTCGGGCTCTCCAGGAGAAGCAGCATTTTGGTTTGTTTGAAAAAAGTGTGCATTCTCCCTTTGTCTCTGCTGCTTAAACCCTTGGTCTTGCAAGTGCTAAGCCTCACTCGTCCTCAAAAACGTTATGCCTCGACTCAGCAGCAGGCAGGAGGAAACTCCAGGCTAGGTGGACAGCAGTGCTGCTCTCTGACTCCTGCAATTATTCAAGAATGTCCTTGCCCTGAGCACGTGGATACCAGTCTTGATTCACTGGCTGTCAGAGACAATTCTGTTTCATGTGTCCCCAAAAGATTACTGGATTTTGATTAAGAAAGGTCAAGGGCAGCTTTTCCCTTCCAATATAAAGAGAATGACTTGAGGAAAAAAATACTCATCACCTAGCACCAGGACTTTTATCTCCACTTGAAAAAATTGAATTGCCTGAAGTGATGGAAAGCTTAAGGCCGGGTATGTACGAGAATGTTTTCATGCAAATAAAATCCTACATAATTTATCTACATGCTATAGTCTTAAGTCCCTGCAAAAAGCTGGGTATTTTTCACAGGTGTTGTCTCAGGAGACCAAAACGCAAAGCTCAGGTAGCCAAATCTAAGATAATACCCATTTGCCAGATCAATTTTAAATGTACATTGTATTACTGACCTAGAATGCCGACGATTTAGATTAATCCTTAACGCTTCAATACATCCCCCCAAAATAGCTTTCCCAATATTTGATTTTCCTTTGAAGAAAAGTGTGTCAGAGATATAATTAGCTCTAGCTACAGACTCCAAATCTCTGCCTGGCACCATTCTCAATAAAACACATCTTCAACCAGTGTGAAATTGGTATAGCTACACTGAATCTGCTACATGCAACTGCAGTATTTCACACCAGCTGAGGATCTAAGTATACATGCATAAGTGAGGGAAAAATATGTTTTCATCAGGAATAATAATGCTGCAGCACACACAGCATCTTGGGCTGACTCAAACAAATGACAAGTTCATAAGAAATACATTCTTCTAATTGAGTTTAAGGCACTAAATAACCGCTGTCTTCTAACAGAGAATCAGATTCATGGTGGGTATCTCTACATTAATTAGGAATAAGACTGTCACATGGATTGTAATGAAATAAAGTTATGTCTGTGGCTTCTCTAAGATATTAAAGTCAATTTATCTGAGGAAGACAAGTAATGGCTAGGTTTTTCTTTTTGTAGGAATTAGAGCAGTTCATTGAAGGTAGCAGGAGTTAGCACTGTCTGAACAAGCTCTTATCTGTTAAGGTACAAATTCGAGAGCCTCGATTACCAAGATGGAATTGCATCTGGTGTTACCTTAACCTCTCAGTCTTACTTCATGTTTCAGTGATGAAAGTCCTCATTTCATCCACATTAATTAAAAAATCAGATCCCCTCCTACATGATAAGAAACCTGAATCTCCAAATTAAAGCTTTTATTAAAAATAATTAATTTTTGAATGAAACACGTTATGTTCCTATTTTAGCTCTAGTCAGAGGTAAGCCTGATGACAGCAGACACCTCAGTGTCACCACTATCAAATGTCTCCTTGACCACTCCAGCCCCAAGTCTCCTAGATAAAGCAGACAGGACCTGTTCACTGACCCACGTTCTCTACACGCAGCCTTTCAAACACAGAGGTTTCTCTTTTTCCGCATTTCACACCGCCAGTTTCAGCACAGATAATGAATTCTTCAGTCACTACAGAACACCACAGAGATGTTTCACAGTATGGGCCTGCACACCTCGTGCGGCCTTTTCAGGACTGTTGTGAGCTTGTGTTTGAAAACAACTACTTCAGTGCAATAAGGGCTGTAACAAGACAAAAGCAACAGCTAGTGTTTCAATACAAACAGGATTTTAATTCAATCTAAGTGTTTTCTGTACAACAGAAAGGTTTTACAAAAAAAACCCCCGAAGTGTCACTTCAGTTGCCGAACACGCACAGAAAAAGTTTCTGAACCCTAGTGCTTCAAGAAGCCAAGGATTTTTTTTAAAAAACCACCATGTGAGGTATTGTTATAGATGTTATAATCTTGGTTTGGATCAGTCTCCACCATGTACAACTCTCCTGCATGGATATCCTCAAAGTCAGCACTGAAGTTGTTAGGGTAAAACCGAACCCACACAGTATACCTGTAGTCAATTGTACGCATGGAATAGCCCATGATTCTGATGTCCTTCAGCTTCGGCTTGTCAGAGTTCCACTGAGGAGTGTCTGCAGGCCGGGGATACTGGCTGAAAGCAACAGGTTCTTCATTAAAACGCCTGTAAGTGCCATCACACCCATTCTCTTCTTCCTCCACCTTCTCTTCAGAGGTGTTAAAATACCGGACGATGCTTGCCCCCTCAGTGCACAGTGCAACATGAAACGAAGTCTCCGGGCACGCAGGAGGAACTTGCAGGCCAGCAAGTTCAGCAAGCGTTGAAAACAGAGACACAAGCTCAACCACTTTCTTGCTTTGCCCTAGAAGAAACATCAAAATAGAAGTTATGGAACATGATGGTTTGACAGACACTGGTAGAACATTCTAGAAAGTTGGTGTTTTATTGAAAGTGCTTTATATTGGATTCGTGGTGTAACAAAATCAAGGCAATTAAGGTGTGGCACTCAGCTCCGAAGATGCTACTCTAGGCATTTAGGATGTATTTTTAACAAGAAAATTTTTGCACAAGAAAATTGTCTCTCAAATGTGCAGCCTTCAAGACAATAATATTCATTTCTTTGAAAAAAGAACTCTTCAGAAAGACAAAGCAAATTCCAGTATCAGTAGTTTAACACAAGAGTGCCTCCATCAAAACAGTTTCCAATGCCACCATTTTAACTACAGATGCCACACAGAGAATGTTCACTAATCACTGTTGGAAAGACAGCACCCACCACCACAAAAGGTAGGTCAAGTATCCTTTTAGGCATCTACACCACACAAAAATAAATCGCCTGCTGTGTTAATGCAGACATCTAGCTGTTTGCACTAAAGCAGATCTAACCAAAGCAAAAGTTTGTGTCCAAGGATTCTCTTCACCATATTGTTCCTCATCAGTACAAGAAGCACAGTCAATGACACAGACTCAAGCTGCCTGTAGGCAAAGTATCATTCCATCACCACTTCTCCTTTACATATATCCACTGCAAACAAAAAATAAACGCTGGAAATTTACCTTGAGGTACCAAGCCTAAAACATGATGAAAAGGGTCAAGGTAGGGGAAGACCCTTTCTCCTGGCCTAACAGAGGAAGTTGTCATTCCTGGTACATAAAGCATCAGCGGCACACGGGTAGCAACATCAAAATTGCTGTATTTTGCCCATTCACCATGTTCTCCCAGGGACCATCCTAGATGACAAAGAATACAATTCAGAGCAGGTACTGGGTTGTAATTTAGTCATCATTTCTTTTTCACTGTAAATTGATTCTGGCTGTTGAGGCCACTAATCTTATCAAGGTTACATTAAAAGGCAAACAACAATGTGTATTTAAATATAACAAGATTTTTCTCTTACGTGAAGCCTATTTCAACAGCCACCTAAATCTTGCAACTTGATACTCTTTAATATGGAAAAAATTGCACCTTTCCTTATTTCCCCTACTATAGATTAGAATTAGGAAATCAGCATTAAAACAGCAGAAAAGAAGAGCTGGGATGTGTCACAGTGCCTCCAAGAGTCTCCAGATCAATTCCACAAAGCGCTCATTTAAGTTTTGGGCAGCTGCCAGCTCTCCAATACTCCTGTTAACACTGTAACTGAACATCCCTTGGAGCCAAGGCTGCTATCTATGCCAGACTGCCATATCAGGATGTTACCCCTGAGGAAGCAATAGAGATCAAAACTCTTTAGCTCTCCTCTTCCTCTTGGAAGAGATGCCAGCATTGCTTCCTTCCAGGCCGATTTATTGCCAACTTCACTTTGGGGGAAGACAAAGGAGTTCTATGACAGCTATGTTAACACATGATTTTTTTGGATCACTTTGCTAGCCGTGGTAATGGAAACACCAACTGTTTACAGTCAACCACAGCGAGGAAAAGAGGGATTCAGTTTACAACGGAAAGCCCAAGTCAAAGTAGCAAATCAGAAGGAACATCTAGAGTCACTTTAGTACCAGAAGTATTAATCCCATTGCTCTTCAACACCTTGTTGTAGATATTGTTTATACACACACTCACAGAAGTCAACCCAAATTAACTAATTAAGTGACTTTAAATTGATTTAGTTAAGCCATATCCTAACTGGCTTAAGTCAGCTAAGCCACCCCCCAATTAAAGGGATCATGGCGCGGATATTTTAATGACTATTAGAGTATTGAAACAAATATAAAATACTTCAGGTATTTGTCCCACGATTCAAATCCATGTTTTTACCACCAGGATCTAGAGTGTGCAAGACCTCAATTATGAGGGGGAGCCATATTGCTATCACGTTTAGATGCTCTGCAAGCAGCAATGACAAGCGCAAGAAAACACACTTCAGCAGTTAATGAGAAAGCCTGTCACCCACTGTACCAGATGGCTCTCTACAAATTGTAAGGGGGGAGGAGTGGTCGCTATCCTTTCACAGCACTGTTCCCAGCAAGAGTCACTCCTTGGGTAGGAGGTGGGAATGCAGCAAGTGTCCTGGCAGACAGTCTCATCACTCACTAGCAAATCCTCAACCTGATTAAAGAGAGGTGCCTGCAGGGACAGAACTGTGTAGCCACAGAAGCCTGAGACAGTCCATTTAATTAGAGACAGACTAGCCAGATATACAAGGTATGGTAGCTCTGCTGTACCTTATGTAAACACACACTTCATTAATATGCCAGCATTGAGTTGCACAATTAAGTTATTAGCAGTGAGCTGCAGAAAGATTTAAATGCTTACCATGATCAGCAGTAAAAACTACTATTGTTCTACTTGAGAGTCCTACATCATCCAAAGCATTCAAGAGCAGGCCAACTTGCATATCCAGGTAAGAAACTGCTGCGTAATAGCTCTGACGAATCTGCCGCTGCAAGTTAAGAAAACAGAGGAAAGGAAAAAAGTTAGTTTTTCCCTAGACACACACACAGGAGAAGCAGTGGATGGCTATGTAAGTACAGGAACTGAAGGATTTTACTTGTAAAGCTTTTTTTTTCTAAGTGTCTGTAGCATGTTTAATGTCTCAGAAAAGGTAAACAGGGAGGGGCAGTTAGAAAATTCTATCTATTCAAGCTTGCTATTTCAAGCAAGATGTTGCAAACCAATCAGTTCTGCTTCTCTCAGGGTCCAGCCAGAGCACCTTATTTTGGCATAAGCATTGGAAAGTCAATGAAAATCTTGCAAAAGAAGATACACTGAGTGGTGACTTCAAACAGATAAACCGATTCAGATAATCAAAACAAACACAACATTGGTAGCTGCTACATCCATTCCCTTATATACAAACCAGGAGCACAAACTACTATCACTAGTTGATGGCTGATATCTTCCTCTCCGCCCTCACTAGTCTGACTGCAGTTACAGTGAAGGTTTGCTCACAAAGCCAGAGGCGACAGTATACACAGCACGGAATGCACGGTATTTGCAAACTGTCAGTTGCTGAATACCTGGGAACATCTAAGAGCAACCGACTGCTCTCGAGCGTTTGAACCAGTTAAGGCAGTTTGACTTCAGTGTACTGTACTGACAGCTTACCTGGAAGTCATCTGGAAGTGGTCCGTAAGGGAAACTAACATTTAATGCTTTCACATCATCCCTCTGTCTGATATCCGTCCAGGGGTTATACGCCACAGAAGGTAGTTTCTCAGGCACCCAGGGATCTGGGGCTAACGTGATGTTTTCCAAGGGGTACAACTTGAGAAATTCCTTTACAATACAAATAGACATAAAGATTGCCCTTACCTCCAAGGTCTGGTGTTGTAAAGCAGCAACTATTTCCCCTTGCATGACTCTTTGCTACTCTCATAGTTTACAAGGCTTCACTCTCCCTCCCTCAGAGTGTAAAAGGTAGCAATACTGTGCTAGTAAACCCCAATCAATGCCTGAAAAATACTGAGTTAATAAGCCTCCTGTATCTCAAAGCAACACTGAAATAAAAGGTCCAACATGACTTCCTCTGAAATGAGTAGGAGTTTTGCCACCCACTCAGACAGGGAATGGGGTACAAGACCTTGTAAGGCCTCATTATGTCATACTCCATCAAGCTGAACACTATCTCCATGCAACAGCAGTCTCTACTACGGTAGTAGAAGCCTGGCTTTCGGCTGAGTGCTCACAACTCATTAAACATTTTGAAACGCAACACAGGCAACTGCTAAAGTTACATCAAACCTAGGCTGGTTTTCAGCTTGCTTTCCAGAAACAATAGCAATAAAGCATTTGTGGAAACAGCTTTGAAAAGCAAAATCAACACTTGTCTAAGTTCCTTTCGCTGCAAGCTCCAGTTTCCTCACCTGCGGGTACCTCAGTGGGATATGTGGTTTGTGGTAACCAACAGCCAGGAAGAATTTTTGCTTGTTGGCTTTCATAACATTCAGTAAGCGTATGGCCTCTTCAGTGCTCTGAATATCAGGCAGAGTACCACTGGGCATTTCTGTCACATCCACTGGGCACACCAAGTTAGCATAAAGTTTTCCATCTTTTCCCCTGCAAGTCTTAAAAAAAAAGACAACTAAGTAACTTAACTTCTGTAAAAGCAAAGAAGAAATCCTCTGTTCCGTAACTCTCAAACCAATTTGTTTCTCAACCCTTCTACCAAGAAATGACTGCAGATTGGATATGAAATGGAATTTCACAACTTCTATGAACACTAAGGGTGCCAAGTACATTGATGACCGAGCAGGCAGCTTCAGAAGTTGAAGAATGCAACTTCCATGTCTACGGAAAAGCAGAAACCTCTCTAAAGCTGGGCAGAAGATTAAACGTAGTCATATGGGAAAACACACTGCTTCCAAGAATAGAATCTCTGACCTATTGGCAAGAAAGCAGAATTTGGTTACACTATATACATGCATTTTTACTCCTCCTGATCCCAAGAGTTCATAGAAAGCTGCCTGGAAGCTACTTAGTTTCTGAGCAAATGCCAGCAGTGGCTGATGTATAATGAGTGAAGAAAGAGAAATTAGACTAAACAGTTCCCAGGGAAAGGTGACCTCAGCAGGGTGTTTGGGAGAGTTGCTAAATGAACGTAAAGAAAAGTATGTCATGGATGCAAATGTTGTCCCAGTCTTTTTCAGCAGTAAAGGCAAGAACAAAGCATTGCCAAGGCTGTCTACAGTCTCATGGCTTAAGCTCCTAGCTTTGCAATGTATAGACTCCAGCACATCATGCTATCACCATGTTTGCATAAATGTAAACCAGATTCTTTTGGCCACACTTAAGAGTAATGAACGTTCTAGAAAACTGAATCAAATTATGAAGTTTCGGATTATTTTAATCATGACTTCCACCCACTCAGCCCTCAGCTCTTTATTGAATTGATTTAAGTTCCCCAAGCCTATTGACAATGCTTTGTCACTTACTAAGCAGAGCAAGATTAGTGCAGAAGTTGACAACTGCACTTTTCAGATAGAGGAATTCACGATCTAGACACAAATTATGATCACTCTTTTTTGGAAGCACTTTTATACCTCAGTAACTGAAAATATTAATTTAGAAATACTAATTTAGATATACTTAAAATATCTATAGGATGAGCACGTGAATGAACATGACACACAGGCCTTCTTTTGGAAGACTAATAAAGAGAGTATCAGACTGGCTAGTTGTCTCCCTGCACAAGGCTGCAGCCTCAAAAACCACAGAGTATAGTCTGTGCTTGACACAAAAAACTTGGGTATATCCTGAAAGCCTTTCTTTGTTAGAGTCCCACAAATCACACTTACCTTATCATTTTCATATTTTTCAGTTGAAGGATGAAAGGGTGGAATGGACCAACTGTATGGATAGTCATCATTGTAATTGGATGAAACCCCTGAAAAGGGTAAAGACAGAAATGCTTTAATAGTTCACTGAACCAGGAAGAGCTCAACCACAAGTTGAACATGTTTTCAGTCTGGTTGTTGGGTTTTTTTTAAATATGCCAAATGAGAAACATTTCAAATGATCTCTGACAACTGAGAAGAAGAAAACCAAGACATAAAAGTCAAAAAGTTTAAGACAGATTTTTTTCCCTGAAATACACCTTTTACTGGCGAGGGAGACTCCAGCCTCTTGCAGAGCCTTACTTCAAGGAACAGCAACAAAAAACCCACCAAAAACCCCAGGATTAATAACAGTCTTCATGTACATCCTTAATTACCTTTACTATCAACTGAAAGTTCATATATCTGGACAACTTAAGTTCTGGGGTACAGAACTGACAAAAAGACCGTCAGTATTACAGTATTTTTCAAGTCAGTAGTGTTACTGCTTTTTAACTAGTGAACTAATTTCCTGTTTAATTGGTAGCATTAGTCATACATTCTTTACCTCCTGATCCAGACAGACAGCTTATTATGAAACATGAAATCTGTACGTGCAGAACTAAGACAATGCAGCTATTCAGTAATTTCATCGTCAGCAGATACCTAACTTCTAGACATATTTTTAGGATGTTAGACATTTATTCCCACAATCCCTAGACAAGGTGTGAAAATATTCATTAGATAAGTCATTTAATATATTCATTTCTAATGCCTTAAGATTTAAAATTAAGATTTAAAGACAACCTATAACCATTGTACAATCTGGCTCATGATTAGGATGTAGGTAGTCAACATACACAAGAATCACACAGTCAATATTTATACGTAAAGCCTGTACGAATATACACGTCAAGCGTGTGTATGTTAAACAGATGACAATCAAACCATACCAGGATGAAAAACCTTCCCCACAGATAGGGTCACGTAGCCATTCTCCTTGAAATACTGGGGCATCGTGGAATAGTTTCCTGCGTGTACCCTCCAGTAGGAGTAGAAATCATACAGTCGGGTAGTATCAGGTCTGCGTCCAGTAAGAAATGACACTCTACTGGGAGCACACACAGCTTGCTGAGGAGAGAGCCAGGCAAATAGAGAATCAATTCAAAAGAAAAAGCAAAACACATGTACAAATTGACATAGGTGTAGCTGAGCAAAACATCCAAAGGCTCAGGAACTGCAGTGAAAATGTGTCATAGCACTTCAAGCTGGAACGAACAGCATCCTTAAGAATATCAATTTCCAATTGCAAGCTTTAAGCAAGATAAACGTTCACCTATCTATAATTTTACCTCAAATAACCAATTCCTAAGCACTAAAAGCTTTGGTTATGCAGCTAATAGCACACACACACAAAAAAGAGTCAGGTTACATTAAAGACAGTGCTTTTGAAACCTAGTAGCTCACACTCACACAGAATTAAACAGAAGTGGCAGATGGACTGTGCTGACAAAAGCCCAAAGTCTAGTTGATCTGGACTGCCTTAAGAATAATGAAAAGGATACACATATGGAAGGTCCAGGTTACGGTCCAAAGGTCTCACCAATTCTGTCTCAGATTGGCAGGAGCCAAGCGTTATTGCTTAAAAATCCTAACTCCTAGTCCGAATTAGCCTCAAACGTCTCATTTCTCAGCAGACAGAAGCTTGGAAATGTAGGCATCCTATGCAAAGTATTTGAGTAAAGAGCAACTAGTGAGATTTTGAGTCCTGTATTTAAAAGTGATGCTTACCACACAAGCTGCCCCTTCATAAAAGTGTATATAATAGTTTTCTCAAAAGAAAAAATTAAAAAGTAAAAACCAATCTTTTGTAAACAGTACAAAAGAAAAAATTCAAATCTAGTAAAACAGCACTTCTGAGCACTGTTTTGCTGCTAACTGAAAATGTTTGAGTGACATTACACTCCTCCAAGGGCTACACAAATATCAGCATTCAAATGCCCCGTTTTCCTTTTTCTCACCTTAGTAAAGACAGGTTCACACAGTACAGTTCAGCCCAACCATTTATTTTCTACTGGAAATCCTCAAGGTTAATACTTGCTTTTTCCAATGGTCTGCCTAACACCTACTGTGATAAAACCAGTAATTATTTTGCATAGAGAAAGCATTTTTTATTAAGCTATTTATCTCACCTGTGCATATGCATTGCTGAACACAATACTTCGAGAAGCAAGTTGGTCAATGTTTGGAGATTTCACAAGCTTATCTCCGTAACAGCCCAAAACAGGACGCAGATCATCCACAACTATAAACAGGACATTCATGCCATCTACGAAGAAACGGAATTAGGAATATATTAACTTGAGCTCCAGTATGTAGATGCTACTTTATGCAGATTTCTTTATCAGTTTTTAACCCTGAAGTGTACTTAAGAAAAAAAGTAAAACAAATAAAATCAGCAAGATTGTAAGGAAATGGGAAATGTAATACTGGGATTAATTACTTCAACGTGTAAGAACTCCTACTTGGCCTAGACTGAACTACAGTGGTTTTCACTTCCCTTCCTATTTCATTGCATCCTCCCATGGCATTTCCTTCATCTCCCTTCAGACGGCTACAGAAAGGTGGTGTGAAATGAAGAGGTTTTTTAGTTCGACCTACTACTGAATTCTACAGCCTACATCTTTGAGAGGGGCGTTAAGCCACGGGTGAAGCTCAGACACTGTTACGCTATACGATCCTGCTCCAAACAGACGGAAAGAAAACGCTTTTTAAAAATTACGTCCAGACACCCTTTCAAAGCGCGCTGCGGTACGGCTCAGGCAGTGCCCTGTGCCGAGGGCGCGCCGAGCCCGCGCGCTCCCGAGCGCCCGACGGGGCCGGGGCCGCCCCCGCGCCCT
>NW_009649308.1:3239156-3255259 GCF_000708025.1 Charadrius vociferus
CGCCTGTGCCCACGGGGCGGCGCGGCGGCCCCGCGCGAGAGGCGCAGCAGAGCCGCCTACTGTCCCCTTCCCCGAATATTAAAAGTTTCGGGAAGAAGTAGTTTTATAAAAAGCTCTGAAAGTTTTCATGGTTTCTGTCTTTACCCGTGGAAGAGAGCCTGGATCTACTGCCGGCGCTGCTGTGCAAAATAAACTCACTGTTAACTACACAGATGCTTCCCAACCTGCAACTGTTAAGATCACCAAAGACCAAGGTGGTATAATAAAGCTGCTCGCAGGCAGATTAGAAAAGAATTAAAAGCCTGTAACTATGTGGTCTTAAACATTTAACAAGCAGGTAAAGTGAGGACAAACACCAAGACTGAAAATACACAGCCACCTTTTTGCCCGCTCCCATGTGAAACCCGCTGTGGCAATGGTACCCGTGACAGCACATGCATTTTTCTGTTTGAGCAAGCGTTGGGTGCTCCTTTGACTACAAATGGCAGATTAACTGTGAAATATACTGGCAAATATCAATGCCTTTAGGATCAGACTATTAAAAAAAAAAAAAACCAACAAACAATTAGGGCAAAAAGCCTCCATTTACAGAAAAGCAATGCATCTCCAATGGAATCTATAATTATTTCTTTTTCCTGTGCTTCAGGACTGCATCGGTTGCTCTTTCTTACCAAAATTAATATGTTGGAAGCATGAGTTCTGAGACAAAAATGCCCTAACTCATCACTTTTTTTCATACTGAGGACTAGCATGTGGAAAGAAAATCGATAACTGAGTGTAAAAAGTTCAGACAGCGGAGCCTGCCTCATCAGAGGCAGACAGGTAGGTGGATTAGTCCTTCTGTGCTGCTGGGTTTGTGCAAATTGGGGTATTTCTGCAACTTTGCAGTTATCTGCACTAAGAGAAATTGCTGTGAAAACAGTCGTACTGTCCAGACTTTCCTAGATGCTGTTTCCCCCCCCCCGCCCCGAAATGTGATTCAAAGGGAATATAAAGATTCAACCATGCTGCACATGTATTAAACTACATGTGCAATGGAGAATATGAATATTCCTATCAATAAGAATATTCCTATCAATATCCCCCAGTTTGGTGGCTTCTTTCACTGGAGCAGGTATCAACGCTTAACACACAACCACCTCAGAACCAGAAGAAGCCTTTTTCTCACCTCTGAAGAAGCTGACAGAATAGCTCTTTTGTTAAAACACAGGAATACTTCAGAAGAGAGCAGATTTACTGGAAAAACTGTAAAACCCAGGAAGTGTAAGCCAATTAAGAAAAACATACAATTCATCAGAGTTAAGCATTTTCAGATGTTTGCAAACAGTACTGAATGCCTTAGTTTCCTGTAACTGGTTTGCTTTGCTAACTTTCTAAGAGAATGGGATAGAAAATAGCCTGTTTCACTGCTCTATAAGAAGCATACCTGAGGCTTGAAATATGCGGTGTACGCTCTCATGATAAGCTTACCAGGAACATCAGCTAAAACGGTCTGTCACAATCCTGTTGTTCAGTGGGATGTGTGGTTCGAAAGTCCAATACATTATGTATTACAAAGTGTTTGCATACACATTTAAGCACATATACTTTCTCTAAACTATTACAGTGAAGTTTATTTTTACGTGGATCTTACACTTCCTTTCTACACATACTGGAAATGCTTGAATGAAATAAAGAACCCTGTTACTACAAATTAACACGACGTGCAATCAGCTTATGAATATTATTCAGTGTATTTGATGACTGCATATTTTGGAATTAATTTTGCGTATAAGCAGTGTATCTCACAGGTATCAGCAACTCTCCTAGCATAGATCAGCTGCTGGAAATGTATCGAATAGTGCATCCTCAAGTGACACTTCTCCTCATTTGGAAGCTTTTTATGGAGAAAGCCAAGGAATTATTTTGCTATTGCACATGCGTTTAATTACCGTAACGCTTGCCTCTCTCAAATGCAAATATGTTAAGTGGTACTTGATATGAATTTCCTGGTTTGTCTAACATGAGTATTTTGCAATCATCTTAAGTTCAGTCCACTAGAAGAACAAATTACACAGAAAAATTATTTTTCAACCAGCACACAAGTTCTGATGCTAAAAAGGAAACTGGGATTACGCCAGGTGAATGATCGCGGACACTGAAATCACAGCCATAATAGTATGTCTTTGACAAACTGGTCCCACAGCTTAGATATCCACTCCACCCCGGATGTACAGGCATTCGAGCTGCCTGTCATTCAGCTCCTGAACTACACCACTGCTGTATTGGGTGTGATGAGTCAGGAGTGTAACAGGAAAGATTAAACCTAAACCTTGCCTGCACTGGAGATACCTTGTAGAGTCATTGTTCTTGCACATGTCCCCCACTGATTTTGCCAGAAGTTGCATTTGGCTCAAAACAGTAACTGCAAATACCACATTAGAATCATTAGCAAGTTTAAGGATTTTTTTTCTACATCTCTCAGTAATTTTAAGAAAGCAGGTTTTCACAAAAAAATGGTTGGGCACTGTGATCAGTTCACTCAAACAGTGATGCTGTTTTCAATGAATCAATATATCTAATCACAAATAGATAATGATTTATTTCTCATGCATTATAGAAAGTATTTGACTAATCACTACAGGAAGCTTCTGACTGGCAAATTTATTTATCCCTAAACTGATTTTTTTCAAAAAAGCACTGTTTTCCTTTTTGGTTTATGCACTGATTAAATTTATTTCTGTACAAGTTGCTATGAAGAAAATAAGAGAGGGGCCTGTTAAAAATATTAACACGTGCATTACTATATGTAGCCTTCTCTGGCACATATGGTGAGGAAGTGAATTACCTATAAGATGGAGCTGCCTGAACCACTGAGACATAATGTTGATAAATGTCTAAACAGCATTTTTATTTTTGAAAGATTCCATAGCTCTACTTTCATAACCAAAGGAAACATACTTTTAAGTCATCTGTGAACAGATAAGCCAAAAACATCGTGTCAGAGGCATCTGCATAGACTTTCCGTTTGTTAACATTCTTATGATAAATGGTAAGACACCATCGTAGTCTGTCCTTGCAGTCTAATCTGTAGAGCTATACACTAGAAAATACATTGTAGGCCTTAGATAATACATTCCTAATCAAAAAATACTTATTATAAGCCTATTTCACATACAGTCTTTTCTCCATGGCTGAAGTGAGTCGTGCAGATCTGCTCACCTGCAGCTTGCCCTCTCTCTCCCCCAAGTCCGAGGTTGGTGATCTCTGACAATGAGTTTTCCCAGGCACACGTAGTATCAGAGCTGTTTCTAAGATACTATAAACACCGACATCAGCATACTGGGCAACAGGTAAGGCAGGCGCTGTTACCACCACCAAAAGCAATGAATCAAAGGCACACCTCAGTCACGGTTTCTCCCATTTCCTGTTTGGCCTATAAACATGGAAAATTAGATACTACCAGCTCCGTCTCTGATGTGCTGGCCAGAGGAGAGATGGGTGGACTGAGGAACTAGAGTTCTTCCTGAGCCTCCTTGCACCCATTTCGGGAAATGTGCCTACAATTCAGGTAACGCTCAAAGTCATCACACTGTCCCAAGTGCTTAGTGAGGGTGGGCAAGCATGCTGTAGCGCAGCCCCTAAGAAATACCTTCCATGCACATAAGCATCAGCACAGGCTATTTCTCAACTTACATGGTGAGTACAACAAAGAAATAAGGCCTGCAAATAGGAAAGCATGTGTAAACAAGATGTCATGTAATACTTCTGAATTCTTTAATGTAGGTATCTGGCAAGGACTGGTCTATTATGTAAACAGACTGTTTTGTTTGCTATTCTGGATTAATACTTGCTGCAAATTTTAGAGGGTATTTTGGATGGCATCCTCAGTGCAGTTACAAAGTACAGTTGTTAAAAAAATCAAAAATAATCTGATCGCCATGTAGTGTTAATAGTGAAATCTAACCGACCCTCTATTCCCCTTGTTACAAATGCCTTAGAGGGGAAGTGAATAAGCTCATCAGTATTCAGGCATTGCTAACAGGGAGGTCACCTTCTTCTGTTAAGCAACTCTCCATTTCAAACATTAAAACCTTGCAATTAGTAATTTGACAAGGACGCCAAAGTACACAGCTACTTTGCTCTGACTAAGGTGATGTTTTCTGTAGTGTCATTCTACTTACAAAGCACGAGAGGAGTGATTCCTGTGAAGATGTAGATCCTGCCTCCCATATACGTGAAAAATGTGGGATGCAAAGCAAGTGTCATGAAGGCAGAAGCACAGGGGAGGATAAGCAGGGATCTGTAATTAGGCAGAGCAAGGCAGAATTAAAAATTGCTCAAGGTAAGGATAACGCCTTTTAGAAATTAGCACGGACTTGCTAGTCTTCAGGGTTCTTTTACTAACACTTTTTATCCTGCTTGACTAAAACAGAACAGTAACAAGACCAAGAGGCACAGAACTAGCAATTGAGAGTTTGACAGGATCAGTCTCCTCCTTTCTCTACTATCTCCTTTCTTCACAGTTCACTTTAGGGAACAGATCTGTGAGGTAGTAGATTCAGAACTACAAAAAACCTTTTGCTCACAGCCACTGTACACATTTCTTATGCTGCTCTGAGTTTACTGTGTACAAGTAGGAGATGGGTTCTGTTACTACACCAGTAGTTTCCAAATTCTGATTCACAAGACTGTACGAGCTGAGGTACAGGTAGTAGAGTAACACCGTTTCGTGTGCGGAGGATGGCCTATACCTCCAGAAGCAATGTGCCAGAGATGACCCCAGCATACAACAAGCTCCACATTCGGCTTTCTGGTCCACCAGAAAAAAAAATTCTTGCGAACCACATTTCCACAACAGTCACTGTCCCAATTCAATACGTAACAGACCAAGATACAATCCACAGTGTATTCAGAAATTGGTACTACCCTGAGTATGACTGCAGGATGGAATAGCTCGTGTCTGGTTACTACAATAGCGATTCTGCATTTCACTCTTTTGTTAGTACAAAAGGAGACAAAACTCAAAAATTATTTTTCTCTAACCTGCATCCTCCATCTCCTACCATAACAGCTGTCAGTGCACTGCATCCCGAAGGTCCTATACTGAGTTTACACAGCGCTTTTTAAGCATGACACTTCAACAAGGTAACTAGTCCTTTCTGGATACCATCATTTTCCCTTGAGCCAGTAAGACTCAAAGGTGTTTTGCAGGAGCTGTTTGATGAACAGCTCAAACTAGCATGCCCTTTCCAAACACTCTTTTTCCCATAATTTGTCAATAGCATTCTATAGTCCAAAAGGTTCAGGTAAAAACTACAAAGGGACAAATGTGTTCTACTCTGTGTTTGTTAAAGTGAAATAATACCTCTGATCACTTTTTACGTAAAGGATTTTCACAGGTACCATGTTAATTCACAAGACAAAACTCATAAGCCACCTTTGCTTTTGAAATGCTCTCGCAGCAATAAGCTATAGAAAACAGATTTGCTGGGAGGAGGCAGCCATAGTGATAGTGGGGAGCAGCAGAATATGCAAATTCCAAAATCCATCAGAAAATAATGGGAAAACCAGGGGAGTAAAATTAAGACAAAACCCCTGCAGGTCTTAAAAGGTGAAACTGAACATAAATCGTAACTTTATAAGCATCAGCAACCAAAAATAAGTATTGATCTAGCTGTCAACCTTCATGAACATGATCATGTTATAAGACTTCTTTTAAAAATAAATGAATAGAAACCACTTTGCACATGGTCAGCAGAAACTCCAGCCTCAGCTGAGCAAAATTTTCTGCTGCTCCAGGCAATCACAAGGGAGGCACAGAACCAAGCTTCTAAGTAGGAAGCAGTTGTGATCCAGTTACCCCTTCCGCAGTGCTGCCTCATGGGCAATGCTCCTGCCTGCCTTCAGAAGGCAGCAGGCCAGGGAGTGTGGAGGCACTGGAAGCAAAGCTTTTGTGCTATTTCAATGCTTTGAGCACAGAAGTGTTTGTTTCTTCACTAAGAAGTTTTCATCCCTTTGATAAAATGATGGAGTTAAAGAACAGGGAGAAATGGGACGGCTTATGGCCCAAATTGTAGTTGCTTATTTTGTCCATCTGGAATCTGATTTTCCAAACTTTCTGTTGTTACATAACCCTATAATACAGGTTTGCATGAGCACAGCTCCTCACCACTGCTACTGCCAGTTGCGTGAACTAGGTCCCAGGATTTCAAACACAGATACCCAATGCGTAAGGAATACAAAGTGGGGAAAAAAAGAACTGATGAAGCCTGGTTTGTACTCACACAGACACAGGGTAAGATTTGATTGCCTTAAAGGAGAACATTCTTTCTCTTCCTGAAATTCCTTGACTCCTTCACAAAACACCTTTCACCTTCAGTGACAAAAGCATACACAAGGTGATGCTTCACTAGACAACCCCCAACTTACGGCAAGAATCCTCTGGGGAAACCAGCATGTCATCATGTCATTGCAGATTGCTTTGCAACAGCTTGGCTGTGTCAGAATACCAATGCTTTAAAATACTGATGTTTTTTTCTTGTAAGATATACACGTGTTCACAATACAAGTTAAACACAAATGCCTGATAGACTTATGTAAAGCTGAAAGCCCAGAGAAGATAAATCACCTCATGTTGTCCTCTTACTTATTCATCCTTTGTGAGCTTGTTGGTAATCCAACACTCCCCTTTGGACCATTTTGCTGGAGCTTTCTGATTTTTCTCTTATATTTCATTTGGACAGCTCCTAGATGATTCTGAATGTCACCTTGCTACATCTCAGACCTGAAACCAAGGTTAAAAAAAAAAAAAAAAAGCTCATCTCTTTGATCTTGTTCACTTTCATTCACTCTATCCCATACAATTTTGTTAACAATTGGCTTCTTGCTTCATGGGTGAAACATCAGAAACTTAAGTGAGTTGTATTATTTTTAAATATCTTTGTGTGTCTTTTCAATGTGGTGGATATAAGCAGGTCCTTGTTAAAGAATAAAATGCAGCAAGTAGCTGATTAGTGTTTTATCTCTGTAAGAGCTACGTAAAATTGCCACAATCATATTGACATTTTACCTGATCCTTTTCCTTGAATACATTGCAGAAGGAGCTCTGTTATATCCTATTACTGATAAGATGAAGCCTGTTTTATCATTGTCCTGCATCACTGGCTAAAGTATATGTTGTACAATGTTACTACATCAGGGTGCCAGTATTTCAACCCACGTGCTATACTGCTGCAAACTATTACACTGCTGCAAGGCATGCTGAACTGAACTCACCTCTTGTATACAAAATCCAAAACCTGTTATTTGATTTGGTGGCATTTAAACATTTATCTTGGGCTATCTGCCTTGAATTCTGAAAGAAGCCCAGAGGAGTCACGGACAGAAATCTCATTTGAAGCCAGTGTTATAGACATGCAGATCCTTTAAATTCTTGGAACACGTGACCTGTGTCAGTACTGAAGTTCTTAATCTGAATAATGCTTTAGGTAAATTTACTAGGTGCCTTTACCTAAAAAAGAAAGAATGTAAATAGTAGAATCTTAATGTTGCATGCAGAACTCCCATCAATTTCCCTAAGTGTAATATGACAGGCACAATCAGTTCCTTTAACTTACAGCCTCTGTCCTTCTTGGTGAAAGGTTCCATTCCTAGTGCAATTTCCTTAGTTAAAATCGAAACATTTAGTGAAGACAAGAACTCCTAGTTTTCTTAACAGTTGACACGTCAGTATTTTCACATGAATTATCAGGTCAAGGCAAAGCTCAAATTGCCTTCCCTTCATAACATGCAGGACTGGTCAGATACCAGTGGAGTGGAAGTTAACAGAAATCACAGCAAATTTAGAGAAAACACAAGCAGAATTGTATTGTAATTTTTAAGTTACTTAGAATCTTCATGTTAAAGACCTCTATATTTTTCAATGATAAGAACAAAAATTATAGAATTAAATTACTTTGTGTTGGACTACGGTGATGGTATTAGTCAACCACATAATGAATTTTATAGGAAAACCATGGGAATTTTCTATCAAATATCCTATCTGTACAATCAGTCTTAGTTTACTCTATTAAAATTAAATGCAACATTTAAAAGTAAACCAGAGATGCTGTATTTCTATTATATAAACTACTTAGTGCATTTTTTCCCAAATGCAAATTTACACAATTTCTTATTCAAAAATACTGCAAATTAAATGTTCTCTTTTCTATTTATGTAAGGACATTTCTGCTGCAGATACATTTTTTGGTAATGATAAATATGAAAAATTTTAAATAGCAAAGAAATGTGATGCTTTGCTATTTAAAAAAAAAAAACCACAACTATTTGGTAAATTCTAGTTATAGAATAAACTACTCCAGAGCAGAAAATCTACACTTTGGTTAGTTGTGTTTGGAATTTGGATGACTTATTTTTGGCAATTAAACAAGAACAAAGTGTGAGCTGAAAGAAAATATGAAAATCAGCACTGTGCTAACTTGAATGGACAAAGTTCAATAGCGATTAAAAAACCAAAACTCTCCAAGGGATGTGACAGGAATATCAATGAAGAGGTCACATAGTGACAGTGTTTGAAAAAGCCATTAAAGGAAGCAAAAATCAAATCTCACTAGTTCCTGGATCTGTTTACTTTTAATTAACAAAGAAAACGTTACCTGAAATACTTGATGAATATAGCACACTAGTCAAAATAAAGACATCTAAATCCAGGTCCAGTTGACCTGTGTCCTCCACTTAATACAAAACAGACCTCACTTTGACTTCATTTGACTCAATAAGGATACCATGACCACTGATTTTTTTATAGAGCCATATTTGGCTCCCACTTCAATCACCACAAAGCTATTGTGCGGGTAGTTTGTTGGTCACTATGTACTGAATCTCCAATGCTGTAGACACCTGACACATTGTCTGGCACAGGAGTTATGCCAAAAGTTAGAAATAAAAGAAGAGAAAACCATGCTGCTTCAATGACAATTGAGATGTCACTGAAAGTATCCCTAATTCTAAACACTCATGACACTGGCAGATATATTAGCTATGGCACCCACAGCACTGATTTGGTATGAGAGGACTCTGGCCTAGGAGACTTGCAGGTTGTTCTTACTATTTTAAGGTTGATAGCATCTCTAACATCTCCCTGTGCGTATGAAAGCAAAAATCTAGTTTATTCAGTTTTCTGTTTGGCTGGAGCTTTCTTAAACAGCCTCTGTCTCTTGGAGCTAAATATCTCTGTTGGTATCTTCTTGAAGAGGTCACTTCCTTCTCTCAGAATCGTATCTCCACTGAGAAATTTCTGCAACTTCCTTTAATGGTTATGGCTTCAGCTGGTCCAAGTAGCCTGATAGCATGATAGGGTTGAAAGTTAAACAACTGCAAGTAAGAGTAATGTTTTGTGTAGGATAGTATGCATGGGTTTTAAGAATAGAACGTTATATTAATTTTGCAGGACAATATATGTGACCTTATCCACCATCGAAGCCTAATGGAATTAAGAAAGCCTTAAAGGAAAGCATCGCCTCTGATAAATCACCATTCTTAGGAGATTGATAGGATTTATTTATAGAGCAATGATCCAATGCCTCCATTTCCAGCTTTATTTCAACAGCTCCTAAACACAGTAGAAGGGAAAAGAGGGGCAGAAAGCTCAGGCATAGAGCATCATAAATAATGAATAACTTTGAAGCTGTGGCAAGGCAGGAAAAAGACAGATTGCATAAGAAAAGGGGCACGGAACATGACTTGTTTAAATGAGCTACCTCTTAACAGGAAGCCAAGTAACTAGTGCTGAACAGTTTAAGATGGAAAAGTAGAGTATATATAATTAAACCAGACACATCTTCTGCAGGTGATGTCAAGACATTGTGTCAAATCCTGCTTTGGCCAAATAGCTGCACAACAATGCATTTTCTACCATCCCACTGGCAGAACAGCTTATGAAATTCATAGTGGTTTAGTAGCATAATTTGCTTCACATCACAATCCTAGTTGGCATTAATATAAACAGCAACTTGCTGAACTACTACAACCAGGTTTCAGGCTGGAGGATATTAATTTAGGGGCACAACATCCAATAGACAAATACAAATGGAATGAATTCAAGCATTTGCCCTTACTAACTTCTCAAATAGTACACAAAACAATACTCTTACAGAAATTATTGAAATCTAGATTGAAACTGAAGGCCCTAATTTCAAAACTAAGCAGCTGCATGTAATGCCAATGACAATAACATCTGTGTAGATATTAGATCATTACTGTTTTTAACTGTGCAAAATTACAGGCTGGTCTAAAGATTTTATAAGAGATTGAGCCATCTCTTCTTTGTCAATTACCAGTCAATCTCTGTTTATTCTGTGAATAAATGTTAACAGTAAGGCCTACAGTAAAATCAACAGAAATGCAAATGAGGATTTTCAAACCCAGAGATTTGTTTTTGTAAACATTTTCATGTTCTGTCATAGACTATGAAAGATGATCCTAGAAACAGTTCATGGCTATGCTGTCAGCCACATAAGTCAATTATTACTGAACTGCTGTGCTCCCTTTAAATGTTACTTTATTCCAGTCATCTACCAGTGACAGTTTGAGAAGTCTGTAAAGCAAACAGGACATATGAATGATCAAGTATGTTAGAAAGGAGTCAAGGCTGACTGTCAACAGAAAAGCAAGCTTGACAAATTAGAAGGCTGATTCAGGATTTTTTTCCTTCACTTAACTTTGGCGAGTCAAGGATAGGGAACCTCCTGGTTTATGTTTTTTAAGCATAACAATACAAGCAGATGGCTTATGAAAGCAGTAATGGCAGCCACTATAAAATAGACGCTATATATGACTTTTTGAACTAATTTGAGGAACTAGATAAATGGAATGAAAACAAAATGTCTCTTTGGACTCCAACATAAACTATCTTGGGGGATTCAGTTCAATTCCTAGTGTTCAAGTCCCAATCAGCAGTAGACAGGAGGTCTTAACAGAAAGCGGATGACTTGCTGCTTCTTTTATCCTCTCCCCATATTCTTCCTCCCACCTTTAAATCACCATAAAATGTAAACTCAAGAGAAATCTTATAATTCTTTAAGTTCAGACAACACCTTGTTTTTACTTTGTTGCCCAGCTCTCTTCAGCATCACCCTCACAAGTGTAGTATCTATCCCTAGCAATCAAGAAACCTGAGACCACCAAAAGACCTAAGCCCCTAAAACCCTAGCTTTCCTGAGGAAAAAGTATAAAAGTAAGTCACCTGAACCTAACCACGAATTTAACAGGAACTGAATCATGGCTAATGACGTAGTAACAGTTTCAGGTTATTTGAAAGTCATGGCTTCAACCTCAAGATTAACGGATAAAAAATTAGGGTATAACAGTTAGTACAAGAACGTCGCTCTTTCAATATTGTATCTCTTATGAGCCACAAAAAGGGCAAGCAGATCATCCTAAATCTCAAAGGAATCAAGTTAGAATTGAAAAGAAGATTGTTTGACTTATCTAGGGGTCAAAGGTATTGCAACTGTTTTCTCATTACCTACTGTAATACAGAGCTGTTACTATAAAATAACAGCTGTTTTCTTGCAGCGCTATAAACGTCTGGATCACGTCGTGAAGGAACATGTGGATGAATTGCTGAGATCGAGAAAATAAATAAATTTCATTACTATGCTATTAGAGTTACCTGAAGGTGAAGAGCTGGATGGGCTGACATCAGAGTTTTCTGTCTGCATACCATGTTGTTTTGGTTTTCATTTTACAAGGCACAACCAAAATGAACATGTATCCCGCACTAGCCACATTTTGGACTGCTTCACACTGTCTCTCTTGGGTCTGAAATCCCACAGCAGTCCTGCAAATGCAAGTTACCATACTGTATAAAACTTCCCAGATGCAAATAAAATGTCTTTTTTAAAAAAAAAAAAGACCATCTGAGCAAGTTAAAAGAAACTTAACAGTCAGGCAGAAGGAAACAAAACCATTTAATTTAGCTCTGAGTAGAAACACCACTCACTAAGAGTTGCCAGCTGCAAGATCAGGCATCGTGAGACAGCGATTTCCCTGGGTATGCACACACACATGCACACAAACACACACCCCCTGGCACCCAGTACCTGTCAGCCCTGGGCTTGGCACGGGCTCCAGCCTCCCAGCACACCTCGCTTGCACACAGACACAGTCGTCGTCCCTGTCCCTACAAACGTAACAGAGGATCGCATAGAGGACGAGGATGATGGTGAAAAGGAGGAGGGCAAGGAAGACAGCCATTGCACAGGGACACCGCGGGCTCTATGCCCCCAGGTGGGGGTGGGAAGCTGGGACACAGCAGGAGGCACTGCTGTACGCAGTGGATGTGTGTCTGTGCCACACATGCATGGTCACACCCCAGGGAGACTTCTGGGGCCCCCATTCAATCCCAGCCCCGCCTGCAAAGCCCTTCTTTCCACCATCTTTTCTGTGCCTGCTGCGTCCTGCCTGCGCACCACGGCTTTGTTGCTTGCAGGGAGAACAAAGTATTTTACAGGCAGAAAAATGTCACCCAACGTGTTTGTCAGATCCGACAGCAGCTGCTAAGCTGCCAGATCTTAACTTTTCCTCTGGAGGAGAGAAGGGGGAAAAGTCTACTATATTATAGGGGGCTAAATTTGCTATATATTTCTTTGGGGGGGAAAGCAGATAAAGCAAGTGCAGGTTTTCTCAGCTGTGGCACCTGCAGGTTGGGTCCAACAGCAAAGAGCTGTTTTCTTTCTGTCTAGTTACCTCCTTTATTTTTTTTAAGCTTCATCTCTATCATTTTTTCTGTAACTAGGGATTTCTTTCCCAGTCCTTTGTCCCTTGTAGGAAGTATTTTGCTGCCTGGGCAGTCAGCCAAACATTGTAACTGCAGAAGAAACCTTTCTTGATTTACTCCTACAGACCTTCATGAATATTCTTAGAAATGGCATGCTGCTTTATTAGACTTCTGAATTATTAACAGTTCTCAAGTTAAGATAATTACTTGTTAATATTATTTTGACTTTGTTTTATGATTGCATCTGGCTGAGGATAATGCTTACAGGTACTGTCTTGTCTAGTAGCTTCTTTATGCATTGCAGTAGATTTATTTTATCTTGGATAAATACATTACACATAATTGTTTTCTTTTCTAAACTAGTAAAGCTCAACTTTTGCAAAAGCAGAATGAAAAACAAGGTTCTACTTTCCAATTTTTTATGCCTGGTAATTGTTTGGTTCCTTAGAAGTTTGTGTACTGCCCTGCCACAGGTCCCATCATATGGGCACTTTTCATCTTGTCAAGTCTCTGAAGACTGCCTGGCCCTCATCCTT
Organism: Charadrius vociferus; assembly: GCF_000708025.1. Taxonomy (NCBI): domain Eukaryota; kingdom Metazoa; phylum Chordata; class Aves; order Charadriiformes; family Charadriidae; genus Charadrius; species Charadrius vociferus. The sequence continues at coordinate 3,252,453 of NW_009649308.1, forward strand.
TCCTTTCCTTCTCTTTTCTTCCACTATGCTTTCATGCTTCTCTCTCATCCTGATTTCTTACCAATCTCCTCACACCCCCTCCCCACTGCCATTACTTGTGCTGGGACGTCCTTGCTTTCTTGTAGCCTTTGACACACCCTTGCTTTATCAGTTGAATATATTGTGCAGAAAGCTCCTGCTGTGGAACTGTCAGCTATTTGTGCTGTTGCCAATGGAGTTAAAAATTTTATCTACAATTTGCCAGTGAATATCTCCAGATGAATCACATCTTTGAGTAGATCATATTAGCTAATGAATACTGTCAAGGGCTACAAGTAGCTATAGCATTTAATAAATCACATTGCACGTAAACCTAGCTTCTTAACTGGTATAAATTACCAGTCCTGTTAGCACTGGATGAAGACTTAGACCATTTACTTTTCAGTCCTTTTTCATCTTTCTACAGGTGCTAGAGCTTAAGATATGATTATTTTATTAGCATTTCACTTACAATGCTATCTTAATTAGTGAGGAGCTATGGGGATTTTCAGTTCAGAAAGAGTCATCGGATAATCTATCCCACTATAGAGTCATCATATAATCTGTCCTGATCTGCTGTATAATTTCATAACCCCTGTTATAGACAAGCTCATTGACTTGAGTTTGATTAGCAAATGTCTTCCAGAAAGGCACCTGAATTTCATTTAAAAATGAAAAATCTCCTGTTTCTCAGGGTCATTTGTTTCAACAGCTAATTACTTTCACTTAAAAAAAAAACCAAAAAAGACAAAAGAAACCCCAGCTCTCTCCTCTCTAACCAGTACTTGTTCAGCTGAAGTCCTCAGCCTGGATTCTTGTTATGCCTCTCCTTGGCTGAAGAGTCTCTTAGTACCTAGTATTTTGTATCCAAGACGGTACGTACATAACATAATTAAGTGATCTCAGTCTCTCTGAAATACATTCAACTCTTTATGACAATTTTTTCTGAGCATTTAATCACTTTTGCAGCATATATCAGTATCTGCACCAATTTCAACATTCGTCCTGATTCAAGGACATTTAAAAGGCTGATGCGATCAATTCCAGAATATGCAATGAAGTTAGTTCTCAGCCTTTTTAGAATGGACTTTTTTCCCCCCTCCCCTTTTTTTTCTGCTTTTTCTTACTGTACACATTGATTCATATCTAAAGTAATAAGGAAATGTATTGTACAGGCAGTTTTCACAATAATAAACCAGAACTAAACTCTTGAAATTGTGTTCACAGAAGAGAGATTACCAATAATAATGTAGTTTAAAAGAATTGCTGGCCAAAAAACTGCCTCCTTCTCCATTTTACTTTTGTATTCCACTAGGCATGTGTACAGTCCAAGGACAAAGCTAAATAACACACAAAGACTACTTCTAGTTCTTCAGACAACTTGCTGGGTAATGCTGAATAAACAAGTTAACCTAATTTTTTCCACCTTTAAAATAACACTTTGAGATTTCCTAGTAATTTTCTGGAGATAAATTTAAACAAGCATTACATATCAGTGCTCTAAAGATCACCTGGACATTTAAACAAATACAGTGAGGTGAATGTTTCCAATGAGTATACAAAAGAAAATCACCCATAACAAGGGTGCTTTGAGAGGGGCACATCCCTAGGTGTTATTCCAATGTGACTACAAAGAAGACATTTTGTCCACAACTTGTCCATTGCTACCTCTACTAGAAGCTCTACTAGCTCTACTAGAAGGAGCTAAGCCCACACTGGGTAGCATACCTAAGTCCAAACCCACTTCTTCAGTCTCCTTGTGTTCTTACTTTCCCTTTAATTTTTACTTTCCCTGATAACTTCCCTTCCAGCAGCAGTTGTTAATATTTCATTTTAATGTAAGATTAGCCTGTTCAATGCAATGATGGCCATATATCACTATGGGAAGATCCCTAAAAACAACTAGACACTCATGATGTGTCCAAATAATGTGTGATTTAATGCTATAAATATAATACGACAGCAGCCATGTCACAAATTGCAGCAGCAACTAAGTGGCATAACCACAAACAAAACCTCCCTCCAGATCCTCTGGGCTTGGCTTCACAAATAGTTTGAGGAATGTCTGATGACGATGTCTATTAACACTTACAAGACAGTATAAGCTGACTCAAGTGAGATAAAACACAAATGAACAGGTAACAAATACGACATTTTGAACAGATTCACAACAGATTATCTAAGACCATATTTTTAAAATATCCAAGCTCAGCGCTTAACTTCTTCAACGGAGTCATAAGTTTAAAAGGAAATAACACAACCTGAGATAAACATTGCTGACATGTCTCTGCCATCGCAAGAAGAGGATGTTCCTTTATGTGTCTCTGCAGCAAGCCCCTCGACAAGAGTGAATGCGAGCAGCCAGGCTTTCTGAAGCACAAAATAAACACAAAATTAAGTCTACACAGGAACAGGACAGAAACACCGTTCTTCACCACACAGTCTGTCATATTGCATGGGGTTTTTTTTCCAGTAAAGGGTGCAGAATTGCGCTAGTCCATCAAACACCTTTTTAAACATAAGCTGAAAAAGGCTGTAGTGGTTCCTGAAAACAAAGTTAACAAAGTTTTGGGTTTTTTAATATATATTTGAAACGTTTTTCAGCACTGGATTACGGCAACTTGTAGCAGAGCTGTTTCCTAAACACCAAACATACATCGCCGCATCCCCCAAAGGCCACCGCACGCCCGACCACCGCTGGCCGCTCCCCTCAAGCGCCGCTCCCAGGAGGCGGCTTCAGCGAGGAGAGGCCCGGTCCGCCCCTTCCCCTCTCCCGGTGGGGAACGGCC
>NW_009649308.1:3256094-3273957 GCF_000708025.1 Charadrius vociferus
TCAGCGTCAGGCCCCCTTCCGCGGGGCGGCTAGAAGCGCTGCGGTACCGGCGGTCGAACGCCCTGTCCTGGCCGGTTTCCTCCCCAGCGCCCGCGGGTGCCGGTGCCTGCTCCCCTCGGCCGGCGCTTCATCGGGGTGGCTGTAAGAGTGGGTGTCCGTCATCTGGTGTCCAGGCGGAATTCTAGTCGTCTCTTTTGCTTTATTATGTAACTTTCTCAAATCGCTCCGAGTCCCATTCTGCTTTCTGAATTTTTCAACTTGGTGATTTGGGGTATAGAGCTCTTACTGGAAAGCAAAGTTGCCTTATGCTCTACCGCAAGCTTTTAGGGTACGGTAAAGGCTCATTTTCTGCAGGTGTGAAGGCATCGTGCTTAACAATCCTGACCTAGAGATGGAGAACTGCTGATGGCCATTCTTCATTCTTGGCTCTCTTAAAATTAATGAGTTGATATTCGCTACAATCTAGGCTTCTGCTGTCTTGCCAACCAAGTACAGATACATGTAACTTTTAAAGAAGCTGAGAGAATGAGTTGAACTTTACTTGTTTTGCTACTACCTGGTCTTTTAAGACCACAGAATAAAGGCCTGCAAGTACCTTGTTCAGGGTGGCATGAAATACTGAGTGTCCTAGAAAAGTCTTGCTTGTGAGAGAGGCCTTACGTGATTGTAGTTAGAAAAAGCTGTGTTCAATGGGTTGTTCAGACAAACAGAAGGGTAACCAGTGCTTCAGGAGATGCATTATTGTGCAGAGGTTGAAATAAGCAATTTAAAGGTGTGTGGTTGGAAGTAATGGAAAAGTAGGTGCAGAAGTTCCAGAAGCATATAAAGTTTTTGTTATTGCTAAGCACTGCTTGTAGCTTGTTTGGATGCTAAATGATGAATGAGCAAGCCGAATGTTGCACTTGTGCGGATAACTTAATCTTGTATGTTTTGATGTTTACTGGAACACTCAGGGAGCACTGGTATTTTACCACATGATATTTTACTTCTGTATTTACTGGGGAGCCAGGGAAAGTACAAATTACACAAATATTGAACGTTGGAAAACTATGACTAGCCTAGGAAGCTGAGGGATCTCTTTGTTGCTGTGAAGAGTGACTTGTTCTACATCATCCTATCCTGAGGTAGTTTCATCTAGCATAGAGGGAGATGCCCATACAATAAAACTGCTTTTTCGTATTAAGGGGCAGCTAAGACACTTGTGAACAGAGACAAAGCAGCTTGATATCTAAATGAGGCAATGCTGATATAATGAATGTTTTATTATTTGGTGAGAGTGCAAGTGGGTAGTTTGACTTGTGCTGTTGGAGTAAGGGTAGTATTCCTGACTGTTGCTGCTTTACTGCATAGCAAGTTTTTATTCGGTTCCTTACGTTACCTATGTTTTAAAATACATATAATTACTTCACTGAAGTGGTGTTGAAGCCTAATGTCATGTTTTATAAAGCGGTCTGTGATCCTCTGGTGAATGGGTGGGGACTTTTTCCCTTCCTGTAGTGTGAGGAAATCGTGTAGTATGTAATTATTTTGTCTGTTTTTTGGTGGTACAAGCAATTGCTGTGCCACTGCTCTCAAGTATTCTGGATATATTTATTCATTCTTAGGTTAACTAGTTTATAAAATATAAGCACCATCCTCAATATTCCAGTTAGAAACTTCACTCAGTAATCACTAACTTTGTTAAACGTTTTATTTAACCTGTTGGTTTTTTTCTATAATTTTGCCTTTTTTTTTTTTTTAACTGAATGTGAAAGTTAAAATCTCTGGAGTCTACCTTATTACAATATGTAATAGTTTTTAATCTTTAATTTTTGATGTTCAAAATTAAGTTACATAATTTATATAATTTTATCCACACTATTTTTAACTCTCTGATTTGTATGAAAGAACACATTTTCTCAAAACATGTGCAACTGGTATCTTTGAGTCTCTAATAATCCAGCTTCTGACTAGATCCTTGTGGGAGGGAACTATTTATAGATGTCCATTCATTAAGTTTGTCATGCAAGAATGCTTTTGATGTGTTCCCTTGAAGCAATGGTTTTATGAGTGAAAGAGATGACATATGCTATATTTATGATGAAATAGTTGACTCTTCAGAACTGATTTGATTCTTTGCCAAGAAGTTTGACACACGTTTTCTGTTAGGAAGTATTGTGAATAAATTTCAGCTATGACTGATTTTCTTGTTCTCTATAAAGTTCATGTTATGTTGCCTGCCTTAATTTCTGACTCTGGGGTTTTTTTGTTTGTTTAATAGCAAATTTCTTATTTATGCCTGCCTGCTGCTATTTTCTGTGCTGCTCTCTCTACGTCTGGATGACAAAATTCAATGGAGTTACTGGGCCGTATTTGCTCCAATATGGCTATGGAAGTTAATGGTGATTGTTGGTGCCTCAGTGGGAACAGGAGTATGGGCTCGAAACCCGCAGTATCGGTAAGTTAAGGATATTTATTTTGCGAAGCAGAGGGAACACAATGTGTTTTCCATACTGAATTGAATTCATAAATAGGTTTTTTGACATAAGCTATAGCATCCAGAAGAGTTTGGGTTTTTTCTACATATTTAAAATAATTATCATCACCTAAAGTGTATGCAAACAGCTTTATGCAGCTACACATGTCTTAATCTTAGTTGCAACAGTTTATCACAAGCTTCAACAATGTTGTCTTTGGGAAGCTAAAATGTCTTACGGAGTGGCTTTTTGTACTTTTCTGTTGTAATGCTGGGAATTCTTTGCTTTAGTATAAGCCATATAGAAATATGTATATTCATATGCACTAGGAATATACTATTTTTAATTGGATTATTTTCTAAATCAGTTTCCTGAAATGTACAGATCAGCCTGAAGTTGATTGATTTTTTTTAATTTTTTTTTTCTTTGGTGCGCATATAATCTCAGTGAACATGTGGATGAATATTCAGTGATTCTTGAATATGCAGTGAACATAGAGGGTTTTTTTCAGACTTGAATAGCAGTTTTAATAGAAATATTCGAGTAGTTTAATACACTAATATAGTAGGTAAATGTGTAACACTTTCAAAGTAAGATGTTTGTGGGAACAAATTCTGTAAATTCCTTTTCATTTTTGCCAAAGTTGTTTAACGTTGATATTTTAATTGTCAGGCTAGGGTAAAATAACTTTCAGACCTTTAAATACATCAATGTTTACTTTTTTGGTAATCCAAGTAGGATGTGGATTTGAACATGCTAGTTGAAAAGAAAAACTGCCTTGAATGAAGTGCAATAAATTCAGTCCTCTTTTCTATCAGTGGTGAATATGAAATAAAAAAATTTCTGCACAGGTCTTATTCTGATACACTATATTGTGGTTCAGATCTTCTTTGTCCCTTTTAGTTGGCCCTACTTGGGTAGGAAAAAGCGTGGTTTCTCTGTGTATGCTGTTATTTTACAGGCATTTTATTTTTTATTAAGAGAGAATATTCTGTTGCAATACGCTGATTGGTGACTAAAGAAATTTTGGGGGAATATGTTGATTCAATGAAAGCTGGTACAGGAACCAAACAGATAATTTTAGACTTAGCTTATTTCCTAACAGCCTGCACAACATCTGAGTGGTTACATACTAGCAAAGAAATCCTGTTTTTTCTGCACAGCTATGGAATACTCAGACAGTTTTCAAGTTGTGAAAATCCCACTCCCCTCTTTGAGTAAAATACAGCTTGATGGTCAGGTAATCCTGTTACGTCATCAGCAGCGTAGTTTAATAGTGGCTATTTGGGCAGAATGTGTACATTTAATAAAAGCGTTAATATCTGTAACTTAACAATTGTAAACAAAGTGTCTTGGGATGTTTGCAGGATAGTGTGCTTTCTTACTGACAAGTGAACTGAGTGTTTCCTTATCCTCTCTTTAGAGCAGAAGGAGAAACCTGTGTGGAGTTCAAAGCTATGTTAATTGCAGTAGGCATCCACCTGCTGCTGCTGATGTTTGAAGTTCTGGTGTGTGACAGGATCGAAAGGGGAACCCATTTCTGGCTTCTGGTCTTCATGCCGCTATTCTTTGTATCTCCGGTGTCAGTTGCAGCTTGTGTGTGGGGATTCCGACATGACAGGTCTCTGGAGGTAAAGTTCACTTGTGTGTAAAATTTGTGGCAATGCAAGACTCTGTGTCAATTCAGTTATAGTTCTTCTCTCGGTAAAGCATGATATGGATGACTGCATCAGTTGAATTAATTGTTCGCACTGATCGGCTGGAGTGAAAAATTGGGATCAGGAATAATCTAATTTTTTGTAATCTCTTCTAGGTTGTTTGTTTTGGTTTTTGGTTTTTTTCAACTACCAAATTGCAGCATGTTTTAAACATGCCTTGTTATTGTTGTGTGTTAAAAGAGCTCACCACAAACAGTGCAATATGGACTAATACTAGACACTTAAATGGAAATTACTGAAGAAAATTCCACTGATAGTAAGCACTGTCCCTAGGCAGAATTGAACTTCCGGAGCTCTAGATAATCAGGGTTGAAAACTTCTTACTATCCTAATCTGTGTGCTTAGTTTTTAATTTGGGAATGCAGATAGTAGGCATAAACCAGTAGGTTTTTATTTTCTGTCTCTTCTTTCCTCTCTAACTCACTCCTTTTGATTTTGGAAGAACTTTGCAAGAATTCTCAAGATCTTCCTATGGTTATGGCATTTTGCAATAAATTTAGAATTCTTATTGAACTGGGATTTTTATAAAGATTTTTTTTTTTTTTCTATATCCTCAAACTACCTCAGGACAATTAAAAATTTGATTTTTAGATAAGATTCAGCTTTTTTTTTATTTTTTATTTTGGGGGAATATTTCTCTAACACTGGCATAAGGCAAGTTTCTCTCTCTAGAGAGAAATATTTTTGGTAAGCGATTGTTAAGATATCAGTTTACCAGCCATCCTAAATTGTTGATTTAAAAATATTGTAAATGGAATTTCATCTTGCAGAACTGATCTTCAAGGTCCTTTCCAACCTAAACCATTCTATGATTCTAATTCTATTCACCATTCTTGAAAGTAAAATTTGTGTAGAAGTACTTGCCTTCTACTGGGTGATGCTTGATTACCCATTGATTTACAGATAGCTGCACAGCTGCTAAGTATTGGCAGAAGAAAATGGAATCCACTCACCTCTAAGAGGCAACGCTGTCTCAAAAACACGAAGTTATGCAGTTGAACTGTCAACTCATTTTTTCACTATTTTGTCATCTTCAATTAATGCTGGTTTACTTTCTTTTCTTTTTACTATGGGAAGATTTTATTTCCCTTTCATTTGCTATAAACATAAGAAGGACATGTCTTTAATCCAGGATATTAGTTTTTGACATGAATCATCAAAGTAGTTGGTAATCTATTATTATTTTCATAGTTATTTAATCTGAAAATAGATTGTCTGCTTGTACCTGTTCTGAGACTGATTAGGTGATCAGTAAGTACATAGTGGGGTTTTCTCTCTATATCATGGTGGGGTCAGGAAAAGCTTTCTTTTATGTGTTACACTATTTTTTACAGTCGATACAGCACCATTTATTGAAGGCCTATTGAATTCATTAAATTGTGAGCCTAGCCACTCCAAATATACACACTCTTGCCACATATAGCTCAAATGTTAACTTGATTCTAAAAATTATTTATAGCAATTCATCCTCCAATTTATTTTTTTAAATTATTTTTCTCTCTTTGCACTTGCAGTTTCCAGGTTGTTTGGTCTTATGCTCGAGTATGAGTTTTTTGGCACTTTATTCTTTCTCAAATGCCAGGGCTACAAAGCTATTTTAAATCTAGTTTTCCAGTCTTTTTAAAGGAACCTGTACTTCAACAGTGAAGATTTCAGTGCAGCCTCTGAAGTAAGCAAGTGCCTGCTGCCTGTAGGATTTTTTTGACTCCCTTTACTGAGAATTTCAAAGGCATTTATCCAGGACATCCTAGTAAACAATCATTTGTTAGTGAAAAGTAGTATGTAGTGTCTGTCTTCTGAAAAATAGTACATTTCAAAGATGCCTTACATCCCTACATGTTTTTTTTTTAAAAGGGGAGATGTTTTTAACTTACACTTAAGAGCTTCAGTTAGTCTTTTCAGATAATAATTCTGTTTGATCTTTGAAATTCCTACCTATGTAGGTTTGCCCATAAACTTTAGAAACAGAATCTTGCCAAGTCTGATGCTGTTTCATTATTTCACTTTTTTCAAGCTAGACACGTGACTTTTTTTTTTTTTAAGTATAATTCAGGGTTGGTTCTCGTAGTGGCAAGCAGGACACGCAAAAAACTTTCATTAATATTTTTAGTGAGAAATACTGCTTTTCTGTATTGTCTCAAAACCTGAGTGTCTTCAGTGTCATTTAAAATATCTCTCAATTATGCAGTAAGTGATTGAATTTGGATGTCATCTTCCACAATTCTGTGTATTGCTTTTTCCCCCCAGATAGAGCTGGGACTTTTAAACTGGACTGTTGGTAGTTAAACCCATGTAACTTTCATCTTTACATTACTGCAACTACTACAAGATATCTTTAAAGATAAATTTTGCTATTTTTAAATTGAAGGACTTTTTACTACTTGTTAATTTAATTCTAGCAGTATTTCTCATCAGAAGAAAACAGTTGAAGTTGTTTTCTGATGCTTTGCTTTTTTCAGTCTGATTAGTTTGGCTTTTCTTACTTCTCTACTCTAATTGGTGTTATTGTTCGGTGTTTTTTTTTTTTAAATAGCAGCAAGGTCTTTTGTTGGGAGACAGCTGCCTCTACAGTTACTCTATTGGGATCACAACCTTCCAAATTTAGGGATGCTGAGTAATATCTAATGTAAATGCAAATGATGTTCCATATTGCAGTGATAAGCATGGAGTCAGAAAAGTCCTTTGACAGATTCTTTGGTTATCTTGGAAATAGCTTTAACATGCTAAGAGTTAACTAATGTGTTTTCCTTTTCTAGCTGGAAATCTTGTGTTCAGTCAATATTCTACAGTTCATATTTATTGCACTCAGACTAGACGAGATCATCAGATGGCCATGGCTTGTATGTAACAAGTGTTTTCTTCTTATTCTTGTTTAAACGCTGACTTTCGTAAAGATATTTAGTCTAGTGAACACATTAATGTATGATCAGAGTCCATGACCACATTCTTGCTCGCTTAACTGAAGGTCTGGTATTTTATTCAGTGGTCACAGGAGAGGCTGTTCTTTGGGCATTTCTTCCTTCAGAGAGAGGGATGTGCCATCAGCTGCAATTAATCTCTGATCAGTTGGTGAAAGAGAAATCCTAACCAAAAATTTCCAGTAGCAGCACTAAACTAGTCATGAAAGTGATTGGTGAGTTAGGGAATATGTTGGCAAATATGGTGTGGTAAATAACTAGTTTTATTTGTTGTGTTACCATGCATGTAAATCCACTTATTGTGCAAGTGGCCACTGTCAACACTGCTGAGATCTCCTGTCCCAAGTGTCTCTAGAATACAAAAGCACTTTTTCTCTGAGTTTTTGTAAACTACCATAAAACTGATAATCTGGGGTTGTTATGACTGTCCTTTCCATTTTCAAAAAAAAAAAAAACTAGGAAAAGGATCTAATTTAAACTGTGCCAAGTAAGGTGTCCACTGTAGAAAATACTTGCTAAAATCAATTTCAAGTACTGTTTGAGCCCACGTAAAATCACAGAAGTCTTACTCTTCTTGTTTAGACTTAATATGTAGCCTTGCTTTATTTAAAAAACAGACACTGGAAACAAACTGATAAAAATGTATCACTATCAGGGGAAAAGCAGTTAATTTCTTTTTCTTTCAGGTTGTTTGTGTTCCACTGTGGATCTTGATGTCCTTTCTGTGTCTAGTAGTGCTCTATTACATTGTATGGTCTGTTCTGTTCTTGCGCTCTATGGATGTGATTGCTGAGCAAAGGAGGACGCACATCACAATGGCTGTCAGCTGGATGACAATTGTAGTTCCGCTACTCACATTTGAGGTAGGAAAAAGCATAACAAGTTCTATGCATCTTGTTCTTTTTTCGGTGAGTGATGAATGTTGCTGTGTCTCTTTTTGAACTTACTGAACTAAGAATACTGCTTTTTGTTCTGGAATAAAGTATTAACAGCAAATATGACAGAAACCCAAGAAGTCTATGTTTCTTTTAAAGTTTTTTGAGTAAAATGGGCATCACACTGGAACTGTAACTATATGTATCTATGGAGGCCATTTTTCTTCACAGATGCATGAAGTTAAAGATCTGAGATCAGCATGTTTGAAGATGCTTGAAAGTGGGTGTTGCAATTAAACTGACATATAATTTTTTTGCCATTTAGATCTTACTGGTACACAGACTGGATGGGCATAATTCTTTTTCTTTTATACCCATATTTGTTCCTCTCTGGCTTTCACTGATAACTTTAATGGCAACAACGTTTGGGCAAAAAGGAGGAAATCACTGTAAGTATTTAAAAATCATAGAAACAGCTTGAAACTCAAAGCTTAAATGTATTTTATTAAGATTTGTAATTTCAAAACTGGCTTTTTTGTGTGTATTCTCTCATAAAAGAACTTAGATGTGTCTGTTACTATTGCTTTTGGGTGATTTTTAGTAAGTTTTCAGTGTTTATAGTGTCTCTTGCTTTTTTCCTCATTCCTGTAAGAGCATAATTCTGCTCAGATTCAACTTGAAATCTCAATGGGATTTTAATTGTAACTTAGCCTTTTATCCTTCCTTATTTCCATGAGTTTCATTCTTACAGGATGTGACTGGATCGTTCTACTCTGCATTCTGGCAATAGTGTAGCACCTACCATTTTTAATTAGCATTTTTCCTAGTAGCCTGAACTAGTATTCTCTTTTTTCTTTGGCCAAATAGTGCTCTGTGCTGCTTAGTTGTAAGTTCAGTTGCTCAGGTGGCCAGTGTAGATTTACTAGGCTTTTATCCCCACCACAACTAGCACTGCTGAAAGGAGCGTTTGCACTTTCAGACATCTGATGTTGTTCACCAGTGCAGATGAGTGGCCCTTCCCATCCATACTGCAGTTTGTGTTCCTTGTGATGATTTTTTAGCATTGAAAGAAACAGCTGTGATGTTTGTTATATAAACTCACTTCACTTTCGGTCTGATGGTGAAGTATATTGAGAATTTTTTCCCATATATTCAGTTTACTTTTATATTGTTATTGCATAGAAAATTGTTACTGGTGATGTTTTTAAATGCATGCCCTTGATAATTTATGGCCAAATTAGTCTTTTGGAAAGCCATATGTCCATTTTATCTTCTTCAGGGTTAGTAAATATTCATGTCAATTTTTAAAAGAAGACTATTCATCTGAAGTGAGCCTTAAGATTTGCATGAAAATCTACCTTTACAGTGCTAAGCAAAATACACCGGTTTGTCATGAAGTATAATCTCTGGAAAAAAAAAAAAAATGGGTTATGTGGGATCTTCCCTGGCAAATGCTTAATATCTTGCTTTTGTTCAGTGTGAAAGATTTGACTTGGGCAGGCTGTTCCTTTTAACACTGACCTTTGGTATTGGCTAATAGAGGAGTGCCATCCGCTGAATTAGAAGTGCTTAAACGCTCTCTTTCCAAGTTTTTGCATATAGGAAAAGATATGACAAACACAGGATGTGTACTGTTTTCTAATCTAGCACAGGTAATATCCTGTCATCACATCACTTTTGTTGCTAGCCAAATATATTTGGGGAATACTGGATGCATATATTGACTAATCTGCGTCTGCCTATGCTATCCTATTCCCTCTGGTATTGTAACCTATATGTATCAAACAAAAGTTGGCATGAATGTCATCTCATGTGGCACTGATTGCTTTGATCGAGATGCAGAGTCTTTTGTGTTCTTTCTCGGTGTACTGATGTGACCTGACACCGCTTAACATGTGAAATGAAACGGATTCTTGCTGTGGTAGTACGGCTGTAGTTTATAGGTATGGATATACACACACAGACACGCATGTGCAAACATGGAGGGGTGTGCAAATGAATGTATATATTCTGTATGTATATCTGTGTGTATATAACCTGAACTATAATGTTGTTATATGATAGGTGCAAGTAACACCTGCTGAGAAGCACTAACAAATTTTATATTATTCATATGCAAACAATCAAGAGAACTTAAAGGAGATTGCATAGTCTGCTTGCTTAATTAAATTTTCATTCTGTTCTGCAATAATGTGAAATGACTTTTTTCTTTTAGGGTGGTTTGGAATTCGCAAAGACTTTTGCCAGTTCCTGCTTGAAATTTTCCCATTCTTACGAGAATATGGCAATATTTCTTATGATCTTCATCATGAAGATAATGAGGAAACAGAAGAAACACCACTGCCTGAACCACCAAAAATTGCACCAATGTTTCGAAAAAAGACTGGAGTGGTCATTACACAGAGTCCTGGAAAATATGTGATCCCACCTCCCAAGTTAAATATTGATATGCCAGATTAAGATGACAATAGCATATTAAACTTGAACTGGGAATCAGCAGACAAATGTATTTCATCTCATGCCTTGTCCCAATTACTTTAAAATAAGTATTGCTGAATCAGTGGCTTGGATTACACAAATCAGAGATCTTGAAGATAATCTGAGAGCTTTTTTTTCCAGAGATACGTGGTGGTCTAATTTGTGAACCTTCCTAACGGGTTGGTTGCACATTTGCCTGTATAGTATTTATATGAACATTTTAGCAGTGTAATATATTGTTTAAAAGTCTTGTCGTGTACAGTATAAGTATTATCTAAAAGTATTTTTTTAAAAACCCTGTATGAAATGCCTATGCTATTCCAGGTGTCTTTTAGGTCCTAAATATACACTTGATTTCCATGTCTGTTTTAAATGCTTTTTTTGGGATGCCTTAGTATAGTACCTTTTTACTTCCTTTTCTCTTCAGCCACAATCATTGTCTTAACCACAGAGGCACAGGACTGTTGTACTCCTCAGGCGAGACTGGAAAGCTTTTTTGGGAGGAAGTAGAATGTATAACAACTTACATGGTATTTTTGAGTTAGCTATGTAAATTTTCATGTAAGTATTTCAAGTTTTGCACTGCTTGGGAGTTAAGTGTTGCTTTTGTTGCTTTTCCAGTTTCATGTTTTAATTTCTCTTGAGCAGCATGTACACTGTTCTCCCATTAGACTGGCTGTTTAATAAGCTGTTCCCTCTTGCATTGCGTGTGCAGTCTATGCCAGAAACATTAGCTGCAGGTTTTACAGCTGTCGGTTAGCTGGTATAAATATCATAGCTTGGTCTTCGTTACCAACTTTGTAGAAATGTTGGTGTAAATGATTAAACTTTTCAAGATAGGAAGTCCTTGGTGTTGGCATAGCATTTTGTTGCTTGAAGAAAGACTTCCTTTGACAGATTGTCTTGGACTTCCAGGTGCTTTACAGAAATTTAGTCTGAGACCTACACTCTAGTAGCTTGTAACAACAGATGTCAGATACTCCCACATTCTTGCAGCTGTTCTTTGTGTTTAGGTGAACCCACAGTTTAGGTAGTTTAAATACCATGGATCATGTTTCCTTAGTGTTTGCATGGCAGTGAGATAAGAGCAAAGAGCATATGGACATTTCTGCATGCATGAAAGGTGCGCACTTGAAAAACTTCAGAGATGTGGTGCTTTCATTCCTAACGCTGCAGACCTCCCTCCTCTTCCCTGTCGACCAGCTACAGGCTGCAACCCAACACAGCACTGTCCTATCACTACACTTAAAATTTCATTGCAGTTTTATTTACATTTTTGGCTCTTGAGTTAATAATCTGTAAATGAAACGCAACAAGTGCCATCTAACACTTGCTGCTGCTGTTTCATGGCACTGGGAAACAGATGCTGCTCTGATGGCACAGCAGTGCAGCGTGGGTGGCATAGTGATGTTTGATAATTCTCCCTGTGGATTCTCAGTCAGTTGGTCACTTCCTTTCAACTGGCTGTATGGCAGGACAGTCTAGCTGCTAGGGTAGATGGCTTCAACTAAAAAATTTACTCAAACTGAGGAAAAAATTTAAAATGGAGCTTTCCTCATCGGAAACTTCATGTGATTCCATTCTGGCCAAGGGAGTTGATTCGTCAGGCTTGACTTCTCTCTATCTAGCCCGTGACTAAAGAGAAGCTGGTGACACTGCCTTTGGACATCCAAGAGGAGAAAAGTCTTTACAAACTTCAACTAAGCAACCCTGGTCAAAAAGAGCATCTGAATTCAGCTGAGGAGAGCTCTAGCAAAGGCAATGATGCCTCTACACGTCTCGGCTTTCTGAAGCAGCTCTGGGATGTTGTTGAAAGTGATCAGTTTGAGTCCATTCGGTGGGGGGACAATATAAAGTGTGTAGTGATTTATGAACAATTGTTCAAAGAGGAAGTACTAGTAAGGAGAGGACACCTGAAAAGTTTTGAAAGCGAGAGCATGAAAAGCTTCACTCATCACCTCCATCTGGACAGATTCACCAGAAAGCTTTGGGGTTTTCCAAAATCTGGCTCGCACAATGACTTGCTAGCAGAAGAAACAGCTAGAGACGTATGTTGGATCCTATGCAAATTAAGTCTCAGAATATTCTAGTGGTACAGATTTCTGTTCCAATGAAATAAGCCTTTCCTACATAGGAGATGAGGATAGTAGTAAACGTTCTCATTGTCAGCTGTTTCTCAGCTCACATTCAGGAGTTATTGAAGGCAGTATTTCTCAGTAGTAGAAATGCTGATAAAATATACGTTGGTTATTTCCAATTACTTTGAACACATAAAATGAAAAGATATTCTCACCACATTGGAATTTGTTTCTTGGTATTTGCTATGTGTCTTGCTGTACCAGAGGTGCAGTTTTCTTGTGGCATTTGCTGAAGGCTGAGAAGGTACGTGCCAGTATCATATAGTTACCTACAAGTTCATTCCACACTGAAGTTGCTGAAAAGGAATGGTATTCAGTGTGCATGCTTTTGAAAACCCTACACTACCAAGCAGCAAAAACACAAGGCTGATAACTACTTAACAGGACTGTATCACACCATTTTATTCAGCCTAAACTTCAGGTTTAGAATGCCCCCAGTAGTCCTTTTGAACATCCACATTTCTCTTGCAATTCAAATTCTTAGTTCTTATATCTTTATCTTTGTGGTTTCCAGTCTAAGGTGGAGGCAACTACCCTCAGCACAATAAAGACATGGACCAGTTGGAGTGAATCCAGAGGAGGGGCACGAAGATGATCAGAGGGCTGGAACACCTCTCCTATGACGACAGGCTGAGAGAGTTGGGGTTGTTCAGACTGGAGAAGGCTCCGGGGCAACCTTATAGTGCCCTTTCAGTACTTAAAGAGGGCCTACAGGGAAGATGGGGACAGACTTTTTAGCAGGGCCTATTGCAATAGAAGAAGGGGTAATGGCTTTAAACTAAAAGAGGGACGATTTAGACTAGATACAAGATAGAAATTCAAGGGTAGTAAAACACTGGCCCAGGTTGCCCAGATAGGTGGCAGATGTGCCATCCCTGGAAACATTAAAGGTCAGGTTGGATGGGGCTTTGGGCAACCTGATCTAGTTGAAGATGTCCCTGTTTATGGCAGGGGAAGTTGGGCTAGATGACCTTTAAAGGTCTCATCCAACCCAAACTATTCTATGATTCTACAAACTAATTCTTTTCCTTTGCATTTTTTAGTTTCACTTCTACTATGACCCCATTTTCTGCATCTGCTAATGAAATATAAACAAAGCTTTGGTCCAAAACATCAAACACCAGCAGGATTTTCACTGGACACAGATTTGCATGCATACCATCAGAAAAGAAAACCAGACATTGAGTTGTGTGGAAAACCACACTGAGGAGGACAGCGTGCATTGCGGAGGACAGCGGTCTGTTCCCAGCAGGTCCAAGGGAGAACATGCACACTGCCAAGTGACATACCAAGACAAGACTCTCCTAACTGTTCCAGTACACTATCTGAATACAAAGCCTCTGCCAGTTGTCCTGTCCTGTTTTTATAGCCGTGTCTGTGCCTGGCCTTGCACCTTGCTCCAAAAAGTCAAAAGGATTTTCACTGTAACACAGGGAGTGAATTTTGAAAAACTGTACAAGTGCAAAATTAGTGATTTCTATTTGTTACTCTTCACGCTTTTCTCTAATTCAGTGTTACATTTTTCAAAGCTTACTAGTATTTTTCATCTTAAATGAGAGCAAGAAATATGATTATACTCACTTAATTTAATTTTTTACAATCACCTTTGTAATAAAGGTCTTTCTACAAAGGCTGTCAGGTCACAGAGCTGTATGTTGCAGCCTGCTGGTCCTTTCTGGAAGCTTTACATTTACAGCACATAATGCACACCATGTGTAGAAACCTCATCCAGCAAATCTCCCTCTGTTGGAGAAGCCTCTAGGACTGGCCTTATCTCAGATTTCTTTCTCAATGTTCCCACAAATGTAAGGGTAGGAGTGGGCTGTGAGATAGTTGTCATATCACAGTCATAGAATATCAGATTGGAAGGGACCTCAAGGTCTCTTTCCCCAAAGCTGCTCCCCAGCTGGGTATATCCCAGCCTGTGCTGCAATCCTGGATTATGTTTTCCCAGGTATTAAACAGTGTTGGGCGTAGTAGTGATCTCACGCTTGTGAGAGCTTGCCATTTGAAAAAGAGCTATTTACCACCCCCCTCTGGGTGCGGCCAGTCAGCCACTTCCCCACCCACCACACAGACCGCTTGTCTAGACCATAACACATCAGTTTCTCTAGGAGGTGGCTGTGGGCAACAGTGTCAAAAGCCTTGGAGAAATCCAGGTAGACAATATCCACTGCTCACCCCACACCAACTGAGCAGGTTACTTGTAGAAGGCAATCAGGTTTGTCAAGCACAACTTGCCCTTGGTAAATCCATGCTGGCTTTTCCCAATCATGTGCTTCATTTGATTTGTGATAGCCCCCAGGGGGATTTGTTCCATAAATTTCCCAGGGACTGAAGTAAGAATGATGGACCAATAATTTCCTGGATCTTCCTTTAAGCCATTCTTGTAGATGGGGGCAATAGTAGCCTTCTTCCAGTCTTCTGGGACGTCCCCTGAGCTCCACAACTTCTCAAAGATTATGGAGAGTGGCGGCCAGCTCTCTTAACACCCTCAGGTGGATATTGTCAGGGCCCATCAGTTTGTAGGGCTCAAGCTCCTGTAATAGTTTGCATACCAACTCTTCCTTCGCTGGCTGTGGCTCTGTGTTTGCATCAACCTGGATTTTTGTTCCCAAAAGGCCTTGGGCCCAACAGCGCTGGTAAAGACAGAGGTGAAGAAAATGTTGAGAACCTCTGCCTCTTCAGCATCGTTGGTGACTAATTCACCTCTCCTGTTCAACAGCAGGCCAATATTTCCCTTGTGTTTCTGCTTTTTGTTTATGTACCTTGAAGAACTCTTTCTTGTAGTTTTTGACACCTCTGGCCAATTTTAATTGAAGCTGAGCTTTTGCTTTTCTAACTTCATCTCTGCACACCCTGGCAATGCAGAACATACTTCTCAACAGGTATTTGTCTGCTTTTCCAACTCTGGTACACTTCTCTTGGTTTTGAGCAGACTCAGAGCTCACTCTTAAGCCAAGGGGGTCTCTTGTTTCACCTGCTTCCCTTACCTTTAAGGTTAGGTTAGTTACCTTTGAGGTAAGGTTAGTAAATCATTAATAATTTCCAGTAATGGTAATAAAAATTACATCTTGTTTATTTTGCCTCAAAAGAGCAGTTCTTCAAATGTATTTGCTATTTCAAACAACTAGTTTTGGAAGGGAATTGTAAACAACTCACTGGTATTCAAGATGCTGACTTGTGAATGACAAGTTTGCATTTAGGCAGGAAAAATAATTGTGAGGGGCAGCATCTATGCTTCTGAAGGGATCAGTTCTTCAGGGATGTCCACCTGCCACACACCTCTTCCCCCTCTGGCAGGAATCGGTTCCAGGAGCCATCTTGGATTTGAAACAACAGTCAAGTATTTCTGTTCTAGATTACTGAGGACAGCTTTATTTTCCAGCTCCAGAATCTTTTCAGGAGGCAAGTTTTCTGGATATAGTGACGTCTCTCCGATGTCAATTAATCCTGTATTATAAAATTAAAATATAAAATTAGTTGGCTGTTTGATCTCCTAGAGAAAAGTTTTCCAAAGGTAAACTTCCCAGAGAACACACAGAACAGATAATTTGTTACCAGAAGAACACAGTATGAAGAACGCAGACCTCAAACCAGTGTCATTCTCTGCAGAAGATGGCCTATGGGACTGAACTTGGGTCAGTGAAGAACAGGTGAAGCATGCAGTTGTAATAGTCACAACGCAGTGATACAGAATTCTGTTCAAAGAAGCCTGCATCTAAGGAGATACAGTTGCTAACAAAACTCCCAAGCTACCTTTGGTCTTGAAGCAGCTTCATTAAAAATAAAACTCTGCTCTTATCAGGACACTATTCTACTAACATTTTAAAATCCTTAAAATATATGGAAATTCCTGCTCTCTGGAACTCTTTTAATATCACAAAAGGGAATTTCTATACCGCTTAATGATTAAAAATGTTAAAATAAAGATCAAAGAAGTTTTGATACCTACTCCACAATTTAGCATGCAATTTATGCCAATATTACAAATCTGCACATTACTTAGTACCTAACAATTTTCAGCACTGTAGAACTGGAAAAATTTTTCGGTGTATGTGATGGAAGTAATTTGTGGTGCAGGAATAGCTAAAAATATTCAAATGAGAATGCAAGACAGTGCAACAAAAGATACTTAGAAGAAAGGCGTGCAAAATGGGCACTGGATAAAAACTTTCTAAGTACATAGTACAGCAACATACATTGTATTTCAACACAACATAAGCAAAGAAACACCACTCTATTTTTTTTGTTAAAGAAACAAACTTCTTTACTGCCCAAAAAACAAGAGTGATGGAGCATTTGTAGAACTGAAATAGGATTTATTTCTGTAATACCCTAATGTAACATGCAAAGCACTGCAACATCATGGCTTGACTACAAGTATGGTAAAATGGTCTCAGCAAGAGTTCCTAAGCTCAAAATGCAGAAAGTGTGGAATTGACATTTATTATCATGCAACAAAATAACATGCAACCCACATTATACTACCTTAGTTCACGACAAGTTAGCACAGATCAATTTAATTTCTTGTACAGGCTATTAGACTTGTAGCCTAAAGTTTTTAGTAAAGCAAGTGTATTTTAAAAGCTGAGGCCTGACTAAAACTCTTTATCCTAAAGCTCAAAGATACTTCACATTTCCAACACAATGGAAAAGAATAAATTTTATTTACCACTGACCTCACTTTAGAGTGTTAAGGAATCAAAATACCCCCAGTCACAACTCTGGCACCACTCCTTCAAAGCAAGTCTTAAAACAACGTCAGAATAAGCATAACTATGTAGAGCAGACGTGTATTGGACTGAATGTTCACTGACTGAAAGCTTGCTTGGAAAATATAATCCAAGGTTGCTTACCTGCAATAACTCCTCTGCCAAATTTTTCCCCTTCATCCAACAAATCTTGCACTTGTTTTGGTGTCATACCGAACCTACTCAAAAGAATTGCTCTCCAGGTGTCATCTTCCCAGTCCTTAAGAGCTATGTGAACGGCGATGGTGCAGTTCTTGTAGCCCGCTAGCACAGGACGCCAGCGAGTCTCTACTGTTTTGACTTTGTTTAAAACCAATCCCGCATAGGGCTGTCGGAAGGAAAGGCAACCAAACTTCATCGTTTTCCTTGCATCTGAACCCGTTTATTTCCTATAAACAAACACACACACCGAGATTAGTCTTTACAACGTCTCTGTGGCCACGACAAACGCCCAGACCCGCCCGAGCAATGCCCGGACCGCCAGGCGCTGGGCTACCCCGGGCCGCCCGCCCGAGAGCTCGATGTC
>NW_009649308.1:3274408-3345320 GCF_000708025.1 Charadrius vociferus
GAGGAGCACCGCGGCCGGGGTGTGTTTTGGCGGGAATGCTGAGGGGAGGAGGGAGCTGGGGTGTCCCCGGCGGCTGCGGGGTCCACCTGCGGGCCTTGGCTCCGGTGAGGAACCATCAAAGGCCCCCGGGGGTAAGATGGCAGCAGAAGCTCCCCCGGGTGGCCTTCCCCGCTGCAGCATGGTGCTTGTGCCCGCAGCTGGAGGGCTGTGCCGAGGGCCTCCCGCCTCCACAAGTGACTAAAAGCCATTTGGCACGTAAAAACGCGGCAGCCTCTTACCTCCCTGCTTTCTTGGGCCAATAGCTCCTTTGGGACAGAATTTCCCACAGTGTTTTCACTCCAGGCTACTCCTTGAGGAGAATCCCATTTGTATACTGTTGCCATTTGACATGTACACTTTGCATCAATGTCTTCCCTTTCTAATACAAATATTTTGAAAAACAGAGTTCTTGTTTGACAACAGGGGTCTTACCTGTGCTCCTCTCCTTGTCATCTCTGGTAAGCCATCCCTGGCAACATGGAACAGTGTGTGAAAACCTAACGAACACAATAAAAATCGGAGACCTCACAGCAAAGGATCATTTGGAATAGAAGGGGGTTAAAATAGACATGGTCCCACTGTGTTTGTTCATTTTTAATGGAGTAACCAATATACATGTTATGCTGGTGAACACGTGTTTTATCAGAGTTCATTTCCAACGTGGACAAAGAAACTGACCTTATAAAGGCAGACCCTAATGCTGAATAGCGAGAGGCCGTGAAAACAGCTACTGATGTAGCAAGTTCAACAGCTGAGATCCTGCCTGAATTTCTGCAGGTATAGAAGATAAAAAAGGCAGATGCATCTGTACACAAATAGAAATTACAGGAGAGTCATCTTTCCTGTAGAGCCACATCTATCAGTTGAGGGTTATAAACAGGAGAAGTATTTGGGGAGTTTTTCCATGCATGCAGCGTCATAAAGAAAGCAAGCAGGAAGGAGAGAAAGGAGGAGAGAACATTCACAAAAGAACTGAGTTTGCAGTAGGAGTAAGGGGAGACGGGCAAGAGAACAAAGGAGGAAAGCTGGGAGAGATGGAAAAGAAAAATCAGTAATATTTACAAAGGGGAAAGAGAGCAATCACCAGCATCAAATCCTGTTTTTGAATACTTGTTTCAGTGACTTAGAATTTCTCCTGTGCTCTATTGAACCACATTTTTCAGCCCTGAGAAATCTGAAAATCTTTTTAACAATTGCAGGAACTAAGAAGTGGAAAGAGAAAAGCGATCTGCCAGAATTCCACTGAAAGAGACACGGGCTGTTCCTTTGCTTAAGAAAGGCAGAGGAACTTCATACAGCAAAAGGTAGGAGTAAAGAGATGGTTTTTTGTTTTGTCCAGGTCTATGACTTTGTGAATAACAGGTTGTCATGGTCTAACCCCAGTTGGCAACTAAGCCCCACACAGCCACTCGCCCACTCCCTCCCTCTGTTGGGGGCGAGAATCAGAAGAGTAAAAGTGAGAAAACTCATGGGTTGAGATAAAGACAGTTTAACAGGTAAAGCAAAAGCCACACGTGCAAACAAAGCAAAACAAGGAATTTATTCACCACTTCCCATCAGCAGGCAGGTGTTCAGCCATCTCCAGAAAAGCAGGGCTCCATCATGCATAATGGTTACTTGGAAAGACAAACACCACAAATCCAGACATCCTCCCTTCTTCTTCCCCCAGCTTTATATACTGAGCATGACATCACATGGTATGAAATAGCTTTTGGGTCAGTTGGGGTCAGCTGTCCCAGCTGTGTGCCCTCCCAGCTTCTGGTGCACTCCCAGCCTGCTCACTGGTGGGGTGGTGTGAGGAGCAGAAAAGGCCTTGACTGCTTAGGAACAAATAAAAACATTAGTGTGTTATCGACACCAGTCTTATCCCAAATCCAAAACACAGCACCACACTAGCCACCAGTAAGAAAGTCAGTTCCATCCCAGGTATTTACACAGGTATTCATCAGTAAACCTTTGCCTGTAACCTTAGTATTCACTGTATTCTAAGGTTACATGGTTGTAACCATGCTGCACTGGACAGCATGGTTAGATGATTCTTTTCTGATGATAAGCTCTTCACATAGCTTTTATGATAGCTAGTTTTGGTGTACACTTCAAATATACCTTCAGTGAATGTTGTGTATTCTACAGTATTTTATGGCTGGTAGACTTTAACTGTTGAGACCTATTTTTTAAAACATTATCCTTTTTTTACCCTGTATATTTCCAATATCATGCTGAAAATGTTCCAGGTGGAGTCATTCCAGTCCTTTATACAATGCCACAAAAACAAGAGAAAGTAATAGATGACATGACTTTAAGGTCATTGTAGTGTTTAAAGGGTTATTATTTTAAATGTTCTTTGGCTTTAAGCTATTTCCATCTTACAAGATGTGCATGGTTAGTTGAAGAACCTGTTGAATCTGTTTAGAGTTGTGACTATGTAATGAGCTTTCATGGTTTTTTTGGTATTTGCTTATGGTATTTTTCCACTGCATAATTACAGTTTATGTAAGGGTTAGTTATTTTGGGGGAAATAGAGGCCAAAATTTTTTCCTGTTGTATAAGTAAGTGTTAGCCTTGTTTTACATTCATATAACTTATAGCAGGATTTGTATGATGCATTTCATCACATAAATAAAATATGTTTTTTCCTGATTGAAGCAAAAATCTCCAGGGTACTTAAAATCTCAAGTCTAACAGTTCTAAACAAAATGTAAATAGCACAAGACTTGTGTGCTACTAAGAAAGGTGAATAAATATTATGTTGAAAATCTCCTATCAGAAAACTAGCTTACTTGGTTTGTAAAAACCCTGTCCAATATATTGTGACATTCACTGGAAGGCTTAAAAACAGTTTATAGCGGCACCTAAATAAGGCCCTGAAATTATAAAATTTTGTGTATGTGCGTGTTTTCAGCCTTTTGTGTGATAAGTGGCAAACGGACTTTAGTAGGTTTCCTCAGGGTATAAGATAATGATTTGAAGTGTATAGCAGTCAATATGAAAAAGAAAATTCATTCTGATCTTAGCGGATGATCAGCTCATGCTTGACATCTTAGATGCATGTAATTGGTTTTTGGTCACTGTGGCTTTGACATGCTAACACCAATCCCAAATTATCTAAACTTGGCACAGTACCTCACATGATGAGAATCTCAACAGGAAATTCTACAAGTTTGGACTATACTTCTGTAAAGTATACTTCATTTCAGTATCTCTAAATTAGCTTTCCTTACGGTGACCACAATTTTAATTTTGATAGAATAAAGACTGCATAATTCCCGTTACAGAGTGCACTACTGCTTTCTGTGGAGCTAAAACTATACCTAGTACATCATTTATAAGGTCTAGGGTCTGATCTCATCTAGATAGGCACGCATTGCTGTGTTTCTTGTCAAATCCGCTTAGTAGCTGATTTTACATGATTCAGTACGCAGCAATATATGCTGGGATATCTTGGGTCAAAATCAGGTCAAGGTACTTGATCAGATACAGTTCATTTCAGAAGTGGTAAAGATACGGTGCAGTATGTTCCAGGATATTGGAGGTCAAAACTGAAATTTCAGCTGTTAATAATCCATGAAATACAATACAATATAATTATTTGTATTGAGTGGTCACTATTTAATAAATGACATTCACGAAAAGCTGGGGTATGTTGACATATAAACATCCATTACGTTTTCCTGCATTTTAGAACATCAGACAATGTGAAGTGTGATGCTGTGGCTCTGTTCTTTTGGCAGCAATTCCATCTTAAGGACTTCTACCAACCTTCTAAATTTTACCCCCTTTCCTTTAATTTTACTCTGTCTCTCTTGCTAATTTTGTGGTTTATGAAGCCTCAGTACATGCTGGAAAGACAGCTTTATATTATTATTATACCCAAATAAAGAACTACTGATTTTTGAATGAACTAAAATACTTACGTTTTACCATGCTGATCTATATTTCTGTGTATATATTGTGAGAAATCATGACTGTCTTAAGTGTTTTAGTAAACATATCCCCAGTTTCTTTAGATGATTCTCTTATTTCCAGATTTGTTGCAACACTGTGTTTTCTGAACAATTCTCTGAAAATGTAAATCTGTAGTTCTTCCTTTTTAACCCCCCCACCTCCCCTGCGAGTCGAGTACATTTCTGGTTTCTACCACATCACTGACATTACTATCCTTGTCAAAAGTTTTGGCATTACAAATAATCAGTAGTCGTAGTTTGTCGGTTACTTACAGCAGAGTTTTCCTGTGTCTGAGAAATATTTTAATGAGGTTTCTCAGTGTGGACAGCTTGGTAGTAAAAATGCAGTTGTATTTCAGAGTGCTATTCAAGACTAAAATGCATACATACTAAATTTTCTCTTACGCAGGTTTCAGCATGTTTTCATAACAGATCACGTGCATGTGACAGATCTTATACAAGAACATATGCACTGTTCTTTTTTTAAATATCCAACATGAAAGCATAAGGTAGAGTGTGAGCGTTAGCCTCTAGCATTTGCAGTCATCATACTGCCTTTTGTGATGGTATATCATAGTAACTGTGTACTGGTATGTAGTAGCTAATATACCAGATTATTTTTTTTTTCTGATTGAATGAATATAACTTCTTGTCCATATCACAGTTTCTGTACAGAAAAAAAATCACTGGAAAACTTTTCCCTTTGTTTATCAATATTAATGGAGGTAGTATCATTTGAAAATCAAGTGCATTGCTGTGGTGTAAGAAAGCCTTGCTTTCTTGATTTACAATTAGCTCCATAAATCAAACAAAAAAGCATCATTTCTTTTGTACAGAACAAGTACACTTTCTGGACAAAGACTGCAAGGAAGCTTTCTGGCACACTGCCAGAAATTAAAAATAACTCTAATGTGCTTTGACTGTGCTAGGTGTTCTTTTCTGTTTGCTTTCTTCTGTTCAAGCAGTTGAGTGCCTTCTAACTTCAAACACTTGAATACAGACAGAATGAATGGTTTCAGAAAATACCTGCATGCACATCTTTCTAAATAGTGCTTTGGGTGATATGGAAACATGTAAACTGGACAAAGATGAACTGAGACAGAGAGATATTTAAGAAGGATCCATTTTATGGGGTCAGAAAAATTAATATTTTAAACAGCTTCTAGTCACATAGTTGCAGCCTAGGTGGGAACTTCCAAAACTCTTTTCAGGTCTTCCTTTGGCTATGGAAGGCATTAACTTTTTTGGAGTATATACATATGAATTTTTGGCAAAGGGGCATGTTTAGTCACATTCCTACTGAGGATGCACCTGAGGCGGTGCACATGGCTTATACAGCTTTACAGGGTTTGCAGTGGAAGAGCGAGCAACAGTTCACATGTACTGAGACAGACTAGATGTGATGCCAAGTAGCAACAGGGATCTTACTAACATGGGAGTTGAAGTCCTAAGCTTCCATCATAGATCAGGTTTTTTTGAGCCATTTTATTGCAAATTACTGGTATTTTTGACTGGATGATAATTTATCTCAGAAAAACACCCCAGGACATACATAATACCTAGGTGAGTGTCTGTGTGCTTAAAACATTATTTCGGTGATACGCATGTTGCCTTCCAGTCTCTGACTTTCTGGCACCCTTAGTCCTCAGAAGTTGTCACAGGTGCCTGATTTTCTTACTTGTCTGGGACAAGGAGGCAAACATTGTTATTTCTTTCCAGAATATTACATTCTGATTAAAAAGTTTTCCAAACACTGATGTTATGATTTGGAGCTCTTATGCAAGTGGGGTCCAAAGATTTCTGATAGGCAATTATCTTTGCTTCCTGCAGCTATGCTTATTTCTCTGTTTTTTAAAGCAGCTAAATCTGTATATAAGGTACCACTCTGTGCACTTTTTTTTGAATGAAAGCTTCTTCTGAGTACTATACAATGTGCTAGACACCCCAAAACCCCCCACTCCTCCCCAACATAGGCAATGTCCTGCGTTACCCCTTTTATGTCAGGTCTTGCGGCTGAATTTCCTGTGCATTTGAATTGGGTGTCAGTTGTGTGAGCTTGAGACAGGCCACATCTGCTGGTGAGTTTTGTCTGCTTAGGGGTTTATTTCTAAACTTTAAGATTGCTAATATTCAGAGACCATCCTGGTCCTTCTGCTTTTCTGAAGGTTAAAAGAAGGTTTTAACTATAGACTGAACACCAAGGCAGTTGATTTAGAAACATCTTGTGTAGCTCTCAGTAGCAATCTTTTTTTGGTTGAGATACGGGCTTCATGCTGAGGTGACCAGCAGGGGAAAGAGAGATTGTAATAATGAGCTCTCCTTCCCCTGCTGATTATTGTGTCCAATCCACAGGCAACTCTGAATGCAGTATGTGGCTGCATAAAACATTTTTAGAGATAAGACTGATCAACACCTTTGTATGGCCATGGGTCCACGACCAGGGTTCATGCCCTCTAAAATGCTGGAAAGTTGTTGTTTGTTTTTTTTTTAATGAATCCACACTCCTGCTACAAAGGCGGTAGGTATCCTCACTTTGTCTGATTGATACTGTCCATCCAGCTTTATAATTGTTTCAGTTTTTAATCTGTTTCCAGATGCAAGGTGTTACTAGAAGTTTTGAAAGATCATTTAGAACTATTTGTAATAGATGAAAACTTTGCGCTACCTGTGGCAGCTAAAACATGAATGACTTCCTTTGTTTCCATAGTACCATCTACCTTATATGACACTTACAATGCTTAGACATACTTCAACAATTTCTGCTGTGTTTGGCTAAGTACCTTTTGATTCTGTCTCATCAGGAGACACTTAAAGAAACAGGAGAAAATAAATTACCTCACCATTTTGAATTAATCACAAAAGATATTCCTGGCATGAACTACAAGAAGAAGAATTCATGTGCAGAGGCAAATGCATTTTCAAACTGCTCCTGTATGTTCTTTTGTAACTAACACATCACTTTTTGGCTATTGATAAAACACTAATAAAAATGGAAAATGCTGTTTTCCTCTCTGGATTCAAACTAGCAAACTAACTTACTAGCAAACCCTGTCATCCCTGAGAGAAGTGCCTCTGCATCAGGTGTCAATCCTGTTCTGTTCCCTCTTGGCTTTTTTTGGTTGTTTTTTTTGTGTGTGTGTGTTTTGTTTTGTTTTGTTTTTTTGTTTGGTTTGTTGGGTTTTGTTTGTTTTGTTTTGTGTTGGAATATTGGTGTCAATATAGGCTGTGTTAGAAAAGGCACTGATAAACAGGTTGTTACATTACTGGGATGGATGTTATTAAAGAATTTAGGAAAGATGTTCCTTCTAGCTGATAGAGGTTGTTTTTCTGTTCTTACTGTCTATAAATATTTGAGATAAAATGGAAACTTATAAAACAGATATGTGCATCGATGCCTGTATAGACTTGACGTGCATGTCTATGATCATGATGATTAGAAGAATGTATAAAAGCCAAATCTAGAACTGATTGGTTTGCTGTGCAGTAGTTAAAACTGGTTTTAGCGTTCTAAATATGGTTTTAAAAGAGATAGTTAACTTCTGACTTGCTCGTTCTAATAAGAACATGGGTATTGCTTTAGTGCGTTTTGTGGGTTTCACTGCAGTAATAACCATTTTATCCATTTGTAGTTGTTTTTGTATGTGTATTTTTCTTATATGTATGTATTGAACTTTTAGGTCATATTTTAAAGTACACCATCTCATACTTTCACTGAATTTTCTTCTGTTTTCTGGAATTTGTCATATATATTGGACTTAAATGTTCTCTTAATTGTCAGGTGTCTTGATTTCCACTTCCTTATTGTCCCCGTTAATAAGTTTGTAAATTTTCATCATGCATGTCTAGTTGATGAAGTGTTACCTTTTCTTAGGCATACTTTAAAAGACAAAGCAGTACACTATCAGTTATTTCCACACAGTTAACCTAAATGTACACTGGAGTACTCCGTATTTTATTTTAATCATTAATAAAGATGTCAAATGATCCTCATTTCTAATACATCAACAAGAAGAAATTACAATAAAATATAGGTTGGTTTTGTCCAAAATCTGAACATTTCTTAATTATCAAAGTAGTTTTGAATTGTAACTTATATCCCCTTCACTGTAAATAAACTCTATAAAATACTTTGTATCCTATCACAAAAACAGAGCTCAACATACAGCTGAGGTCTTAAATGAGACATTATTATTTTTCTCTTCAAAGTTTAATTAATTCTTCATTTCTTATAGTTAGGTGAGCTGGACCAAATTTTAAGAGTTTTGTTGATTTACTGTTGCTGTCTTCTCTGTATTTGTCTTTCTTGGTCTTTTCCAGCTTTCCCCTAGGTGGCACCATGACCCACAGAACAGCTCCTGTAGACTTCAGAGCAAGTAACTAACCACTTCAGATGTGTCTGCCGAGTGATGCAAACACATTTTCAAGCACTACTTAGTCATCCTTCTTTTAACCACTTGTACTGTTTCTCGGAGACAACGTTGTTTCCATACTAGGTCAGAAATAGTAATGGTTAGAACATGAAAAATAAATTATTTTAGTAGTATGAACTATTACTTACTTTAAAAATCAACTTGGAAGTCTCTTGTAGATAATTTAATTCCTTTACATTAAAGGGAGGGAGGACACTGATACTTTGTGCAATGCAATAAACTATGGCACACTTGTGTTTATTTAGGTAACAAAGAACTACTGTTGTCTGCACAAAGCTTCATGTTACTACATGCCTAATTTAGATCTAACTCAGTTTCCTACTCCCAGCTCCGATCCTAGTCCTGCTTTATGGCCAATATTACCAATTCAGCATTGTTTCTCTAACCCCTAAGTACAAATACCTATGGGGTAAATGAAAGTCCTGCTTCTCGAGCACGCTAAGATTAAGCAAATGGAATTTAATCTGATGGTCTGAAAAGCCACATAATTAACTTTTACAGGAGGACTACACTGTATGATCAATAGATACATGTTTTGTTGTCATACTCAATGTCAAGAAATCATGCCAGTTCTTCTTTGGAATAGAGGGGAATAGAGATTTAATGATGAGGAAAAAAGAAAAAAGTCAGTCCTAGCCCACAGTTTTGTTACAGATAGAAGAAGCCTTAAGTCTTCCGAGCTATCTGACACCAAAATAGGAGCAGATGTTTTGGGTAAAGAGAAGCTGTGAATCTTTTGCAGTTAGTGTTGCATTGACAGTAGAGCTTAAGTTGAAAGGCAACATGATATCCACTGCCCAGTCCTACAGGTTATTTGAGAATTTTCACATAATAAAAAGAGTGATGGTATTATTATTATTGTCTCTGTATGTGATGGTGTCTAATGAAAAGCTGGTATTATGAGAAGTTTTTGCAGTCTTCTATTTGGAGCATGATTCTGTTTTTTAGTGATTTTTAGAATAAATAAAAACTATTTTTGTTGGAGTTAAGTTTGTTATAGTGAGATCAGAACTGTGTCCTAGAACACTTGTCTTGGAGACAGCCTAACTGAACATAAAAGGTTCATCATGCAGGCAGATTATTTTTGCCATATAAAAATATGACTTAGAAACGACAGTAAGCAACAAATAATGAAACAATTGCAAATTGTACTGCTCCTAAGTCTGTCATTGGTAAAACGATTGTTCTTGATTTTAATATCTCCACAGTTGTAACTTTCATCTATTTCTATCAGTTGCAGATTTTAAGTGCTATTAACAAAACTCTAGAATGCTATTTTTCCATCTATTTTCTTCATGGTTTTCTTCATTTGTTAGACTGATTCTTTGTGGCTGTGTCTATGTTAGAATTTACCAGGGTGCAGAGCTGGTGCTGAGAACCTGGTATTCCCAGTGTTTGTATTTTGGGGGATCAGACTAGCTCTGATCTGATCCCTTGGGGTCTGTTTCACATCTTACGATCGTTTGCTTCAGAAGATCCTAATCTGAACCAAAACACCCATATAAATGCAACCTGTATTCACTGTATCTGAGAATACCAAACTGATGATGTCCCACAAGCAATGCATATTTAAGGACCTATTCTCACACACATGCATGTGTACTTTAATAGGTCTTCATTGTCTAGTTACACTTCTGAAAAAGCAGCAGCCCAGCTTCACAATAGTGAAATAGTGTCGGCTCTTTGTTGTACTTAGGCTCTTTTTGGCAGACGTGGAGGGAGAATGCTTGTTTAGCAGCAAATTCTAGTTCCAAGAGTATATTGCTTTACTGCTCATCTAAGGGGCTTTCTCAAACAGATCTGATTTATATGACTGCTTAGCAAAGCAAAGTCTTGCTGAGTTACTTTCTTCCATTTTAATAAAACATTGATCTTGTGAGTTGAAATTCATATCTGGAAAGACAGTATTCTTCTGGACTTAAATTGTGTCACTTGGTGCTATGGATCAGTATTCTGTTGATCAGAAATGCATTACAATGAGACATCATTTCTTTCCAAGTATTTATTGTGGTTCCAGTTCATAGATTTGGAGAAAGTCCTAAAAGCAGAGGATAGTCTTTTACATTGTCCAGTCTGGTACAAATATTCTGTGTTTAATATATGCTTGTATAGTGTCATTCCAATGGGCTTCCAACTTTTTTGTCTAGTTGCTGGTCAGATATTAATGACGGAAGTAACAGTATGCAAGATTAGGAGTACATTTATTTGTAAAGAAAGAGGAAGTCAGGGCTGCATGGCAGAAATTATAAATCTAGAACGGGCTATTTAAAGTGTTCTTTACTGATAGAGAATTCAAGCTTTGGTACCAACTGGAGGTGTCCAGAACCCTAGTGCCCTGTTTTGTTAGTTCATAGGGTTGCTACAAAATGTAAACTCAAGTGCTGCAGCAGTAGTAGTTCAGTATCTCTGCTTCCTTTATTTCTTTTTTTTTTTTTTTTCATTTTGTTACATTATCCCGTCATTTCTTAAAGTTCGTGTTTCTTTTGAGTGTTAGGGGGTTTTTTTTCAACCTAATTTTATTGTTTGATATCTTATAGGAATAAGTTCATGTTTATACTCAGATTTAAACTTTGTGATTAATCTGTGCATATTCCCTTTTCAATGCTGTAGGAATAGTGGGGTTTGCTATCATTTTTTTTTGTTTGTTTAATCACCTTGTTTGGGAAGTTTTGCTAATAGTTCTTTTTTTTACCTTTATATAACAACTAATGTTTTACGGTATAGTTCCCCTAAATATTTTGATTCCTTTTGCAAACATTAAAAGGAAGGCAAACATTTTAGAGCATGGTTACATAAGTTCAGCCTGGGAAAATCTGAACATTTGTAATTTATACGTTCACTGCTGAGAATGCAGACAGAAGTTTGCGAAATGAGTCAGTGATAGTCATATCTAGAACTCAGAATTGGCAAGTGTCTCGCTACAAGTCTCATCAGAAGGAGGTGTTACCCCCTCTGGAAGGTGTCTTTTCTCTACTTCCTTGTTAGGCATCTGCATACATGAGGAAATGGATCTATATAACTAAATAAGTAATAATAATCCTCTGTGGCATTTAAACATCTGGCATACTTGAGTTTAAAGTGTGCACAGAAATTACCAGAGTTAAAACTAAATGCAGTTAAATCTGTTCAGAGTCTGAAAATAGCAGATCTAGATATAAATATTTAAACCTGCTTGAAGTCTGATGTATCAATTTTGGCAGTGTTGAAGACAGTAGAGCCATCAGTGTTGTTAGTGCCTGTGAAAATGGCACAGGGCAAATGCAATGTAACAAAGCTTTGCAGCCTTAGTTTCCTGCATGTAAATTATTTCTATGCCCAGTAGTTAAAATCTAAAGCCACAACAGTTTTTAACCTCAGGAGCTATGGAATCATGTTGATGTGAAAGAGAAATGTGAAATGTGAAAAATGTTTGTATCATACATCACAAGCTACCAGAAACATTGTCACCTATACTATATGTTCTGCTTAAAGAAACTGAACATCTTTAGCTGTAGTTGTGTTCTGTTTGGGTTTTTAAATACCTACTTCCATTTTAGTAAGGTAACTTTTACTTAATTTTTTTTTTGCTTGTAATTGCCAGTTACAACAGACAGGTAGTAATTTTCTACGCTGCTTCAGGAACAAGAGAATAAACAAATAGCTGCTAAGTACTGGTGTGTTCTCACACAGTGGATGCTTCCCCACCCCAAACTGTAATTCTGCAACACCACAATTTTTAGCCAGTCTAAAAGAACTAAATGCCATTAATTCATTAGTATACTTCTTAGTTGTGCTACTTATGAACATAGCTATATGTTTTAAAACATTCTTCTTTGCAAGGAAAATTTTTAGTAAATAATCTTCAGCTTGTTAATAATGAGCCATTTTACATTTTTTTAAAAAAATCATTGGGAAATTTTTTTTTTACTTCACTCTTACAGTATTGTATACATTTCTCTTCTTTAGCCTAGGGTGATTCTTCAGTTCTTCATCTAAGTCTTAACATCTTTATTAAAATGTATCATCTTGCTCGCTAGTAGTTTTTCAACCTCTACCATGGTTGTGTTTGCCTGAAAATGGTACTTAGAGATACTAACAGCTGAATCTTTTGTAGTTTATTTACATAAATAAAAGGTTCCACTTGTATTTACTTATTTCAAGTGAAAACTCATGATCAAAAGATGGTCCTCCTGGTAAAAGTGCAGCATATAGAGAGCTGTCACAGAAGAAGTGAGACACTTCACTCCTAAGAGAGAAGCCACAATATATTTATTGATATGAAACAACGACTTAACAAAGTTTGATAGTAAATGCAACACTGGTTTAGCAAGATTCCATGGCAAGGTACACTTGGTTATTTACTACACAGAGGACAGGGTCAGACAGAACTTTCAGGGGGACCCTCCCGTTGAGTCATGGGGTTCAGAGAGGACCCCCCTTGCTTTCCAAACTCCTCCGAGAGGAGTCTGGGTGTGGCTGGATCCAGTCCTAGTCCCAAACTTGGTCAACGGTTTATGTCGAAAGGATTAAATATGTGCAATCAATTCTTTATATCACTTAGCTATGATTTCGAAGTTTGGCATGCTATTAATCTCTTACCAAATATCTGTTGCGGCAAGGAATCTCATAACCTGGAGGAGTAACCTTGAGCGGTGTCCCTAGCCAAGAGGAGATCCCAGCATGCAGCCTGCGGCCGCTCAGCAGAACTCAACGGACTCTGGGCTGTCCGCTGTTTATAGAGTAAGACGATTGACCTATAGTCGTACTTGCATACCAGTGAGACATCTAGGTGCCTGTTCCAGACAGCCTTTGGCTAGTGTGTTGCCCGTCCCACAAAGTCCAGATGCAGCCATCACTGCCCCCACTGTTGGTTATGTCTGGAGCAGGAGCGGGGAGGGGGGTATGGGTGGGTGAGGCTAGCCTTACAAATTAATTTTTTGTATTAGCATTTTCAAAATTATCTACATAGAGGAACCACTGCAATATAGCTTTATGTTAACTAGGACTAAAGATCATCTGTCCAGACTTAACTATGCAAAGTGTTATTAAACTCAGGGGTATATTACTTATAAGCAGATTGATCCATAATGACATATTTATTTGGCATGCCAGAGTCCAGCTTGTAAGAATTTTGATCTAGTGGATACTGTTTGACTCTTCTACGTCACAGTAAATGAGGTAAAATGGGGTACTGTGTTCGTGCCCTTCACAAGCTGTACAGACTTCCTTAATGAATTTAGTTACCACTGTCTGCTGCAGTGTCGAAAGTGTCCCTACTGAAGTTTTCTTGAATGTACACTCTTGAAAGGACAAGCTGTGTGTGAGGAAATTTCCTGGAGAAGTATGAGAAAGAATTGATCCTCTGCAGGCAAGAGGACACAAGCTTCCATGTGATACCTGCTGTACTTTGTGGTGTGTGCTATGACATGTCATGAGTCTGATTTCAGTCAACATAGGAATTACTAACTTCCAGAGCAGATTCAGAAAACATGGTTGTTCATAGAAGAAGAGAGATAATGATATATTTAAGCACAGGTCATTGAGCATTAAGAAGTATTTCTCCTAATTCCTGGCTGTTTTTTTTTTCCATTACTCTATATCAGGATAGTTGGGACTATTTATTTCCCATTTTAATTGGTAGCAGCTCCTTGACATATATTTTCTTTGTTTCATCATTTTCACTTACATTTTTTTATGTTTTGCCTTTACTTTTACTTTTTAAGCTTTGTCCACAACCTCTCCTAACCATGAGAGCTCTGAGAAGCTGTTGCTTGTTTACTTTAAGACTCTGTCTGCCCAAAAGACGTTTTGAGGAGAGACTGATCGTTTCTCTGCATCTCATCTTTCAGTGATTCTGTAGGCCTTCCTCGTGAATAGCAAGTCATAAACATTTGAATTTTGAGTGTGTTTGAGTACAGGGATCATAAGTAGCAATTTCAGTTGTGATACTCTTCTGGGAAGACATTTCCCTGGAAGTCTGTTTGAAAATAACAATGGTATGCTAATTCTCCTTTGAAACACACACACACGCGCGCTTTTCACACACTGAATTGCCAAGTGACGAAGAAAGCTAGTGATAACTATTAAGGATGCAAGATCAAGTCATTGCAGAAGTCTCAGGTCATTACACAGGGTCTTAAATTCCTTGCAGGTTTCAGCAACTTCCAAGGGTCCGTGACGGTAGCCCTAGGAAAGGACCGCCCATACCTTCAAAAAAAATTCCAAGTCATTCTGTCATTCCTGTGTGGTGTACCAAAGGCTGGCATTTGACAAGTAAACTTCAAGTAAGAAGCTTAGAGGAAAAAAGAACAAGTTTGCTTATTCAATAAATTACTTTTATTGCACCTGTTCAACGCTAGTATCATCTTCCTAGAATTCCTGTATTACTTCTGTTGGTGCACTTAAGATTCAGATTACTGTCATGTGATCCATCAAAATGACTTGATTTTATATTGATTCATTGCAGTGCATAGACTCTGGTTTCAGTGAGAAAGAATTTAATAATTATAAAGCCCATATCTTTGGAAAATATTTACAAGACTATGTGATGTAACTGCGGTAGAGCAAAGGATATCTATTTCTTTATTCATATTTATATGTGTGGGTAATTCTTGTTAGAGGTGCCTAGAAATGTAAAATTATAGCAGACCCCCTTTGTAATAGCAGTGCATATGGAGATTTTCAGAACTATGTGGTGGCTAGAAATACATCTAGGCTCCTTGGTCTGCTCTCTGAATTGGTTGGATGCAAACCAGATGATAGTCATACAAGCCTGGACATCATGCTGTGCTAATGCAGTTGTCCAATTGTCTGAAATGCAGAAAAACTTGGGCTTGTGTACTCTTGTTTTGTAAGCATATTCCAAGGTGTTTTGTTTTTTCCCTCAGAAAACTACCATTAATTTCAATTGGATGTGTGACTTAAAGTTTCTAATCAGTTTTATAATTTCAGACACGCACCAAGAAGACAGTTTCTGCCCAAAACTGACATAGAGAAATGAAACAGCAAAAGATAAAATCATCTAACCAAGGTCACACAGGAAATCTATTCAAAAGTATTAACTAGGTCTAGAGATCCTGAGTTGTGGTTCAGTTTTTTAACCTTACATTCATTTTTGGGTGCAAACGTTCATTTTTCATAGCTGTCTTTTTGACACTGTCGAAAAGCAATTGTTACAACTGTTTAATCTGATCTCTATTCTCTATTGTGAGATAGTTATTAGTGCACTATAATGCATTGTCTGGACCTCTGATTTGCTATCAGAATGGCACAATTTGTTTTAAGAGTTTCAATCCATTAATACTAGCCAGAAAGGGTAATAGTTTTTCAGAACATTTGGAATAAGAACCAAGGCTTACAGAGATTTCTTTATATGGATATACATTCAGAAAAAAAACAGTGGGGTTACAGAGCTTGACTCTCTCATTTATACTGCTAACTTGCTTTCAAGGAGTGGATAATGCCTTGTACAACCAGATAAGTGAGCAAAGTGGGCCTCTGAAAGATCCTGTTCAAACAACATTGCGCTACATCTGACAATTACTGCAGCTTCTTTGAAAATGTTGGTGTTTCTATTGTTTTAATGTGGGAAACATAATGTTCTTTGCCTTTTTTTCCCCAAAGATACTCTGATAAGAGGACTAGACTGGTACAGTCAAGATGTACTGTAAAGATAAGAATTCTGTACCTTTTTAGACAATCTTCTTTGATAGTACATTTAGAAATTAAGTCAGTACAATGAATTATCATCTAGACAAATTCAGAGTTGCTGTACATATCTCAGGACACTTCAACAAAGGTTTATTGTGATTCTTTGCAGAAGGCTGTTAGTCAAAATGATGGATGGCATTCCAAGAACCATCTAACTTTACCACAATATATGGTACTTCCTAAAAGGAAACTATCACATTTTTTAAGTTGTTGTTTTTTCTGTTTTAAGCTCCTAATATGACACTTCTAAACACAATTTCTTTCCAACTTTATTTTGCTCTTTGCCTTTTGACATGCACCATTTCTTTACCTCTTTAATGCCTTTGGCATATTTGACTTTAGGTTGTAGTTATTCTGCACAGCACTATGAGTCAATGATGTCAACATGACTTCAGAATAAGATTTGATCTTCAGCGTGGTGTTCCCACTGAAACCTTGTTGAGGTGACCTTTTTAAATTTTTGTCAGAGACATCCATCTTGATAAATAGCTAAACTGTTCTAGGAAATCCCAACTATTTCATTCTGATCACAGGTCTTTACCTTACCTTTTGTATGTATTATTCATCAACATGAAATAGAGCAACTATGAAAAATATGGTGTATGTAAAGTGTGGCTTTTTGTAAATACGTTTTGCAGATTTCAGTTGAGTCAAGTGCGTGAGTCTACCAACCTGAACTAAACTTGCTCTGTAAGCTGAAGATGGAAGATGTTATCCAGTGATCAGTCTGTGTGCTGCTTAGCTTTCTGACTATGATAGCTCTGAAGAAATGTTGAAATATTTTGACCCATTTCTAAAAAAAATTTTTTTAAATAATCTTAAGAAATCTTAAGATTGCCTATTTATTTTGTAAATAGCTGTCTTACAAAGCTAAGTTAGAAGCCATAATTTTCAGTAATTTAAATACTTATTAATTCCTTGTGATTGCAACTTCTGTGTTAAACTGTCCAAACTTGTCATTTTGCTTTCATACCCATCTGGATAACTATTTGACACAACGTAACTGGCCTTGGATGGTTCAAGGGTTGTTACTGAAAATGGAAACAATGAAAACCTGATTGCCATTAACAGAAAGCTTCCAACAGAACATTTTAGAAACGCGTCTCCTGTCTGTTTGCATGTGTTTGTATCATAGGCTGCAAAACTGTTTGTAAAATCCTGTGCTCAGTATGTCTAAGCCATCTGAGTCAGCTTTAGTGTGACCTGTTCAGCTGCATTTCTCATCACGGATCCACTAAACTGTATAACAATAATGGATAGTTTTTTTAAAGATCCTGATATACTGTGCTTTCTCTGAAAGTAAGTGCAAATTAAGGCAAAAAAAAAAAAAAAAAAAGTGCCCTTTTCAAATATTTTTGTCCCACCCACTCATCATTCTCCAGTCTTCTCATTTATTATATGACTATATATGAAGAAGCTAGAAATACCCCAGATCAATGTATTAAGCTGAACAACTCATGGACCAGCTACCACACTGAGCTATTCCTTCTGTAACTGAAGTCAAGCAAAGTGCAAAATAATAACTAAAAAAATGATTAATAATATAAATAAGGGTTTCAACTGGAAAAAATACTGCAGTTCAAGGGAATCCCTGTTTCTGGATTAGCAACATAGTTTCAGCCACTGCAGAACTCAATGCATGGGTAGTTTATTTGTTTAGTGACAAATTGGCTGTTAATTGCTAAAAGTGATGATCAAATAAAGAAAAATAGCTTAGCTGTTGGCAGCTTGTACTTTATCCATGATCTCTTAGCTGAAAATTCATGGTTGTCAGAGTTCCAGAAATCATTTGTGTGTTGCCTATAAAGCTGTAGGTACCTCAAGAAAAAAAAAGTGCATTATGGTTACTGGGACAGATTAGGAATAGGAAGAGAATGAAGTGTTTTCTTCTGGATGGTTCTTCACTGAAATGAAGGTATTATAGTGAAAAAGAAGAGAAGGTTGCAGGAGAGGGAGCTGTGATGGTTTGGTCAATCTGTGTTCCTAAATCCTGGAGTAAAAGAGTGAGTGCACCAGAGATTTCTGCTTATCTTTAGACTCTTAATCATATTTGTTTTGTCACAAGAAAATTAGGTTTAAAATGTAATTTACACTGCGAAGCATTAAAGCAGGGATTAGCTACCTACCACGCAGGTATGAAAGACGATGTGTAAGCAAGCCCTTTGTGAGTGGCACAGAGCAGAGCCGGCAGAGGGCCAGGAGTTTATAGCCAGGAGCCGTGGCATCTTGAGAAGAGGCATCTGTGAGAAGCAGTTGCTGCCAGCTCCCACTGAGGTCCGATCTCACTCAGAGGTGGAAGCTCCTGCCTTGCACATAAGCAAGACTCTGGGGATCCACAGCATCTTGCCTGTGTGAGAGGGAGAGTCTCCCAGTTCCACCAAGTGTCAGCTGTCACAGTACACTTTAATTTGTAAAATATAAATACAGACCAGTGCACACCCCTCCTGAAAGGTGCATGAGCTAATTGATAGGACAGTCAGAATAGATAAACAAAGAGAAAGACGTTTACTAAAATGCTTTAAAAATTCTTCTGTTATAATAGCCAAAGAATAAAGAAATATTATGGTTAATTCACTACTAATCTTGAGGGTTTGTTTAGTAAATTAAAACAGTTGATATAACTGCAGTTGTGTTGTGCATGATTCCCCAGTAAACTGCTGGTTGTCCAATGATGCTTCCATACCTGAAGGGGAATTTTTACTCTTATTTTCTAAACCAAACTTGCATGGTAACTATCATATTTGTGGGTTGACTGGTTGTTGCTAAAAATGAGAATATTCTAGTGCTCTTTTATTTAGATTGCAGTCCTAGTCCAAGAGCTCAAGCTGTGTTTAGAATTCTGAATTTGAGAGTTCTAAATTGCAGGTTATTTGCAAAATAACACTTCCTCTATCTGAGCATAATATCTTTTATTGGTTTCATTTTACAGATGGAAAAATTGAGGTACAGAAAACTAGTGACTCTGCAAGTCACAAAACACAGTAGCAGCACTGTATTGCAAGTCACTTGTATCTGGAAACTTGCCTTCATTTTGAAGAAGTATCTGTAAGTAAAAAGATGTTCCTTTAAAGAGAAAGCCCAGATGCTTGCTATGATGACAAAAAGTCTTATTCCTGGGATTCTTGTGGTTTCTTTTCATATGGCTGACTGGGATGCATAAAAATTATAGCTGGACCTAAAAAGGGTAGAATTTGGAGCTTAAGTTTTGACTTTCACTGGCTTTCTTCTATTTCTTGCATTTTGTTCTGAGCATAGTAAAGCTGACAGTCAGCTTTAGTTCTTCTGAGTTCAAGAGTGTAGGTCTTCTTCCTGTGAAGTCCCGTGATTGCGAATTTCCCTTCTTTTACAGTTACTGCCTGGATGACAGAAATGTGTGTTTCCTTACAGCTAGTTTTGTGGCTTCTGGATTGGAGTATGATGTCTGTAGTACCTGATTAATAATTTTTATACTGCTGCAAACTATGAATCTGTGTTCTGAGGATAGAGGCCTCCCAGGCCCATTTACAGGTATATAAGCTGCATACAGAATGCAAACTGATGTGCAAATGTTTACGTACCTCCATTGGAATTATGTCCTTAAGCTTAGCACACTATTTTATGCAAAGTGAAAGAAGATGTAGTGAGATGCATGAAAAACTTAACGTTTTTCTGATTTTATTAATACTTGCATTTTTTCCATTCTAATTCTTTTAGAATGCATTTTCTGTATTAAGCGTATTTAATTTGGAGGATTTAGGGGGAGGAAAGTGCAATGAATAGTTTGTTTGGAGATACATTAAAAATGTTGACAGATTTGAAATAAAGCACACAAGTTTCCTACGGAGATTCATACTTACTACTGTGTGATCTGCTGTATTATCCGTAGAAAATGTCTTTGTACATCAGAGAAACAAAAAGACCTTCAGCAGATTGTTTTATTGAACTCTTAATAGATATTAAGAAACATAACGCCAGCACTTCTGCCACATTGCTGTCATTAAATAATAAATCATTGCAGTAGCTGCCTAATGGGATATGTAGCAATGCTGATGGTGGCAGTCTAGACCTGAGCTGAAGTGGATTAATTTAAAACATAGAGCAAAAACAGTAGATAGCAGTGCTCAGCAGAACAGTTTTGGGGCTAGAACCTGGTGACTAACCACAAGAAAGAAGATAACAGAAATTAGATCTAACTAAAAAATGATAACGATGTCTTTCATAGTCCTTAGATATCCTCCAACAGCTAATTATGAAACTGTCATATAAGCATTAATGAATGTATTTTCAACAGTCCTATTTGTCTGAGTTATCCTATCCTAATATACAGATAGAAAGGGGGGGCACTAGAAGACAAGTGGCTTTATCCCAGAAATGGTTATGACCTGGACCTGCCTTTTATGCCAAAGGAGGTACAAATGCACGGCGCTTTGGAAAATAAGGTCTTACGGTACTTATTCTTAATGCAGGGCCTTAGTCACATAAGTTTTGGTGTGGTTTTTTTTTAAAGCTATAGGGTTCTGTGCTTCTGCCTTGTGTCTAGCCCACTTAGAAAGTCCCATCTTTGGAACTGAGATGTGAGAGTAACATACCTAGATGAGAGCTACCTCCTAGTCAGGCACAGTGGGTCTATCTGACCAGACTGCCTCAGGTGATGCACCCTTGAGATGCCATCAGTGGTTTGGCCTGTTGTATAGACAACTCATTAAGCAGAGATGCATGTAGCCATCTACCAATATAGTTATGTGTAACATTTGTAACATGAAATGCTTTGTCAAGTTATTAAAGTTTATCAATTTTTAAAAATTATTTACCAAATTCTTAAAAACAATCTTAAAAACAACAGACTGCTCTGAAAACAAGAAAAAGAGATTGTGAGGAGTCCAGCAGTGAAAAGCCAAGAAAACCGAAAGTGGTTGTTCTGTCTGTGATTTTTGTTGTTTGCTGTATGAAGGAATCTGTTAAAATGTGCAAATGTTGAATTTGTGAAAACAATTAGCACATAAAAATCCAGCTGTAATAATAATCAAAGCTTGCTGGTTCAACAGACTATGAGTTTTTTTAATATTAACACATCCCATACACATGTCCCCCAGTTGAAGATCCGGAGCTGCTCACACCAGCAAGTTAATATAAAGGGGATTTAGAAGCCCGTACTTATTGGTGGCAGTTGTGAATCCAACATGTGGTCTAACTCTAACTGGTGCTTCCAACGCTGTTTGTGTCTATAAGGGAAAAAAGGAAAAAGTGACTGGTGCTGCTCTCATTATCCTCATACTGTATGAAAACAAGGCACAGTGTTTTAATGGATTTGTTGGCTGAGACTTCTGTTGGAGAGGCCTTCAGTTGATGAATTGTGGCCTTGCTAAAAGCTGTAACTGCAGCAACAAGGAAATACTGTCGGTTTTCTACTAGTCATTGTTGAGATTTACTTGTTCATGTTTGTTTAATTATAGTACCTTGCTGGCATTTCTTTACGTTCTTTGTTTGTGACAGCATCAAAGAATGAAGAAGATTTTGTTTTACATCCTTTGGAAACATAAAAAACATTATTCAGGTTAGCTATCTCAAAAATCAAAACCGGCTATCTTGTTAAATGTCCTTTAATAAAATGATTTTAAAGCATCTCTTTCGCTATGATTTGCAGATCATGAATTGGCAAGTCTTAGCATTTAAATTCAAAGTCAGAAGTTGTTTCAATGGAAAGAGAAACTGAATCTATTTGGTATTGTCTTAACAAAATACCTGAGGTAGCTACTGGATTGCAAGTAGCTTATAACTGACTAACAAGGCACTTTTAGTAGATCATTTATATACTAGACGCAACTTCTGGTAAGAGATTTTCCTTAATGTGAAAATACAGTGCTTTTGGCATGGTGCAGCTACCTTTGATCTCTGTAAATGACTAGCAGTAAATTTTGAATGTCGGAAACGGACCACTAGAATGTCTTAGGGAAGACAAATGGATGTGATGTTACCTTGCAAAACCTGCAGAGCATTACCAGGGCTCCTATTTTGGTGGGAATCTATGGAAGGTACTTGATGGTACTTAGGGTACGTATTTGTAAAAGTACATATAGTAAAGCACTCTTCTTCGAATATGGCAGTGAAATTAGTACTTTCACGGTGAATAAATCAACCTAGACTCAGTGGATAATATGCTGATGCTGCATTCCCTTCTCTTCCAGTTTCACTTCAAAGTGGTAAGCATGGGTTTTATTAGTACTTTTTAAGGCACTTGAATTCTTTTAAGCATTTTTCTCCTACTTGAGTGAAATATTTCACAAGTTTTTGCCATGTTTAATCAAAATAAGATTTTAAGATTCCTTATTTGGATGGTAATTTCTTTTGTGATATTGAAAAATAACTGCATATTTTTACTTGAAACTGTATTGTCTTGTATTTCTGCGTTGAGTACTTGCAAAGTGTTTCATGAATAACAGGAAACCTTATTGCAGGTAAAGTGCATACTTCTGTGAGACAGAAACTGCTGTTACCTTGATTTCATAGTATTATATATTCCATGTATTATTGTTGTGGTTTTTCTCATATTGTGTTCCACTCCCTTCTTTTTACTCACTTAAATGCAGAACTTTAGAGTTCTCCTGCAATTTGTAAGCTGAAATTCTTTGAGAAACATATTTCATAAGAAAGCGTACACCATTTTAATGAAGAATATGTTGGAAGAAATCTTTCAGTCCTAGGAATTTTGTCTGTTGATAGTGTTGATGATGTTGTTTGAGCAAACCACATACGAAAGAATAGACAAAAAATGCACTTCTAAAGCTACTGTTTCTATTTAAATTTTTTCCTAAATTTAGTTTTCAAAATTAAACTTGAGGTACACAGTCAGAATCCAAATATGTTTGGTTTACAGCTATTCCATAGTTTAAGTAATTAAAAACCCCACATTTTATTACTACTATAACTGAATCTGTAAGCATGAAGTATAAAACTGACAAAGTCAGATGTGAGACTTAGGGGATTCTGTATTTTACAGGATTCTTCCCTCCCCTCTAGCATTTCATCAAAGCCACAGTCTTTATGTAAATTTAAGCACCTTACAACAAACTAATAATTTCATTACATTCTTCCCATTTGACAGTCCTTAGCTGCTTAGAAATTTAAAATTTCATTACAGAACTAGGATAGATTTGCTTTAGAATATTCAGTTTCTGGTCTCTGTCTACAGTAGGTACTGAATATGTTTACAAATAATGAGCCAAGTCTTCCATGATTTATTCTTTCAAATAGTCTAAATGATCAAGCTCTCCAGTATTTAGTGCAATGCTAGCTAAATTTATTTTGCATATCTATCTATACACATATCATAAGCAAATTAGTACAGTTACAATGTGAAAACACATATATGTTACATATCCATAATGCTGAAGAACTAGTAGAACAAATCCCTGTTTTGAAGAATATTCCTTGTCTTTACACATGTACACACTAACATTCAACCCCAGGTGCTGTACAATCTGAAAAAAATATCTTCTGATGTTATGTTGTTATATTGATGTGGCCCATGTTTATACTGGAACTGTGACCTAGACTGCGACTGTGATCCATCAAAACCTTTAATAAAGTGCTTAGCTTAAGTATGTGAATAATCCCTTTGAAGATCAGTGGAACTGCTCAAGTGCTTAAGACTATGTGCGTGCTGTAGTATTTTGCTAGGTTGTGGCAAAACTTCCTGCAAACATGTGATGAAACATGCTGCAGTTTTAACACGCAGTACATTTCAACAGTTATTCTGATGGTTTTATCTAATACAAATTTAAATGTACAGACTTTTCATCTGTGTTTTACAACAGTATTCTTGCGCTAGACGCAACTGTTCAAGTATATGTCTTC
The DNA here is from genome assembly GCF_000708025.1 of Charadrius vociferus. Lineage (NCBI taxonomy): Eukaryota > Metazoa > Chordata > Aves > Charadriiformes > Charadriidae > Charadrius > Charadrius vociferus. The sequence continues at coordinate 3,298,344 of NW_009649308.1, forward strand.
AAGAGGATGGATAGAGTTTTATCCATTAGGGGCTGTAAAACATGAACTCTTCATTGACCTCTAACACGTGGAAGAATCAAAGAAGGTGGAAAATGGTTCTGGTTGTTAAGGATAAGAACAAAAAAGAACCAAATACCACAAGTTGCAGCAAGGAAAGTTCTTATTATACTTGGTGGAAAACCGCCAAAACTTCACAACAGGGATCTCCAGCACTGGAACAGGTTGTCCAGAGATGTTGTGGATTCTCTGCTCTTTGAATTATTCAAAGCTTGCCTGGATAGACCCTGAGCAACCCAGCCTAGCCCTGTTTGGAGCGGGGTATTCAGACTAAATGACCTCCAAAGGTTCTTTCCAGCTCAAGGGGTTCCACAATTGTAGCATAGTTATTACTGCATTAGGAAAGGTAAAGATGCAGGAAGGAGTGCATTTAGCAAAAGCGATCAGTAGGAGCCAGAAAATTCTGCAATTATGTTGTTAATAAGAGCAAGACTTGGGTTTGCTATTCAACAGAAAATTAAAGCCATCAACAACACTCAGCAAAAAGCCTATAGTTCTGATGGGTGGGTTTTGGGTTCTTTTTGCCTTAGACCTTATGTTCAATAGTGGCTATGCAAAGCTGTTAGCAACAAAGTGGTAAAATTTCAGTGACTGCAAGGAAGCAAAGGCTAGATGGGAAAGAGATATGCTAGATATTTTCTAAACAACTGCATCTGTTAGAAATGTTATCGTAAAACTGATAGTGAAGTTATTTAAATGCTTGGCTTGCTACCCACGTTTAGAGTACATACTTTGTCTAAGTTTTGGCACCTGTGGTATCAGACTGGCTGTACACTGAATATAGAGCCTTTTTCACATGGATGGGCTGAAGCCTGGCCATATACCAGTCTAAAATGTAGTAGCTGGAGTTTCATAACAGTATTTGGCTCAGAACACCCCTCCAAAGTTTACAGTTATTTGCCTTATTGCTAAATGCTTCTTTAATTTACACAGTCACTGCACCCTTTGTCTTTGACAAAGCTTTGTAAAGCTTGACTAGGAGAGACATTGCAGAAAACAACTACGATAAATGTGTAATTTTCAGTCTCAGCTTTGGTCTTATTATTTCTTTCTTACCTTCACTTTTAACGTAACAAGTTTCCATTTAACACAGTTGTTTTTATGCTTTTTGCCTTGCCTCTGGTAAAATTGAAATGCCACCCTTCCAGCATATGATTTGTGTTGTTCTTCACATTGAACTTCATGATTATGTTCTCAAAGTTCATTGTTCTTTAACCTTCAAAATGCCTACAGATTAATTTAAGAATGCGTGAAACCTGTTACAGATAGCATTAAAACTGGTAAAAAAAAATTCTGTACATCCTTGACATACATTACATGCTTCATTAATTTAAATATGTAATTTGAATTTGCATTCTTAAAAATAAATTCTTCCCTCAGGTATAGATAAACAAGATTCATTCATATCAATAGGGATTGCATGTAGATACCAAAGTGTGATGTACAGTCCTTACCATAATAAGTCACTATAACGTCTTTTTCAAACTACTTCCCTGAAGATATCAAATGTTGGTTTTCTTTTTATCTCAGTTCCTTTCAAAAGAATGAGCCCATTTTTATTTTCTTGCTAACTGTCCTGCTTTCAAATGACGCAAGCTCCCAAACTGCTAAATAATTCTAGTTGTGTTGATCAGGAATTATCTAACTAGATATTTTATTGGCCAGATTTCTTCAAACCGGAACTAGACCGTGTCTCCTGGATTAATTGTAGCTCTCAGTGACTGTATGTCTGGAGTAATTGAACATATATCATTTACCCCCAAAATATTAAAGGGCAGGTTGTTATTTCTTGCTTAATTTGAATTAATAATTTACTCAGGTTTTACATTACCTAGTTAATCTCATATACTTGTGTAGTTACTCTTTGAATGGTAAGGAACTCTTGAGGCTTATAGCTTCCAGAAACAATTTTTAGCTGAAGCAGTGTTTTAGCTATTCGTTATCAGTAAATAATTTTATCCCAAATCACGGATAAAAAAAGGAGCATGCAATAATTCCTCTTTTCTCTAAGTTGTTCTTGCCTTTTGACAGAACTAGTGAAAAATCTCCTCCTTCCTCCTTGTTCAGTGAGGCATTTACTTTTTCTTTGCTGTGACTGCATAATGAGTGCCTGCTGAGACAGTGTGTGTAATGCATACTTGTATGCATCAAAACCATGGGAGCTCAGGCTTTAATCATAGGTCTCTGTTTACATGGAAAAAAAGAAGTTACGTGGGTGTTCCACTTATATTGTGGAATTCTCCTTGGGACTGGTTATGCATTTCGTATCATATTAAAAATAAGACATTTTTTTTAAACTTGTTTCGAATGCATGTTGGTATGTGACTCAATATGAATCTCAGGAAACACCTGAAAATTAAATATATGATTTATAAATACAAAATTATTAACCATTATTCAGGAAAATATTATTTTTCTGTTTTTTAAAAAAGCCCTTGTTCTCAACTGTGCTCAAGTTATTTGTATTTGCTGTATGGCTTTAATCCCAAAGCAGAAACAAGGAGCTTGAATCTAGCTGATGCTTAGCAATTCTTCACAAGCTAAGTATACAGGTGTTCTGTCCAAAATCTGTCCAATTGCCCAGGTGCAGGTGACTTCCATGTTCTCTAGTTCTATTCAACTATGGGTTGAAAACAGAAGATTTCAAAATCCAAATCCCATTCTACCACGAAATCTTACTCTTGCTATAAGCATGTGCTAAAGCTATTAGTAGTGTTGGTGACTTTTCCCAATCTAGTCAGGTGCCAGTACGTCTAAAGATGTAGGTCTCCATTATATTGCCTGATGCCTCATAGCAAGGACACCATCTCGGAGCTGTGGTTCCTCAAACATGAGGAAGGATATTTGAGAGACAGTTTAGATGAAAGTTCAACTTTCTCTCCTTATTGACATCAATGAAACCAATAATAGTATGTAAAATATTACGGTTGCCTCTGGGTACATCCTCGCTCACATGTTCTGAACCATGACTCACAAGACATAATTTAATCCTGTTTTTCTTTCTAATGAGTTTTTTACCTTATTTTTTCCTTAGATGTCAACAACGTCTTAAGCAAAATGTAGTTGACAAAATTAATTTAATTTAAAATTATTTTAAGATTCAGTTCAATGCCCACATCTTGTTGTTACAAATATCAGTACAGATGCACTAAATATCCGTGTCAGCCATGGAAGTTAGCTTTCTAGACCCTACTGATTTCTTTGGTTAATAGGACTTAAGTTTAAAGAAATTTGCAAACAGAATCCACAAATAGCCAGTGTTTCAGTTCATAGCTACATTTCATGCTTTCAAAATCACGGATTCTGCATTGTTTCAAAAATCTTGTGCTTTTGTGAATTATTCCTGTTTTGGGGACATACAGTACACTCACTCTGGACAGTGCCCCAGTGACCGCTGTCCGAAAAGCTGACCATTTTACAATGTCTGCAGGAAAATCACTCCCAGAATCAGCAAGCCTCTGTGACAAGACTTAATTTATTTTAGCTTTTGTAAAAGTTTTTGATTACACAGCAGCTGCCAAGATCTAAACTCCCCCACCCACTTCAGGGCAGTTTCTCTAGTTACCCATTTTGTAACGTTTGTAATTTTTCATCCATTCCCCTGGGCATGATAAAAATCTCATAGAAGGTTTGCAACCTTTTTTTGGGGAGAGGGAGGGGAAACAGTGATATTTAATTGAGAGATACCTCTCGTAGGACATCCTCATAGTAGTGTATGTACAGATAAGAAAACACCCTTTTCTTTACATACTGTGACGAGCGACTATTTTGATCTTAATGGTGCCATCTATTTGGGAGCTGACTGCCATATAAATACAGCATGTAGGGCAGGTACAAGGAATGTTAATGTTTTCTGACAGAGGCGAGCTATAGATCTAACAGATTCAGGACAGTCTTACCTTTGAATTGTGCTTTGGCTAGAATGCAATCCAAATCTTACCTTACTTCAGGGGCTGTAGTTGCAAGTTATGAACACATTAATAATGCCTCCTCGTTACATAAGTGTCTATTTTTTTTGAACAAAGGGTGAGGCAGACCTGTGATATATTACTCATTATAATAAGGTATTTATTCCCAGGTGATATTTTGCTCTTTAATCTTTGTGATCAAATAATTTCCTATGTTAGACAAAAAGTGCCTTGCCTGGCAAAATTAAAAGTACAAAATAAAGATATAAATAACAATAACTAAAAGCATTTTGAATTTGCATGCATGCTGTGTCATGGGGTGGCTCCAGCATGGGAAAGGAGTGCTACTGTATGCCAGTTTAAATGCTATTAAGCAACTGGACATTTCTAGGAATCTTTTTGCCAAAGTTATATGGAAATATATGTTACAAATATCACAAATTATTAATATATTAATTTGAAAAGCAATGACATAATTTCAATCCAATCAAGCTTAATAATCAAAGCCATTTTGATGACTGTATTTCATTCTTTTGAAATATGGTAAGCAGCAAAAGCATAACTCTAGCTCAAAGTATTCAAAAGAAGAATTAATTTGGTGCCTACTGCTCTATTACTATTCAGGCACTCATACTGGGACTAATTCAGTTTAAAAAAACCTTTTGTTTTCAAATCATTTTATTTTTAATCAGTATTTTTCTCATTAATATCACTTCATTATTTACTATTTTGTAATCCACCTCAATTTTCACAGAAGGATAGTTATATACTATAATGAGGGATGAATATTTCTGACTGATAATAATCAGTTTCTAGTTAGACTGTGTGGTAGGAAATTGAAACAACTATTAGGAAATTTTATTCAGACACTGAATTCTTCCTATATTTTTCTGTCAGATTTATAGACGCTTATATATTTCATACCTAAAAGTTTCAGAAATTAATATTAATATAGATATGACAGTCAAATACTATGACTCAGTTAACATACAATGTATTATGGCATTACTTGAAATATTAGTGTTATAACAAGAAAGTTACTCTTGGACCACCAGTGAAAGCATTTGCAGTTGATGATTACATCTTCAAATGTTTGTTTAGCAAATGAACGTCAAGCTCTCAGCCAGTCCCTTTTAGGGCAGTCAGGTTTCATTAGCCTGTTTGATATCTCACAGGTTCTTGTGTAACTGCAGTTAGAACCAAACTACAAATCGCATTTTTCTGAAGACTGGAAAACAGGCTTTGATTTGGGGGGTGGGGTGGGTGGGAATCCTCTCTCCTATATTCATGGGATAAAACCATGTATGTTCAGAGATCCACTGCCTGGAACAATGCAATGATAGAAATTTAAACTCCTAGCTCTACAGTATGGTTTAAAAAAAAGTAACAGCTCTTGAACATTTTCAAGATGCATTTAGCTCTGCTCTGCTTTAGGGATTAAGAGGACATCATTATAATTTGTGCACAGCTCTGTGTTTACTGTGAAAGAGCTTGCTTTGTAATTTATGCACTGTGATTTTTCAGGGGGCACCCAATAGTGTTGCAATGTGCAGATGTGTTTTGATTACTTTTTAAGGAAAAAACTTAAAATGAATGTGACAGGATTTTTTTTAAGCTAACGCATAAATTAATCACCTTTTGAGATGATTCTTTGAACATTTCAAGCCATCTTAATCCAAGGACCTTTTCTTACTTGCTACAATGGATGAATGAACCCATTGTCAAAACTGCATTCAGTATAATATGATATCCATTTAATGTCTTTGTCATCAAATTAAGATCAAATGCAAAAAGCTAATGAGTACATTCAGTACTGAAGTGTATTTTTCAAGGATGACATTTTCATTTCAATGGAAAAAAAATAGAGAACTGCACATTAACACTGCGCCTCCCTCTATTTCTCAAATTCCCTTTAATAAGGAAATAACTGGTGGAGTTTGGCAGAGTTTCCCTTAACTATGAGATAAAGACCATACATAAACAATAATATCCTGTTGTACTTGGTACCAAATTAGCTGACTTTTATCGCCACCAAATAGAAATGTGTAGTCTGGCTGCTTGCAGAGTTCATGCTTGGAATTCCAGAAATAACAATATTGAAGTAGACCACTTCAAAAGTGGTTGCTCATCATCAGAAAACTTTTGACTGTTTGCTGACTGTTGATCTTCACACTCTTCTACATTTAGAGTTTCTTTGAAATCACAAAAGAGGCACATGCTTTGTAAAGGAAGTATTTTATGCTCAAAGGGCAGGTGTGCTGACTAAGTCATCATTTGATAATTAAGAATTATGGTTATCCTTGGGAAATATGGGTTACTTTGAATGTGGAGGGGAGATGGCTTCTGGCAGATAATGAGGAAGTATTATAGTAATATTTCACATCTTTGCTCATTGATCTGTGTGTACTGTACAGTGCTCCTTAAGTAAATATTAACTTTCACAGAATGATGCATCTAGTGTCTGCACTACTGTTGTCTAATAATATCACTTACCACTAAATTCTCAGGAACCACTGCGAGATAAATTTATAAGTGCTGTTAGTTTTGCAGCAGGGGAAATTGTGACACACGGACATAAAAAAATATTTTTGCCCAAGTGGTAGAGCCAATGTGCATGCCTTCAGACCACATACTTTCCTACAGTAGTAAACTGTTGTCATCTTTGGACAGCTATTTAAGTTGTTATGTTAGATATGATGTTGCTCAACAGCCCATTTTCATTTTGCTTGTGTTCACACGTCTCCAGTAGTAATTACAGTGGCACAGAATGAGTTCTCTAATTGCCTTCCTCATTTTTATCACTCAGAAAGTTGTATTTCAACTAATTTTCTTGACTTTCCGGTAAATGTAGGGTAATAGGGAGGTAAGGTCACGAAAGGCTATTGAATATTGTAAAGCAGATGGAGCATGATTGCTATAATCTGAGGACTATGTTGAAGATATTGCCTTAAGATTTGCAATGGAGTAAAACCAAAAATGAAATATGTGTTCATCAGTGGAGGGAAGCTGTGACAGACACCTGCACGGTGATTTGCATGGGTGATTGTAGAATCCCGCAGGACTTTCCCCTACTGGTTGGTAATGGAGGATTTATGTGATTATTGTCTCTGGGAAGTGGCACGCATGGGAACAGTGTTATGATTTTGTGTGCTGATGGCAATACCTGGAGTCTTCATATTTCTTTCATCCCGGTCAGTTTGTAGGTGATGTATGCGCTGCACTAACCATAGCACAGTAGTCAATTCCTGTAGATACTGAGCACGTGCTGTTCCCCTTGCACTGCCTTAGTGCTGTCACCTGCCCGTAGCACTGCTGTTCCTTTGAAAGGCTGGGGAAATTTGTTTTGGAGCAGCTCTGTTCTTTCTTTTCTGAGAAATCATACAGGGTTCTACTGAACAGTTACATACCTGTTCTCAAAACTTGCAGCATGGATAAGATAAGTGCACCTCTACCATCCCTCCCTTTCTGTATGCATAGGCCAGTAACAAGAGAAATCAAGGGATAAGTGTGATAATATCCCCAGTAAACTGTTGTTCACGTCTATGTCTTCATGTTAGCCAACCTAACAGATTAACAGATTAACAGTTCCCTGAGTTATAACGAGATTTGGAGGAGAGCTAATTGACTGAACCCAGAGAAGCCTGAAGAAATACTCATTGTGTGGAGAAAGCAAAAAAGAAATAACTGAATAATAATCTCCTCTAAAAAAAGTTGTGGGGCTGCCAATTTGTTATTCAGCTGCATTTAGTTATGTAAGATTATACTCATACAGCAACAGGGGCCAACGATGCCTTTTGTTCCCTTTGTTCTCTCTACCTTCTAGTGAAATGAAAACTGGTGACCTATTGGACTACATATTCTGAGTATTTTGAACTTGATACCTGGAAGATTTCGTTTCCCTAGGCAGCAGTAATTTGTATGAGAGAGGGGACATTTGAGCTGTGATATGGCTGAAGATTCCCTAGCTCTGGAACTGGAGACTGAATGTGTTCTCTTTAAGGTCATACTGCAATGACAGTTATTCCAAATTTACAAAGGCAGAATTTGGGGTTGAAAGCTGTGAAATAGCAGTATTTCTGGTGGGTTTTGTTAGATTTACTGAACCATTTGTTATTTATAAGTGGGCCATGGCGTCAAATGAACTGCATGATAAGGATCCTCTCCAATAAAGAGTTTTATTTACTGTTGCATTTCAATAGTTATTCATGATGGTTCTAAATGCATTTAAATATATTTTTAATGAAAGGAAATTTTCTAAACAGTCTTATAGCATTTTTAATCTGAAGTAACATGCATCTAAAAAGTTGTTAAAAGAAATTCCACATTGATCTTAATTTTTTAACCAAGTGGGAGTTGCATATCTTCTTAATGGGGTTTGGCAGTACAGGTGGTTTGTGTCTATTTTTGCTTTTCTTTCTGCCTATATTTTTATTGATTTTGTGCACATGTGTATGGATGTCCATTTCAAGAAATACAGGGGAGTCAAATGCCAGCAGGACTTCCCCAGGAAAGCAACCAAAATTTTCACTCTTATTGATTCTTCCAGTTGATTAGAAAAGCTAAATTTCCAAATCATTTAAGGGTTCCCTGGTGTCGATAGTAGAAATACTACAGAACAGCAAGTGGGATGCACATAGGCCTGTGCTTCTGGTGATGCTACCAGGAGCAGCCTGAAGATAATCTGCTTCCAATTAAAATGTCAGCATTAAGTGTGCATAGCGGCCTTCAATAAATATTCTGTGCTGACAGCGGTTTGTTGGAACCTAAGTCTGGGAACCAGTGCTGTATCAAATTGAAAGTGTGTTGGGATTTTAGATACATGAATTATAATGACCAGAGTTGCCAACTTTGCCAGGTACTGCATTTAATATTCCTAGTTTTACAGAACTTGCAAGGGATCCTGAAGGATTTTTTTCAATAAAGTATAGGCCCTTAGTTTATTACGCTGTATCAAGTTCTGAACAAGTGAAAGAAAGCAGATTTTCTCTTAATACATGGCTAGGAGAGCAAAGTACTTGTTTTTAATAAAATCTCTTTAATAATCTTATGGATGTTGTATTCATTCTGTTTAAGGTGAAACAAATATCCTTACATTCAGGGATTTTAGCTTTACATTGCGTGTAGTTATTCACAAGACTTTCAGAAGATGTTAAATGGATATCTTTATTATATTATCACTATTTTTGCTCTACTACATATTTAATATAAGCAATGAATAAAGTAAAAAGTTAATACAAAATAGATACTTTTGAAAGAGCTGAAGCTAGTATAGAATAGTAGGTTGCCTTTTCTACTTACTCTTAGGCTCTGTTTAATGGCGATCTTCATGTTGAACTTAGATCTGTACTAAATGAGAATATAATCATTTGTTCCGTTTTAACAGTACTTCCCTCACGCTGTCTTTCCTTTAGTCTCTTCAGATCATGATGCTTTTCTACTTACTTTCCGGGGTTTTTTAACACAAAGACCAGATGTTTCTAAATTAGATTCAATTCATTGTGTTTTAAAACCCAAGAAGTGGGTGTATCTACAGAAGGTGCTTGATTGTCAAAAGCCTTTAGTAAATATTCGGATAGATAGCAGTTAATCTTTCCATTTTAAGACTTATTTGTCTATCACATTCTTTATTTCTTTATAATACTTTGCTTATGCCCTACTTGGTTGGTCTTAAGATAAAGAATAAACAGACACTGTCACCACAGTTTATTCATCCTTCACATTTTTTTCTGTCAGTTACCCTGTGGTGAACAGCCACTCTTAATTCTGCTTGCATTTGAAACCTCTGTTCTAAGGACTTGAGCTTTTATAGATTTCTGTTATTAACATGAGTTTTATTTTCCCATCTATGAATTAACCTGCATATTAAAGGCTTGCACTCACCTCTATGATACTCAGTATGAAGAATGTGAAACAGGAAAATTGTACATTTGTTTTTCTGTGCATTTGAGCATGGATTCCTTATTCAGAGACCATATCTCTCTTTTTTTGAAGCATATAATAAATCTGACTGTGCACTTCATTTGGTCTTTGAAAACAAAGTGGTATCCTCTAGACGTGAGCAGGTTTCATAATACAGGATGTGAAGCAGCCTGTATAGATGCTGTTCTTAAGCTCTTGTTTCTGTTACTTTAATGTCTCCAAAGCTTCTGTGTCCCTTTTCTCATCCGTCGATGCCTTGTATTCTCCTGGGTATTATGAGAAATCAATCTACTTTGTTTCCAACACAGCAAGATGAAAGCAAGAAATTAAAAGGTTTCTAAGAGAAAATATTCATGTTGGAGGTCTCTATACTCAAATGGTGTATTCTGATAGTATCAGTGTACTTAGTTATCCCAACCTTGATCCGAGATGCAGTTGCAGAGAGAAAAATGAAATTGAGAAAGAACAATTAAAATTGATTGTAACAAAAAGAAGACACAATATTTTTAATTAAATATATTCATTTATGCACATACGTACAGAAAAAATTTCAGCAGAAAATACCTAGCTGGTTTGATAGTGAAATTGTTTATTACAGGTTTATTCTGGAACAATATTTTCTAATATTCTCTTCCTGCTGAAGACAGTTAAGATGTCAGTATATTTTCCTATATCCATTAACACTTATTTTGGTTATCTTCTTAACTACTCCTTAATTTTTTTTTTTTTAAGTTTATTATTTTGAATAATACAATGATAACCCATGAAGAGTCAGATGAGGTGTCTGTGTGGTTCATGTTTCTCTGAAGTATGAATTCTGTAAGAAAAATTCAGGTTTCATTTGTCTGTCCTTTATTAAGTATTTATTTATGAGCTTATTATGAACATATGTTTGTCTTAGGACATCATCCTCGTCTCAGTTACTGTCCAGCTTTCACAGGCAAGTCACTGAAGACCAGATTTAGTTTCTGGCATTTCTTAGGTAAAAAGTAAGAAAGGAAAGAACCTAAGAACACCTATCATGACAAAGCCAAATCTTTTCACGCCTTTCATAATAAAAAGCAGAAAAATTGTACAAAGTTAATGTTTAAAAGCCCTTTGCAACTTACAGCTAATTTATAAAAATGCCTCCTGAATGGACACTGTTCTCTAAAGCTTGCCAGGCAGTGGGCATACCTGGGATTGTGCCTTCATTAGCGTCCCCCAGCGTACAGCAACCTGCCCCTCTGCCTGTATTCCCTCCTGGTCATTCCACTGCTCCAGCCAGCCCTCACTCATCTGAAAGAGTGAAAGGATGTAACCTGCTGCTTAAGATATGTGCAACTTCTATTAGTATATGTGAAGTTAGACCTAAACATACTGCACAGTTCCATTTTTGTTTTGCTTCAGGGTTGTATTGACAGCAGATTCTTTGTTCTTTTCTGTGAATGACTAATACACAAAAAAATGTCCATGCTGCCATGACTCAGGCAAGCTTAAGTTGAACGTTGGCAGGCAAAGAAGCGAACATCTTTTGCCAGGCCTACCTCTCTACCAAGGGACTCTGAAAGGGAGCAGTTATCCTTGTGTCTTCCCCCAAGTCTGCTCCTCTTCTTAGCTGAGCACTAATTAAGCAGGGCTCTTCCTTTTTTGTTCCTCCTTTGAAGTCTGTTGTTCGCCTCTGGGAGAGGCTGATTAGGTACCCAACAGCCCATTAGCTCCTTCCAGACTCATATAATGGGGTGTACAAACCCTGCATTATGCCACTGCAAAATCGTCCCATTGGGAGCCAAAGGACAAAAAGGTTATGGAAAATAGATTAATAATCTCCTACCCCTTTCCAGTATTGCATACATACAGTCATCCGTACACAGTCTGTTGGGCATCTACGTAATCACCCCAGCACAAGTAGAGCAGAACCTTTTTGTAGTGCTTGATTATTAGAGCTGCTGATCACAGAAGAAATCCCACTGAAGTATAATTCAGAGAAGACTGTGTAGGAGTGAAACTTTGCATAAGCAAAGTTTTCATGGATTTCAAGAACTGTTTAAAGTGCCATAAGTGACTTTTCATTGTATCTGAGTTAATGGTATGGCCTTCTTTATGCTTCTCTTCCTGCTTTATCTGCCCCATTCAGCATTGCTGATAATGCCAGAGTAGAGTTAGTGGGAAATTTAGAGGTGAAGTGTAGAATCATCGAAAGCAGACACCATTGTAATGTATCCAAGGTACTTTTTTATATATATTACATAGAGGATTACCCCTTCTTCATACATTCCTGAATGATTAAAATACAGAGTGAGGGAGCTCCCTGTTCAGGGAGGCTCTGGGCTGGTCAACAAAAATGGATTACTATCCTGTGTGCTGATGATTACACTGTCTTTAGAATTCTGCTAAGAACTGTAGAAACCAAACTAAAATATAACAACGCTGTTTTGTTAACTGTGTCTTGCATGCCATAGGATGCTACTGAAAAAAAGATCTCTAAGTATGATCTTCCCAGAATTTGTACTCTATTTTTTTGCCTCTTACAAAATGCGCTTTTTTCAGCTAACAGTCACAGATGATTTATTTACAAATACGTCAGCCCTTCTCCCAAGATTTTTGTTTCATTAATGAGATTTTAAGACAAAACTTCATACACTCCTCCTACATATGCAATGTAAAACTACTCTAAAACTATTTCATTCCATCTGATCACTTCTTGGGGGCTGAGCTTTTCTCCCTGGTGAAAAGTGATAGGACAAGAGGAAATGGATTCAAGTTATGTCAGGGGAGGTTTAGATTCGATATTAGGAAACATTTTTTCACAGAAAGAGTTATTAAACATTGGAACAGCTGCCCAGGGAGGTGGTGGATTCGCCATCCCTGGAGGTGTTTAAAAAAAGGGGTAGATGTGGTACTTAGGGACATGGTTTAGAGGTGGTTTTGTCAGGGTAGGTTGATGGTTGGACTTGATGATCTTAAAGGTCCCTTCCAACCTTAGCGATTCTATGATTCTATGATTCAGTGATTCTTTGAATGTTATATTGACTGTCTGAAAATTAGACGCCAGAAACGAGTCTTAAGAACCTGAAGTTTGTAAGCAGTGCATACACTTAGTGCCTTATTTTGTATTTTATTCATAGGCAGCTGAGCTTTGATAGTGTCTGCAAGTCTTTCAGCTTTGTTGTATTCATTGTAGTATTAAGCCATGTTAAATCCACTTAAATTAGCCTAGTCTAAGTCAAAACAGATAACTGGAGGAATTGTGCTTGAGCTGTGAAGGCTTACAGTAAAGCATGGTTGTGCTGGCATTTGACAATATCTGCTTACTGCCCTGCGATGCCATCGAGCTGGAATAAAAAGGCAGGCGTTTGACATGTGTATGGGCCTCTGACTGTCTGGAGCAGTTGAACTAAAACTCATCTCTGCTGTAAAGAGTCTAATAACTGAAAATACTTGACTGGTTCATCTAACTTAAAGCTAGTATATCATACACTTGCAGTTCAACGTCAATTTCAAACCATTCATCTACATTTGATGCTACCTCATACAGTCATGTTTGTCGAAGTACAGTGTCAGAACCCTAATGTTATTCTGATCTTTTGTTTCCTAGAAAGAAAATTCAGAGAAAAGGTTTTCAGTTGGTAGTGCGTGCATAGCCTGAACGAATCTTTAGTCTAGCAGTCTCGGTAAATCGTCACAGCGAGAAAATACAGAGAATCATATATAAAGTACTTAGACTGAGTTACCTTTTATAATGTGAGATGTTCAGTCTGTACGATAGAGAGATAAACAGCATAGTCAAATGTAAGCTGGAGAATATATTAAGTATAGAGGGACAGAATTACTTATATATCATCATTGTCATGAGACCAGGAAGAAGGAGGTGATCTGGAGAGCTCTGTGGGGAGAGAGCACTTAGACAAAAAGGGCAGTCAGTCAAGGTAACACAGACGGTACTCTAGAGAAAGCGTACAGTATCAGCCACAGGGCTACCGTAATGCAACCCCTGATGTTGAGGGGAAACAACAGATAGTGGCTGCTGAGAAACTGTTGTTATTCTCACTGTGTAGATATGATGTGTTTTCTGTTCTAGGAGGATTATCAGATCTGCACAGACGTTCATTAGAATGCCATCTTTTTATATGAAGGGAAAAAAGTGGTCAAGTGATTAATTTTAAAGCCACAGAATATCATATAATATTTGTATGTATAAAAAAAATGCCAAAAATTAAAAGTGAAGTAAACTCTCTATTAGAGGAAGGTGTTGGGAGGAAATTTGTGGGAGTACTCTGCTGAGAAAATAAAGGTTCAAGTAACAAATTATGACTGAGGTTTTTTTCTGAGAAGGGTCATTTTTCACTGTAGTTACTTGGGGCAGTCAGTAGCAGAGGATATACGTGCAAGCACTAAAATAGTGTAGAGTTTCTGAATTGTGCTACACTGGCCACTAACAGTACACCAGCATCTTCAAAGCAATATGCTGTACAAAAAGAGTTTTGCAGAGCCTGGTCAGAAGTGTTGCTGCTACTGCTGCTGTCACTGCTCTTGAGAATAGGATGGTCAAGCAGGGACTGCTGGCAGTAGGTTGTTTTTTCTTATCTCAGGTTGCCATCATTTTCTAATGCCTGGCTGTGGACCCCTCTCCTGGCTCTTCCATGCTTATGAGCATCTGATGAATCCAGGAGGCTGTATGGATCTACAGGAGATATATTGGTTTCAGGGGAAGCTGTGGAGCTAGGAGTATATGCATTTAGGAGGGTTGACTGTGTTGGAAGGAATAGTTCTGGGCAGAAGCAAACCTGTGTCCTTTGAATGAGATGTTCTCTGTCTATACATGTATGTGCAGTCCTCACAGCTCCTGGAACATCATGAGGTTCATCATCATGGTGTTGATTGATTAGATAAGTATTGAAGCACTTCAGTGACACACAGAGAGTCCCTCTGCCTGCCTGGCCGGAACAACTGACTTAAATCTGTGATAAGAGGAAGAACAAAGTGTTTTCACATCTCTACCTTATTCCAGAGCATGGCTCAGTGGCACCAGAGGAAACTAAATTGGGAAAACTATAGTTCCAAGGAGCTCCATGAAAAAAATTTGATCACTAATTGTTTTTCTGACTAACGAGTGCTTACCAGGCTTGATTAAAAGGCATGATGGTTTTTCTCTGGCTACCAAAGTGAAGCTAGCTTGTGTGAGAAACAATTTTTCTGCTTATGTATCTGCCCACAGAGATTACTGTTGTTAAATAAAACAAAATAGCTTTTCACTTAGCTACTGTCTTTGAACTAAGCAGTAAAAATGTTTTCCATGCATTAAGTCTCAGAATAAGCTTGTTGAAACAAGGACTTTGTCTTCATTTGTGTAAGTATCACTAGGCTGGTTGAAGAACATACTGTTTTGGTCATTTTCATGACTGGTGAACTGGGACACTGAGCAAGCTGAATCAGTTATAAAGCCAGTTAGTAAGTCAGAAGGGAGCAGCAAGTAGGTACTCAGAATCTCCTACTCCAAATACCCCTCTAAACTGTGATTTCCTTTCAATGTGAACAGCAATTTGCATTTTTCTGTCTCTCTACTTAACACTTCAATAGGATGTGACATGTTTTTAAAGAACTGGGAAAAGCAGAGATTATAAGTGAAAGAACGGAGTGGATAATATTTACAAAACCAGGTTATTCAGCTCCTGGATGAAGATCGTCCAGTCAGGTGAGCCTAATTTATGCAGAAAGGAAAGTGTACTATTTGTTGAAAGATCTGTTCTTTGCTATCCAGCTTGATCGATGGATTAAAGGAAAGGAAGAATTTCATTAAAGGCACATTTCAAAGTCAGCATAAGGGATACATCTCTACAAATATTTCCACTGAACTGAAGGCAATCTATAATGCCACTGAGTCTGGATCTGAATTCTGTTTTCTCCTATGTGTACACAGATGGTGAATCTTTTCCCCTTGTTTTAATGCTAGCCAGATATGCTAGCCATTGCCACATGCTATTATTTCCTCTCATACAAAAAATACATCTATGCATTACTCTCATTACCGTATGCACTAATCCTAAGAATTCTGAAAACAAGTTTATCATCAGCCTTGCTTTCCTTGCATGACTTTAGTAGAATTGTGTCCTTCTAATACAAAGAATTACTACTGAAGCATTTTTGTTAGGGACTGCTAAGATGAATGAAGATAGCTGGAATTCTTTTGTGACTGCTGCCGTTCTCCCACTACTGTTTTAATGCTGTTCCTCTATTGTGCCCTTTTTTTGCAATCTGCATTCCATCCTCCTCTTTCTCAGCCATACAGGATCACAGAAATAAAAGCTGGCGATGACAGATTATTTGGAGAATATGTCATACAGAGAAGGAAATTCAGACCTGGAGGAATGCAAACAGAGGATCTGTTGCTAGTCTCACAGGTTTTATCCCATATTTCTACCATAACACCTTTTTGTAGCTTTGGGATATCACTATAATGCAACTGTGTAGTAATAACACCTTCAGTTGCTTAGTTTTCTTTTCTTTAACAACCACCTATCAGGTTGTTAAATAGCACCATTTTCATCATGTTACATTTCTGTGATTTGGGAAGGGAAAGGTATGTAAAGGC
Organism: Charadrius vociferus; assembly: GCF_000708025.1. Lineage (NCBI taxonomy): Eukaryota > Metazoa > Chordata > Aves > Charadriiformes > Charadriidae > Charadrius > Charadrius vociferus. The sequence continues at coordinate 3,314,799 of NW_009649308.1, forward strand.
TAAACATACTGATATCAGGTAGATAGGAAGAGAATAAGTTGAGACAATTTTTCTCTGGCAGACTTGAGTTGAAAAGAACCCAGGAACATGTACTTAACATTTTAAGAAAAAGACAGGTAAAAAAGCGAGCTAAACCTCTAACAGCGGATCTTCTTTTTCTTGTGGATATTAATGTTCCTAATCTCAGAAGGACTAAAAGGCAGCCTTTCAATGACAAGCACAATATGCTTTTTCACGCACTGTTTTATTAGGGTGCCTAAGCTGTGACCTGTAGCAACTCTGTCCTGCTGAAGTGTTGAACCACCCGTGATATTCCACCGGGAAGCGGTATTCCAGCAGGAAGGGTATTCCACCGGGAAGCTGTGCATGACCTGCAGCACTGTGATGTTCTGTGGAGAGAGAATTTTAAAAAGCAGGGTACAGTAAGTGGCCACGATGCTGCTGTTTTCACAGAGGAAAAACCAATATTCTGAGCTGTGGGCCGTTAGTCTAAAGAGGAACAGTAAATTTCTCACCATGATTTACCTTTATTGAACAAAGCCACAGGGTATAGGGGAATGAAGTTAAAATGCAGGAAGGTGGTTCTTTCTCATGTTCCATCTCTTCTTGTGTAGGACTTTCATACAACATAAGCAGTATAGAAGCTCCAAGATTTTTGAACAGTTGTCAGACACAGTGGACTCTCTGCATACAGAGATGACAGCTTGAAAAATATGTAATTCATTCTTGTTTTACCTTTATGTATTTTTTACAAAAAGGGTATTACAAAATTATCAAGCGTAATGATGGGAAAAATTGGTAGGAATATTTTAAAATACATGTTGAGATAAATTTTTTGGGATATCTTTGGGATATCTTAAACTGTAAGCATAAAAACTACTGAAAGGCAACTTCTCTCAGTAGACTTCGTGGTTTCTTCCATGCTCTAAGTAGACTATGTTTCATTACACAGTTAAATAACATAATTCGTTTCTCCAAAAATCTTCCTGTGGCCTAGTCTTTGTCTTGTATTTCTTTGTTTCAGTGTGATCCTTAAGCTGCTGCTCTTTCTTCTTTTTGATGTTCTTCAGCCTGAAATCTCAATTTATCTGTCTTCAACTCTCTTTTCACTTATTTCCCCAACATATATCCAATAGTAGTCTTTGGGTATATGTTTGTACAACCAATGGTAAATATATCACTCTGCTTCCCTTGTAAAGCAGCTTACCTTATGTGCATGGGGTTTCCAGCTGGAAAACTCGTTGTCAAAGCCTCAGGCGGTTGTTTCTGTTTCTTGCTTTTACAACTATCCTTCTAAACAAGAACTATGTCTACGTTTAGATTTAAATTTTGCCAGAGGGCTTTTGTATTCCAGTTGCAAGAATCTGTAGTTGGAATAGACTTCTAAATAAATTGCAAAGTTGTAATATGTGATTCTGTGTTTGAGTATTTAATTATTTTATGTTTGTTTTTTTCCACAGATAGGTACTTCTAATACACTAAGTGATTTTTTTTAATGTTTTACGTTTGAATAATGTATCTATTCTTACAATTAATAACAGTATATTATTTCAGGCTATCTCCTTTGTTAGATTTTTTTGTGTGTGTTGTGTTATTCACTACACTACTGTCCAAGTGACTGTGATCATATTCGTTCAAAGTTGGACAGGAACAACAGTGGCTCCCTATTCATGTCTCAGTTTTCTGTGAGTTGGACAAATGCATTATTGCGCTCCTGAAACATAGGCCTCAAAACCGTATTCGGGATCCAGTTTTACAAGAGGGACCTAACAAAAATGCATTATCATGGTTCTTTAGGCTTTGCCAAAGCATGTGTATTCATACGCATCCTGCTTCTTAGAATGTGATTCAGAACCAGCTGCACTTCTGAACAGATTCATGCTGTAATCATAAAAGGGGACAACTAAATTATAGCTGTGTCAGCAAATGCTTTTGCATTAGTGATATGAATAGGCTCCAAGCCAGCAGTAATCATAAAAATAACTGATTATTTGTACATGAGTGGAACATGTGAAAGTCTGTATGGAGGAAAAAGTAGCAAGGAGATCTTTTCAATGTATGTCTCTAAAGGATAAAAAAGAGAAGGTCTGGGGTATGTATTTCAGGTCTTTCTCAATCACTTGGCTTTGTACTTTTATTCACTCTTCCCAAGAATTGCTCTCTTTTTTCTTAGAATTTTTGTAAAAATGTATTTTCAGTATGTGAGAACAGTTGAATTACTTTATAGATGTGCCTTTAAATTTTTGCTGTTTTTTCATGGGGCTATTTTTGTAGATGAAAAAAGTCTGTGTAATATGGATTATGCCAGCTGTGAGCGAATTCTGCTGTAGTGACTTGAAACATTTTCATTTTGTTTAGTTTGTCTTTGGAGCCATTGAGTTAATTCCAGATTCAGTATTAAGTCTTTCTGGTAGTTCACTCTCTGGCTAGTCTCACATATTATCCTAAATATTTACAAGAAAGGGAACTTTTTAGGAGATTTGGAGGAAAAGCACAAGATTTGGAGATGAACACAATGTAATTCCGTGTTGAGGTTTTGGGTTTTATTTCAAAAGCAGCACCAAACATTTGAGGGAATCACAGAACCATGGGATGGCTGAGGTGGGCAGGCACCTCTGGAGCACAGCCAGTCCAGCCCTGCTGAGAGCAAGACCAGCTACAGCAGGATGCCCAGGGCTGTGTCTAGCTGGGGTTTGTATATCTCTGAGAGTGGAGACTACACAGCCCCTCTGCACAACCTGTTCCTGTGTTCAATCACCCTTTTCTTAGGTTTAAACTATGTTTTAATTGCGTTAAATAGCATTGATGGAATGGTAAAGTTATGGAGCCTTTCACTGTTAAGTCTCTTACATACAACTTGTCTTTTATTAGCATCTAAATGGCAATCGTGTTCTCAAACTACACTTAATATTAAAATGAAGATTTCTGCCTATGTCGTGGCTATTCTGTGCGTAAATGCTGTCCATTGCATTCCTTACTGGGAAATTTCTATAACAATATTTTTTCTCATGACAATGCATGGTTTTAGTTCTTAATATTCTTAAAAGATTAATAAATCTTTGGCATCCTTACAAGGAATTTTTATATTAGCCTTTGCATACTTGTAATGAAAACAATTTTCATGCTGGCAAGCTAGTGACCTGCTTAGTATGATACAGTAAGTCATCAGCAGATGGGAAAGCAATCCAAGAGTCTTGATTATCTCTTACCTACCTCTAACTTCCTGGCAAATGAAATCAAAACAGAAGTTGCCAATTAATTGTACAAAGTTGTGTCTTTCTGAGCATACATTTCAAAGAAATACAATGTTATACTGTGCAAAATAACAGAAAATCAAGGCATACTTTTTCTTGTCAAAAATCATCCAAAAGTAAGTTATAAGCTCTGAAAATACAGTATTCTGTTATTTATGTGTGTAGACAACACCGCAGTGCTTGTATACCTAAATTTTGTTTGTGCTAAAGTACTTGGAACTAAAATATTTAGCCACAGTTTGAAAATAGGTTGCAGTTGCTACTGCCATATAAGTTGCCAGTCCACATTTCTCTTTCAAACTTACATGATTACCTCTTTTGTTTTTTATATAGGGCTACGATATATAATGAAGCAAGTGAGCAAAATAATTATATAAGGGCAGTTTGTACTGCCACCACTTAGAGCCATTTATTTAGAGTTCGTGCAGTTAAAACCAAAGCCATTAGATGGTGCCATGCTGTAACCAGAATTTTCTCTTCATATGCTTAAAACTAGCTGGATGTTATATCTGGCACGATCTTAAATGACTAAACCTGTTCTTTTAGCGCATTGACTTGTATTGGTCAGCCTTAGTCATTATGCGCAAAACCCAGACAATAAATTAAATCTGTAGAATTTTTTTTATTTGTTTCAATGAAAAGACTGCACCATCCTGAAAATTCAACAAAAGAGAAGGCAATGGCAGGACAGATTTACTGCCCCTTTTTCAGTTGAAAGCAGTGTGCAATCTAAATGATTTACTTGTTTGCTAGCCCTGCATGGTGCTGTCTCCTGGGTTATCATTCACCTAAATGGCCAATGTAGTACAATGAAAATGATAGTGCGGTTACAAATTCACAGCAATTTACTGGTTAGAATCTGAAACTGGTAAATTATTTAATTTCCATTTTTTCAGTTACTGCTCAAGGTTGGAAACTTAGACATGCAATGTTAAAAAATAGAAAAGAATTTAGCAGCTTTGGAAGCCCAGGTTGTAAAACTGTGGTGATAAAATGGTGGGCTTATTGTGTATGTAGATGTAATATACTTAGGTTTTTGTAAGCATTTGACTTACTACTGTGTGACATTCTGATAAAAAATTAACACTCTACAGTATCAGCAAAGCCCATCTTAAATGGATTAAGTGCTAGTTAACTGACAAATACCAAAAAGTAATTGTTAATGGGGCATCTTCCTCTAAATGGGAGTGGTTTTACCTTGTTTGTGTGAGAATGGCGGGATGCCTGCCCCCCTGCATTTCCACATGTTAATAATAGATATAATTGCTAGTATCTAAGGGTGACATAAAAACTGGGGGGGTAGCAGGTCATGACCTGGTCAGGGCACCCATGAAGAGGAGTTTGGGTTACTCTGTGACCTCAGCCCGTGCAAACAAACCGACCAATTCATTTTAGTCAGTACAGACATATGCAGAGTTATAAAGCTGGATAGTTAGGAACAAGCAATGCAATCTAGATAAAAATGGGGGCTGTATTCTGAGAAGTGAAAATTGGAAATAATCCATAGGTGAATTTTAATGATGATGTTAAGACAATGTAAGTCCTTGTTCTTGAAGGAAGATTCTTCCCTGCCATTCCTGTTGGCATGTGGCCATGTTGTCGCCCAAATGATGGCTAAGTATTTTCTTTGGTAGGTCAGTTTTAAGCTGGATCAGTTCCCTTATCTGACTGAATGTGTGGCCTCATAAGCTCTTCTGTTTGGCATAGTTGGGAGCTGGGGAATAATTGGATTGCCTTTTTTCAGTGGAATTCATAATTGATTATGAAAGCAAACCCTGCCAGCACACAGTTAGAAGGAGCGCCCACGAAGAAGCCTTGAATAGTAACACTGCAGAGTAATGCAAAGGAGCTAGGGAAAGGATTTCATATGTATATATAAATATATATAGAGAGAGCAACTGTGATGGCAGTTCTGGTGTCTGTAATTTTACAAGATTTTTGTCTCAAGAGTGAATCAATGATTGGAGAAAACCTTTGGAGGAGAGATGCTTCGACATCATAATATATCACCTGAAGAATGTCAAAGAAGGACAATGTATATAACAGTCCAACCAATAACGAAGTTCACCACCATGTGGTATGACTACCTGAATCATGATGATGTTCAGCAGTATGCTGACTACACGTCCACCAGGGCATAGATAACGAAAGCCCAGCTGCAGCAGGGTGTATTCATAGCAGCTGGACATTGCGCAGGTGTCTTCTGCAGGTATCTGATCAAAATCCAGATCTTGTCAACCAGAAAACTCCTGCTGACCTTGGAACATTTGATTCAAGGTCTGGTGAAACTCCTGAAACAAGTTCAGCAAGTGCATTTCATTTGCTTTCAAGTTAATCCAGAATATAATTGTTAGTGTTTCCTCTAACAAAGAGGTAGCCACGTATCATATTTTTTTAATCACCTGTCATAAACTTATTTGAGTTTTCTTTGCATCTTCTTGAGACCTGCATTGAGACAGCATGATAGACAGTTACTGCTGTCTTTTCTTTCTTGATATTTCATATCCTATGAAGGAGAGAATAAATTTGAGGTACCATTGTTAGGCTCTGTTGATTTTAAAACTCAAAGATAATAAAGACTTTGATAGACCAATCTCAATTAATTTTTTTTTTCCTGTTTGGCTACCAAACATTTTAAAAAAGAAAATGCCTCAAATAAATTAGCATAAATAGCTCTTAAAAAGAGAGAAGCAAAAGAAAAAGGAAGAAAGGAATAGGTCGAGTTTTGTAATGAGTATATTAATTCATAACCTTCCACCTCTGGAGAGCTCAGAAACAGTTTAGGACAGGTGAAACGAGCTTGTTCCACTCAGTTCGATTCCGAGAAGACATTTGTCCAAATGACAAAAATAAGTCAGAGTCTGGCCCAGTTTTCCATAACTGAGAGGTTCTGCTCAGGAGAGGTTCGGTAGCTGGAGAGTGGGGATACTGGAGGTCAGGACTAAGCTGCACGGGCAGAACTGCGGGGGGGAGTTTTCGCTGAGTTCTGGATGACTCTGAACTTGGCAGGTTGGGCTATTTCTTTGTCTCAGCCAAAGCTGCCAAAGAGTGCTGAGAGTTGTGACAGCCTTTTTCAAAATTTTGACTTTTATTCTATTATGCAACCACAAAATAGTGGTGACAAACTGAATCGCCCTAACAAAAAGACTTTCTGTCAGGAGAAATTCCCACTTTCACTTCATTTTGTGGCCAGGCAGCATGCGGTACAGGCAGTGAATTGTTAGGGTGCATAATGTGTGACCATCAACTTAAATATTTGTTCTTTTAAGCTTTGAAACTGAAGATACTTGATTAAATCGAAGTCTTCATAAATTTGAGAGGTCTATTTCCATATGTGGCTCAACTGATCTAATACCATTTAATTATTATAGCGGATTCTCATTTTACCCCTCTACAGCTCTAACATTACATTCCCCATATAAAAGCAAGAGAGGAGGATTATATCACAAAGTTTTTGTCCTCCTTATAGTTTGCAAGATCTCAGGGATGCAGAATGAGGAACTGCATTGAATACTCATATTATGTGATTATTCTAACAAACATTTGTTTGTGATATGGTTGTCTTCACTGCTTAGCTTCTGCTTGCTTGAGACAATAGCTACGCATCTGCTAGTCACTGCGAAATCCTACAAAATAAAGACTGAAGTTTTACCTCAACTGACACCAATCAGTGAAGCAGATGCTGCAGAAACAGTGAAGAGAATTTTAAAATTGTTTTAATTGCATGTTAGAAGTCAAATAGTGTTCATCTGAGTGGGGCAGTGAGTTAAAGGCAAGGAAAAAAATGTTTTTTTGGTCAGTTTCTAGTCTTTTATTATTATTTCTTAAATTGCTCCATTCTTTTTTTTTTTATATATCGCAAACTATGCTAGTTTGTTTGGCATTATTCAAGGTGATTTGAGAATGTACTTCAATGCTGATAGATTGTTATGACCAGTGTGAGCACACCAGCTTTTCACTCTGAAGAAGAATTGCTTAGTATAAGCATTTACTTTTTTGAATTTGAAACTTTGTTAAAAATGTTACAGTTCCTACAGATTATTTTTTTTAAAAATGGCAATATAAAATAGTAGTTGTATTTTAGAACCCAGTAACTGGAATTTTAAAGCTTGCTATAATTCTTGTTAGGAAGGAGACTGAGTTTTAAGGTGAATTTTGTGTCAGAGCAAGTAATTTTTGTGAATGTGATGTCAATGTGAGATGTGAACTCTGATAATATTTATGAACTCTTGAAGCTGAAACTGATGACACCACCAAATATAGGCTGTGGAGGTGTATCAGATACAGATACTGTTGCAATTAGAGGAAACAGAAAAATACCTTGTTGAAGTAAAAGCAGCCGAGTTCTCTATATTCCACTCCAGCCACTTCCTCTTTTCACTGATCGCTCAAACTGAAAGTGGTAACTGCTAACGAGGAATCCGCATGGTTTTCAGATGAATAATGCTTACATCATCAGGAACCTCATATTTATTCTGCTACTTAAGATGTTGGATTTTCCCAGATATTTTGTCAAGCTGTTTCTCCTATTACCAGAAAAGAACAGAAAACAGAAAAGAAAGAAAGAAAAGCAGCGTGTCTTAATAACCGCAAAAGAGATAGTGTTGCATTATGTCACTACATCCGCTTAGTTTTTAGGGTGAAAAGATCATACTCGTTGTTCTCGGTGCTTCCAGCTTCTATGTCAGGTGTGGTAGTGCAAATGAAGTTGTCTTTACTGCTGCAGTTGTGTACTTACTTGATAAAGTTATGAATAGAAACCACTGGGGATTGCACTCACTTTTATTGACTATAAAAATATACAAGGTAGGAAAACATTATATTCCAGTGCCTCCAAACAGACTTGGAAGAAAGCAAATTTAGGAAAAAAAAATCGTCTAGCATCAAGTTCTGATGACAGTCATAGTTTGGTCATTTGTAAAATCCTGCTTATTTTATTAATACAGTATGGTGGGGGGAAGCTAGACAGTTATCCTGGTAAACAAGGTTGATTTTTTAATTATTATGATATAATTAATTATTGTAATAGAGTTTAAGGGCAAACTTCAGCTTCATCTGCTGTTTCTCCTGATGCGAGGAATCAAGGAAATATATGTGGTCATGTTGGCGAGAGTGGCGATAGTGACAGAAAAGAAAGCTCCACTGTCTGGATTGGTAGCCAGAAGGTGTCTTCTCTGACTCTTTGTTTGCTAATAATTTTTTTTTTTTTTAGATTATAAACATTCTTTGAAGAAAATCTTTACTGACTGCATTTCTGGGTTTTTTTCTTTTTCTTTTCTTTTTTTCTCTTTCCTGCTAACTCAGTCAATCAGTTTCCATTAGCTAGGCAGAAAATTCAAGGAAACATTCCAAGAACAGCACAGAGATACATGCCTCTTCTGAAATACTATAAAATTAAATTAATCCATTATACGTTTAAAGCAAAGACCTACCAAAGGTTAGTAAATTGTGCCGTTACAGACATTCTAGAAGATAGTTAAACTGTATTAAAACTGGAGTACATGTATGTAAAAAAAAATTGTTACAAAGAGCAAATAAATATGATCAGGCAGAATGTGATGGAACAAAATTACTTGTGCTCCACAGTAGGACAGATGTTTGGGTTTGGTGAAATAATATTTACAGATAGGAACTTACCTCTGTATACACATGTAAACCCTTTTACAAGAAGTTTATTCATTTGCTTTTCACCAAGGATTTTACTGGCATATACCAAATACAGGCTGAAGCCTGTGGATCAAAGCCCAAGAGTCACAATTCCCTAATGCAGACTGTAGAATTTATTTCACATGAGCAATGCGTGTTGGGAAATCCCTGAGGCCAGAGAAGAAACGGTGCACATTTTGTAAACTTTCTTCCACTTGTCTGCTCTATTACATGATGTACACAGGAGAAGACTCATGTTCTTACCAGGCCCCATCTGAATCTCTGAATAGAGTGCATGATCCGATTCATTTCCATGTATAACTCAGTTGTCTTTTAGGGGCTATTCACAGTGCTGATCTATAAAAACACGTTTGGATTATTTTACCACCAGACTATATGGTACCAGGGCAGGAAAGAGAAGCATTTGCCAGGAGCTGCTTAAAATGGTACAACCTAATGGAAACTTTTCTGCATTTTCCCCCAAGGATAATGAAGTTGGGAAGAATGAGCTCTTTCTCGGTAATGTCTCAATACAGAAGAAATTTGGACAAAGACGATTGGTGTAAAAATCAGTATTTCTGGATCATGGAAATACATTATTGCTATATACATGGAAAATGCAGGTGGTTTTGAACCATTTTATGCTTGCTGAAGACAAAAACATAATATAAAAATCTTGAGTATTATGTGGTACAGTTGATTATTCACAATGGGTTGGGAACATATAAGCTGCAGCATCTGTCCCATTGTTGTTATTCTTGGGTACCAGACAGCCATTACCCTCCATCTTTAATTCACTAATGTTTATTGCTCAGTAATGGAAAAAGCTAGCATGCTGCCCGACTAAAGGACCTTCTGCATGTGCTTGTGTGGAACCCATTCTCCAGGTGGAAATAAGGAACATCCCTAGAAGAGAAACACTGCCAGCCCAAAACAGTATACAAAGACACAGTATTCCAATTGTCAGTGATCCTTGCCGGCAGGATTTCAATCTGAACAGAAGACTCCTTTGAAAGATATTCCTCTTCTACAGAGTACGGCAAATGCCCTATACATAAAATCACATGAGCCCTGTTTTTGTTTTGGACAGCAGTAAGAAAGAGGGGATTTGGGGATGGTGCTGTTGGTTTATTTTTTTCCTTTTTTTTTTTTTTTTTTCCCCAGAAAGTGTAGATCACTCATCTAGGAGGCAGATGGTCACAGTGGTCATACTCCCCGCTTTGTAACTAGCACTTGGTTTTGGCATGCTAATGATTTCTTGTTCCCAAAAATAGCTTTACAGACAGGGTCAATTATATTTTTGGATTGTGCAGCATGTAGAGCAATTAGTTAGTTGCACAAGGCAGTCGGTTTATAATGTAGTACACCCCTTCTTCATAATTGGCACCTTTTTGATATCCCATTTATAATGGAAGGGTCTATCTTTACAAATAGTTCCTTGTATTAGCATGCAAATACACTGGCTCCCCCCAGATAGTTTTACACACAGAGTCAATTATATTTTTGCATTGCAGGATCTGTGGACTAATTAGCTATAGAGAAATGGGGCAATTGGTCTTCAGATTTCAAGATCTTACTGCACTAAGTGATTTTGAGACACTTTCAAGGGCAGACTGCTAAGCAAAATTATAGAAAGAGATTGTACTGGCGCATCTCTCAGACTTTCATTTGAATACAAAATGACACATCTTATAGTTATGTTGTTTCATTATCCCTCACTGTCTGGTTCACTCTGAAGTGGATCGGGTCAGATGCCACACACAAGACTGTGCGGATCTGGGTGAAAATACGCATGTGGGTTTGGTCAGGGGAGAAACATCCTAGAGCCAATGTGGTTAATAGTGTACTTTAGATTCAGGTAGCAGTTCAGATTTTAATGTGTGTGTTATTAGTAACTGCTCACTGATTCGTTAACTATTTTAATATCAAATACCACTTTTGTTGACACAGTTAAAAGTTTTCATTTTGAATATAAAAATATCTGAACTACTCTCTCAGGAGAGCAGATAAATGAGGGAGGAAAAGTTTTCATACATGGTATTTAAGACAAGATTAGTCCTTAAAGTATTGCAAATTGAGCTGTAGCTCTGCTAAAAAAGTGGTGCTAAATCTAGAGATGAATTTAATCTGGCATTTTATATAATTCTTTTTCTTGCATGTAACAAGTCTACAAATAAAGAAACAGAAAATAGTGAATTTGCTATGCTGTCTGTAGTATTTATGACAGAATGGTCATCTGTAAAACATTGTAGAGGTACAATATAGTTACTACAAATACTTCTCGTTCCGAGTATAGTAAAAAATCATGTTGTACTGGATGTTAGCAAGTGGTTCCTGAAATACTGGGGCTTAGGAGGTTTAGTTTTAAGGTTTAGTTAATATGTTTTTAAAGTGAGGAATGCGCCTTTCATCCATGGATTTACTTATTTATTTTCCTTAATACCTTCTCATATGTTACTGGGGGAGCAGAGAGGAGATAAGAAATAACAATGCCAGTAGGTAATGAATGAAAATTATAGATTCGAAGCTACCCTAACAGAAAGGTTCCTGCTCTAGCCTATATTATAGGTTTGGAGACTAAGTGATTGTATGTTCTTTTCACACCAAGGAAGAAAATCACACTTGTTCTTGATATCAAATAATGATACCACACAGTATGCACAGTCTGAAATCAAGCAGAGAAAAAAGATAGGTTTCCTGCTGCCCAAGGGGACTGATGTGATTTATACACATTTCTGAAACATCTTTACGAGTGGATTCAAATGCAGGAATCATTTTAGAATACAGCAGAATCTACAGAGTAGGTGTTTCCGTGGCCTCAGCTGTTACTGTCATTGGGCCATGGCTTATACTGTTCTTGCTGAAAAGTATGGCTACTTGTAAACTACAACCCCAAGTGCATCTTATCTGGATCTTTCCTGAGCATCACTTACTCTTAAGAAATTTGTCCTCTGTGAAAACAAGCCCTTTAAATAGAATAGCACAACAGACAGATGACCGCATACCTTATGGCATATGATGTATCCACTTAGTCAAAATAGAAGTGTTATAATCATAATTTGAAATAACTTTAATTAAACAAACTTTTGATCTTTCATTGATCATTATCTTAAACTGATCCAAAGCCATCTACATCCTGGGAAATTATTGGGAGTGATTACTGTTTAATCATCATTTAAATAAGATGCTCTCAGCCATTATTACATTTATTTACATATTGGTGAGCAACTGTGGGTCAGAAACTGGATTCAGATTGACTAGGAACAGTAATTTTGGTAGAATTCAATTAACTCAGGTTTTTGGTTGAAAATGTATCTCTGCTTATGAAGTACATATATATCCTTTAAAATATTACTAGTAGGACAGGACTAACAGCATGACAAATTAACAATCCAATTAACATCTAATGCTCTAACTCCAAATTTACTTGCAATTTGGAGGAGACAACATTTCTAATTTATTAAAGGAATAGGTGCACTCTACTTTTTGTGTCAAATTCTGGTGGGTCAGCTGCTAGTGTCTTTTCCATGTGACATTAAAAGTGATGTGAATATATCATATCCAAGATTAGTTAGAAAAGCACCAATCTCATGTAGGTGTCTTGAGGGTGGCTGAAGGTCATGTCTTTGTATCAATGATACAAATGAACAGGCTGTTTATTTTTAGTGATGTGAATTGAAAAAAGCATATCCAGGTTCTCAGGGAAAATATAAACTTGAAGGATAGTTAGTTTGTGGTACTGGGAAATCCTTTTTCCTTAAATCTTTATTTTATATAGAGATCTTGTAATAAGTTATTTCAGAATAAAATCTGAGAGATATTTACATGAATATAATTCTGGAGCCATGTATGAGATGTTCTGTCATACATCCCACAGCAGAAAGGCAATGTCTCCATGACTGTGCACATATCTCTCTGCTCTTCACATTGATTATATATACACACACATACCTGTATTAATCTCTAGGTGTAGCTATATCAATGCCTGCTGCAAAGCAGCTGTCTCTCAAGGGCCGGTCCTGTAGAAGGGCAATAGACTCCCGAGGCCTGGTCTATTACAAATTAAGACTAACTCTGGAGCTTTGTTGTTTACTGAAGTTTATGATGCTATTTTATTCCCCAGTGCCCAACAAACTCATTCTCTCTGCGCAATGTTTCCCCCTGTTGTGAAAAGGAGTGTGCTTTTTGTATAGCCTAGCACCTTCCCCTTTCCCCAGAAATTAGCATCCATGTTGCCCATTTTCAGTTCCCCAAAGCAGAAAGCTCTCAGATTAGCTCACTTCTCTTTCTTTGGGAAGATTTTTTTCCCCGACTATTGAGTATGCTACTTGTGCTACTTTATGTTCTTAAGCCATTGTGTTACACATGATGAGCATCGTGGATATAAGTGATTGCTCTCAGCTCTAAAGATCTGTCCTCCAAAAGCAGCACTCTCTGAATCGTAACGTGCCATAACAGTGTGCGATACAAATATTAAGACATAGAGAGAAACAATGTTGTTTATTCCAGAGTCATTCAGCTGTGGATCAGAATAAACTTGTTTGTGACTCACAGACTAGGATATGTGAGGATACATGTTCAGATAACCAGATATCACATTGCTTCAGCTACAACAGAGAGCTCCAGACATTTTTTTTCTGCTTGCCTTTAAAATGTGCCTATGCATAGTCTAAAAGTTATTGCGCTTGCTTATTAAAATGTCATTAAAATTGAGTTAATAAAAGCCAAATATGAATGTAGGGCCAAAGCACGTTCTTGCTTTGCATCACTATAATTTGCAGCAGAATTTTACCCATCATTTTATATTCAACTAAATGAAAAACATATGGCAGACTGCACTTAAAGCAAAATCAATACAAACAGAAACAAGGATATTAGCAATGGCTCAGCTGAAGGATCACAAAGACAGATCTCTCGTATAATTACACTGCACAACACTACAGCCAGATTGTCTTAAAGTCTGCATCTACCTCTCAGGCTCCAGATACAATTAATTATTATGAGAAATAACTTCCACAGGAACTGCTTTCCTTTTGCTCAGGAAAAAAAATTGAAAACAGTTGGGTGTAAACTTCAGAGAAAGGTCATAGGTTAATAGAGTTCGTAAATAGAACAGCAAGGGAATCTAAACTTTAATTACTATAATGTAAATTACCTTAGAGAGCCCATATTAGTGATCACTTAGCCTAGCCATTCCACCTTCCCAGTAGGTTGTGCTCACTTTGGGGGCTTAACCCAAATTCCCCAAATTCCATCCAGACTGCTGAGATTGTGAACAATTTGCATGGTTGCAGCTTCTTCTCCAGGAATTTTAGTCTGTCTTTTTCCTTCCAAATCCCTTTCTGCCTGCTTAGTGCAACTATTTATACAGATGGATTGCTGAAGTATCACTACTTACTAATTTTTGTCTTAAATAACATGTATAAAGAAACTGACAAAATCAACTATATTAACTCATTAGTGGGAGAAATGCTGACATACAGATGAGAAGAATATCGGTCTGGGGAAGGGTATGGCATTGCAGTTCACATTCCTAAGCAGTAATTGTTCTGTGGATTCTGTTTCCTTTTAATGACAGACCTGAATACACTAAAATTTACTATACAAATAAATGTATTTAAGAAGTTGTAAACTTAAATACATTCCAAATTTTCAATTCAATTATAAAGTGAATCATTTTGAATGATCGCTCTGAATAGCAATGTAAAAATTTTGTGTTCTCACCGTTGTGTCTGTGAATAGTCTGGCTGAACAGACTCAATGTTACAAGAGCTGGGATATAGGAAGAAGCTTTCTTTTATGCTTGTATTTATTAGGTTTTTCTCATAATTTTAATAAGTGCCTGAGTTTCAAACATAGTACAGACTTTTTCCCTGGCAAGTCTGAAATAATGTGAGCAAATGCAAAAAAAAAGTTTGACAAGATCTGTGCGGCTCCCGTTCCAGGATTTGGCGTTACAGGGGAGGAATGGTGCCTCTTTCTTTTTATTACCATTTTAAGTGGGGATTAACCTTTGGTAGGAGGTAACTGTGAAATTATTTATGATTTATGGGTACTTATGTTGAGGAACAAACAATATCTAGGTTTGTAATCAAGATGTCTTCAAAGTTTTGATGGCCCAGCTCTATAATCCCTATTCCTACTTTGTTTCGTCCTATGAGTCATGCAAAAAGGTGCTGCAGAGAAACACTCCAACAATGTCTCTTCTTAGAAGACAAAAAGAAATAATTAACGTCTTTGAGAGTAAATCTGGACATTTTACTTTTAACTTCGCAAATTGTACTGATTGATGAAAAATCATGGTTAGTTGCCAGTTAAACATAAAGCATCCCAACTACAGAGTTAGAAAGTTCTAGAAGCAGAGAAGATTTTGAAAAAGGAAACATTTTAAATAATAATAATAAAAAAAAGGTTTAAATATATTTATAAAAGTAATTGCCTTGTTTTTAAAATATTAGAATAGCAGTTTGGAGATTTGGATTTGATTCTTGACATTTTGTGGGAGACTTCCTATAAGACCACTCTGTCAGTGCTTATGTCCCACATTTAAAAAAAATAAATAAAAAACCTATACAGATGACAAGATCTCCAGGACAAAGGACTTACAATATGTTTTACAGTGCCCAGTACAGTATGGTTTCAATTGAAATCGGATATTGTAAATTTTACCGAAAATTTATTTAATGATAATTTAAATAGTAGTATTAAAATCAGGAAGAAAATTAAAACAAATAAAAAAATAGACCCTTAGTAGGGAAAATTGTAAGTAAGGATGTTATATTTTAATTCTAGCCTCACTGGTGTAGAAGACTGATTCTTAATTAGGTTAGTTCTGTTAATAAAACGTTTACAACAAAACCTTATATAAGACTCCTGAGATAAGAATTGCCCTCTCCCAAGCGGCAGTGGAAGGTCTCATTTCTCGACCAAAGAGAGCATCCTTCCAGGAGAGGGAGCTGCTCGGCCTAGCGACTCAAGGCTTGCCTGCTCCAATTTTATCTCGCTTCGGGGATGTGAATTGCAACACGTTCTGAACTTCCCCACGCACAGCAAACCTGCAGCTCGTAGACTGGGGAGCTCGTTTAGGTATATGTCCACTAATTGCAGCCGCTCGGTAGAAAAGATACCCCAACGTGTCCTAAATGGAGGTTGTGAAACAGCCAGGCCAGCCTGTGTTTGTTAACGCGTGCAAGGCAACACAGGGACACCAGATTCCGGGACTGTCTGGGAGGGATCCCTGATACTCCTGTGTGTGTTACTGCCCTGGGACGTAGCACTGTGAGGCCGCTGGGCACAAAGAGGATTTAGCAGAGTCAGCGAGAAGTCAGGCAGGAGGTGCCAGGGCTGACAGAGATCTCCAGAATGCTACCAATAATTGTCTTTAGTTTGTTTCTATTCTGTGGTAAAAGCACATTTATAAATGTGACAAAAGCGGTAGTTGATTTGTTTTGAGCACAGGAAGAACGAGCTCTGAGTTACGCAATGCATTTGCTGTGTATTGTTGTACTTCCAGAGTGGGGTCTGTCTGTCGTAGGCAAGAAATAGTGTCTTTGCATGGACCAGGAAAAAATGTGCAATATTCAAGTGAGCTGTGCTGATCTGGTCTGCTTCCAAGCAGGAAAACAGAACATGAGCTGTAATGGTAGTTTCACTTAATAGTGCCCTAAAATGTTTGCTGCTTTTTTCTTATTGTGGCCATGCTGGTGCTGCTTTCTGTTTAGAGGGGATGCTAATTATCAGTTTCTAAGGTAGAATGTGAGCATTTTACCTGATTCTTTGAAACTCCTCTATGGAATAATATTCTCCCTCGGGAGGCACGTGCTGTTGGTCCTACTGAATCTGACATATGGGGTTGTCATTCTTGTACTTAGCTAGCATTGATCTTTTCAGCATTGTTAATGGGGACTGTGTGTCTCTACTCACAGTCCTGTCTTCTCTCTGTAACCAAATCTGTGAAATCCATATTTGGTAGAAATACAAGGGTAGTATTTAGTATTCTATTTTTCATCATCAAAATCAAGAAGAGCTTGTTACTGTGCTTTGCATGGACAAGCTCTGTTACTCTGCGCTGCTCACTCTCAGATCAAATGTAAAGATATGTTCGCTGTTGACCTCATTTAAAAGCCCTCTAGAGGAAAAGTCTGAAAAAGTTGATACAGTTTGGCATGGTTATTCATTATGCATGGGAAGTGCATTGCTTTATTTTCATTAATTTTACATAGAAATGAGATACAGCACAACATGCTTTTCTCATTTTTGGGCTTCAGAAAGCTTATGTTGTTACATTCTCTACACAGAACCACTTACAGAGAGGCAAATCCAAAAGCATTCTGTATTCCCCAGCTCGCCAATCCATGTTTAGAGAGGATGGGATTGTCCCTGTGTTAAATACTGGTACTTTTCCTGGCATAATATTTTGTATGAAAACTGGTTCTGCAGAATGACTGGCACTGATGAAGAAAAATCAGGTGTGCTAAAAATATAAAATGTCCCTTTGGCATATCATTGAAAATGGTAACTAGTCATCACAATGTGAACGTGTAGGGTATCGAAATACAAAGAGCAAGGGTACAGAAGTCTCGCCTTAGCTGTACTGGGCTAACGGTATCCCTCACAAAAAAGATTGCAGCTAAAATACAGCCTCATTGTTGAGTTTCACTTTTAATAGGACTGAGAATTCCTACACCGTACCTTTTTCATTAAGTGACACCAAGAAAGGTCAGCATGTAAAATTTAGGATGATTTTTAGTAATTAGATGAAAGAGTGGGATATCATTTACTATTGAAATGTATACTGCTTTTTTAAGAGCATGCCACTAAAGCTTAGAGAAATCTTGGGGAACTCTTCATACAAATGTGATGATTTAAATACTGGTGAGAACACGAATATATTTTTTTCCTACCGCCTTATAGAACAGAATAATACAAAATATAACATTATCTCATTAAGATAATCAATATTAAAGGTATTATAAATACTTGCATTCAAGCTCAAACCCGCTCATACCAACCTTAGTTGCAAAGCTGTATGTGTTCCATGAACCCAAAAGACTGCAAAGGTCTGCAAATGATGTGCAGTCAATTTGTCTGTTCTGCTTCCTATCCCTCTTTGCAGCATCCGACCTCTCTTACCCAAACCCACTTGTTTTAATTCCTACAGATGCCATTGTGAATCAAATCCCACAGTTTTTAAACTTCCGGGATGACTGCTTTTTCTTTGTAGCATAAATGACATTAGCTACAATCCTAGCAATCCTAAAGCTCTGGCCCTAAAAACTTACTTAAGATCTAGTGGTTTGGCCACAAAATTAGGAATCAGAAACTTCCTTGTAATGCCATAACCATTGCCACTTGTTTCATCCAAAGTAAGCGAGTCTTTAAAGCTGCTTGTGGTGTCAGTTCTTCATATGTAGTATGGTGACAATACCTCTTGCCTCTTAGAAGTATAATGGAAATTATTTAAAATCCATGGTCTTGAATGACCTAGAAGTACTAAATGTTATCATCATAGTATAACTAGTCCTGATTATGGATTTTGAGTTTTGTGTGAAATGATAAGTATTTAGTTGCTTATGGTATTATTTTCAGTCGGCTAACACATGCACTAACACTGAATTAAATGTAATTAATCACTTCTCAACTTTAGTTACTAAAGGTACACAGTCAGCCCTCACTTACCCCTCTGTGGTCCTATTGATTGTTTTGTGATTTACTTAGAGCTTAAAATAGGGCAGAGTTGGACCCAAAATGTTCACTTCTAATGTAATTTAGGTTTTGACATCAATGGAGGTTTTGTTGCACACCTCTGCCTTGCAATCCCTCAGATGAATTCCATGCAGGGACTCGGAAAACCTTGTTGTAGGTGCAATGTCTGGAGTACGTTTTGCGTAGCAGTTTTTCCCAATATCTCATAAAAAAAATTATGACAGAAAAAGCGAGACAATTACTGACATTTCAAATAGTTACTTAGTTAAATATGGGGGTTGATAAGAGTAGTAGTATGTCGTGGTTTGGGCCAGACTGGCCACTGAAACAAATGACAGATGCTCTCCCCAACCTCTCTCTTTAGGGAGAGAAGAATGAGAGAGAAGGAGACTTATGAGTTTTAAAGAAACTAAACTACTTTAATGAAATATTAATAATAAAATAAGAATAAGAAAACATAATAATATCAAAAAAGAAAATAATGAAATATATACAATATATACAAAACCATATCAAGCTCCCAGGATGACGATCACGTCATCGGCAGGCACTGGGAAGTCCCAGACTGGACTCAGCAACAGATGGGAACTGGATTCTGGATCTGGATTCCGGAATGTATGGATCTTTCAGACAAACAGTCAGAGTCCTCCTCAGACACCGGCCATTGAAGAAAGAGCCTGACCCTTTGATCCCTCTGCTTTTATACTGAGCATGAGGCAGATGGGGTGGAATACCCTGTTGGTCATTTTGGGGTCACCTGTCCTGTCCGCTCCTCCCCACAGGTGCTCCTCCCCCCTCTATGCTTTTCGCTTCCAACCTTCCAACAGGGCAAATAACAGAGTGAGCTGCCCTTGGGTGTTAGAGCAATAAGTATAAGCAGCAGCCTCTCTGCATAACATCCCTTGGCATAAATTATAAACAATCAGGTCTTATCTCTGCTAGAAGCAGATACTGTCTGAAAAATATGCCGTTAATTTCAGAGAATGCAGTTAATTAGAAGAGACTTAACTGAAAAGTAAAATTACTGAACAGAAAATTGGTTCTGTTTTACCTCAAACCAGGACATACAACTTATGTGTATGTATATTAAAAAGAATAAGTAAAACTCTTCCCCAGTTGAAGACTCTGGCTCCCGTATTTCCTATCTTATCTGGTCAGAACATAGTTTTCCATGTGGGCCTTGCAGCAAAAGACTAAAGAGAATGCAGAAACAGACCTTCCTCTGTTCCAGCCACCCGGCTGTCCTGAGTCCAAAGTCGTGATAGAAGCTCTTCTTTTTCCTTCCAATTTAATCCAACCCTGAGCTGGATTAGCAATGGCGCGTTTCTTTGTCAAAGTGCAAGCTTAGACTGGATAGCCATGTGGATATTCCCAGCTGGGAATCCTGCCCTAAGTACCCTCACTTGACACACATACGCGGTCTCTTGGCTGCCTGAGCCCCCTGCCCATCTGTTTGAATGGCATTGTGCCCACTTCCCCAGCTCACTGGCCATTTTCAGTAAGGCATTACTGCCGAATGATGGTTGGTTTAGATGGACAGCTGACATAGCATTACTGCCGGCTCTTCTGCTAGCAAGTCTTTCTTTTCTAATAGTATAGAAGCCTGTGTTACCAGGTGTATCTGGTCCTACTCTGCTTAGAGTTGTATAGGCAAAATCCTAATCTGATTGAAGCTGTGGCAGCCTTACCAATGACCTGATTGGAAATAGATCTGAAATGTGTCATATCTGCACCGGAGGAAAGGCACAGAAAAAAAATGGGTTTGCCAGCTGATACCGAGTCCAACACTTTGCTGCGTAAATGCTTTATAGATGACACTGAAGGCTTGGACATGAACAGCAATTCATGACAACTGATGAAGCAAGGAAGAGCTCAGTCTCACCATGGTGATTCCAGGGGAGTTCAGGACATGCTATTACTTAATGGTTTTTTTTCTGCACAATATTTGAGTCATATATTGATCCATCTCCCTAAAAGTAAAAGCATCTGACTTCTTGACCAGCTCACACCCTGCTGGTTTATGCCTTTGTAAAGATCTCGCATCCCAACCCACGTGCATGCATCCATGTGGACAGAAGATTCTTCTGCATTTTGGGGCATTCATAGTCTGAGAGTTTTCATAGCTTCCACATACCTGCTGTCTCAAAACTTAGCAGTAATGAGGTTCTGATTCTAGAAGAACTGACATCAAGAATTAAGAAATTGTGAAGGGTAGCCTTCGGTTCCATTTTTCTTTTAAAGCCACTGGAAATGTTTTAGATCTTCAGAATTTTTTTTTTTTTTTAATTTGGATTATTTTGTAGCGTGGGTGGCTGCAAATTCTGGTTTGTTCTATGAAAGATCAATGATGGAATCCTCTCACAAATGAAATATCAATGCCAGTTAATTCCAGTAGAAAGACTTCTATGTAGTTTTTACCGGTTTATACTTTTACCTGGCAGAGTAACACATGGAGAAAATTGAGCCCTGTATGTTGCAGTGTAGAAGGCACAGTGGGAATGGAAACGGGCTGAAAGTCAACCAGGGCTCTTTTATTGCCTCTGCTGTTGAGCTACTTTATGACCCTTAGCAAGTCACTCAACTTTTCTGTGCCTTGGTTTTCTTTTGGTATTAATTAACTAAATTGTAAATGATTCAGAAACAAGACTTCTACCCTGATCTTGGCTTGGGATTCAGGTGCTAATGCATCAAAAGTAATAATGTTGAAAACTTCATAACCAATCTTTCATGTAGCCATTCTTACCTTTTTGGGAAAGTGCTGATGTACTTGCATAAAAATAGGGTTCTGTAACGAAGGGAGAACATCACGACACACATACTGTATTGTCATTCATCTGTTTGTCTGTCTATTCCATATTCAAATAAAAGCAAAATATTTTAGATTCTTTAAAACAAAGAGCATAGCAAAAAGCAAAAGGGATTTTTTCTGTCCATGATAGCTTTTACAACTTCCCTCATGCCTAAAAATGAAAAATTGCACTTTTCTTTTAGCTACTATACGTGGCTGTAGCTGTACACGTGTGTGTTATAATGTATATATGATATAAAAATACAGTTCATTAAAAAGAAAGGTTTCATATATGCTTGTAGCTAGATAATAACTTTTCATGGTTTCATTGTTGTGTACGTGACTGTTCTGGATACAGCCAGTGTCATATGGAAGCCTAAAAACAGACATCCCGTTCAGTAAGATGAGCAAATGGCAGCTTCAACTCTTTCTGTAAATGTAGGTCAATTCCTGCAGAAGGAAGTTTGTGCCTCAAACTGCAGTGCACCATGTGCACAGTCCTGGGTCCCACAACCTCGAGGTGTTGCCAGCACAACAACTTCTTCAGCTTCTCTTCAGTTAATTGATTATCTTTTCCCTTAGCTGCGTAATGTGTTTGAGTTGCATATAGAATATCTTTCTCCATTCTTAGCTCAGGTGGTGCACAAAAGCATTTCTGCTTTTGGAAATTTAGGATTTTACCAGTTAGAACAGATATATTGTTGTATTGCTGTCCCCCCCCCCGTCTCTCCCCCAATGTCTTCTAGTATCCTTTTAAAAATAACGTATATGTTTTGAAGGTCTCTGAAGTTAATACAAATAGAGAGCAAACTATAAGGACAGTACAAAAGCTTCTTTTATCACTGCTCAGATATGACAAAGTTTAAGAGTGAACGTGATAAAATTCATGTAACTTTCATACAGTTTTTTTGAAGAGGGATGGGTAGCTTGTACAGAGGTTTAGATGTATCCGTTTTTGCTTTAACATCAGGAATTTAGCTGATATTTTAGCTATTATTTCTTCTTTGGAAGTTCTAAGGATTGCTTATTCATTGACCTCTGATACCAATTCAAACACTGTAAAATTTCCTATTTACTCTTACTCCTCTGTCCTTTCAAATTTTATTGAGAAACTTCAGAAGGTTTTCATCCAATTAGTACAGGCAGTGTTTACCCTGTCCACATTTCTCCAATGTGCAATCATGGTTTGAAAGTAGCCTTGAGAATTTTTGTCCCTGAAAGGAAGAGGTCTAGTTGAGAGTATGGTGGAGCAGATATTTGGTTTTCTGCTCCCTTAGTGGCCATCCAAGAAATAGGTGATTATTCTATCAAAATGTTTGTGTATGCGCATATATACATGTACACACAAAAGCACACTTTTAAAAAACACACACATGTATATTTATATATAGAAAAGTTACCCTTGAGGAATGCTTGCTTTAAATATGAAAGATTTTTTTTTTAAAAGTGTGTTCCCTGAAGGGCAAGGTAGCAACAAATCTTCCACTCTACATCACAGCTAAATACATACAGTCTACACACATTGCTAAATAGGGGAGGGGGGGGGAGACAAGGAGGGGAGAGGTAAAAGAACCCACCACCTTACACTTTTGGAAAAGCAGTGATCTTATTTAGAGTGTAATTGGAGAAACATTGCGGCATTCTCTGGCTTCCACACTTGAGGGAGAATCAAATTAACCATTTACATTAAATTGCAATGTACACACGAATTAGAGTGCTTCAAAATCCATTGTTATGCAATTAGTGGAACTACTGCAGTACCTCCAAATGCTGCTGCTACCTCTGAAATACATGCATATGCAGTTTCCAACACAGTCTCACAATCTCCAGTGAAAAATGACAAATTGTTGAGGAGACAGGATGACTGTTTGTGTGGCTCAGAGATTCATAATTTAGAGAGGAGTCTATGTCAGAATCAAAACACTATATTGATTACATTCTCAGGTAATATCTGATAGAGAAGATCTGCTGTGATAATGTATTTACTAAAGATGTTTTACAGCTAACACTCAGTATTTTCGGAGTATGTGTGTATGTGTGTGTATAAAAATGTTTGTTGCTACAGAGTCACAACTTTTACATGATGCTAACATGCCAAAACTTTGCAGTACACTGAGCACTCTGTTTAGCCATGAGCACTTGTTTTAGATCTTTCTAGCATTTGGGAGCCTAAAGATACAGGCAATTCATGGAAGTGCTAGGGGGATGTCTCAGCAAACTAAATAAGCTAGATCAATCCCCTTTGATGGGCCCCCTTTTAAAAGGTTATACAAAAGAACTGTTTTGTTTGAGCGAATTGCCTTCTACTTTGTGAAAATCATGTATAAATGAGTCCCAGATCAATACTCTTGAGGCTGCAAAAGGAAAAAAAACAAAACATAAAAGGTAGATCAGAAGCTATATTTTAGCAAAAATGTCTCTTAAGTGCTGTTGTCTGACACTATGAACTCCAATCAATGTGTCAGTATTTTGGAATTTGAAAGGAAATAGGGATCAGACCTGACAATCCAGAGCTGAAATTTGATGCTCTGGTCTTTTTGATAAACTGACAGGCAGTGAAAATTGCACACGTCTGCAGGGAATCAGGAGAAAAAGAGAGACAGTTTTGTGGAAAGTCTGCTTATGATTCACAAAGGCATGCATTTTATAAAAATGAATTGGTTTTGCAGTGTGTGGCAGGTTGCCTTCCTTTTTGAATGGAAGCTTTTGCAGCTTGTAAACTGGTGGGTTTTGTACACATCTACAATATACTATGACTTCTGTTGGCTTACAATTTCATTTCAATTGCTCTCCCATTCTTGCAAATGAAGCAAACTTGATAAAAACAGATAATCAAAAAGGAATTAGAAACTTTACCCCAAAAGCTTTTTTTTCTAAATGCATGATCAAATTTGACAAAATGGGTTTTAAAAACTGTTCTTGTCAATAGTTTAAAATAACTGAAAAGAATTCTTCACATTTCATCATTTCATCTTCCAAAGCATTATATCCTTTGGCTTTATGTAATGCTTTTCATCTGAGACTCTCAAACCATGCAGCAAATGCTCGGTCTTAAAATATCTTATTCACACAGACAAATATTGTTACACCCATATTGTAGGCTGGTAAACTGAAAGACTGCAAGATTGGGTGACCTACCCAAGAGCACATGGCAGCTGCGAGTCCAACACGGGAACAGAACTCGGGACTCCTGACTCTCAGGATGGCGTTTGAAATGTAACACACAGTTTACCACTTTTAAAGTACTGGAATCAAACCCTGAATCCTGCATAAAGATGTGCTTAAATGTGCTTTGTGTAAGGGAACAAAGAAGTTGCATTGTGGGACAGGTTTACTGATCCACTGAGTTCGGTGTACTCTCTATGCGAGCAGCAAATACTTCCAAATGTTTCACTCACTCTGTGGTGGATTTTTATGATTAATTTATTCCCAGAATTTATCTTGGTCCTCCAAATACAGGGATTAAAATCCCTTTTAAAAATCCCCCCCCCCTTAACTATTATAACTCAATTTTGTTTTCAGACACATAAACATGTTTCGTGCATGCAGGCAGCATGCAGTGGAATTGAAACCTTTGTGTTGCTAGAATCTTTGAGCTTTGAAACACTTCTCTTTGTAGTTTGCTTAAAATGTTAACAGATCCCTGTCTCTCTTGCTTTTACACCCTTTACAGAGGTCACAAAAATTACAACCTGTAAACTGCTTTATGTCATTTTAGCTTTAGTGTATAGTCTTATAAAAGAGTAAATACCACTACTTTTTGTCATGAGAAGGGTGTTCTTAAACGCCTTGTTATTTAAGGAGAGTTCTCTGAATTTAATCACTTGTTTCCCTGTGCTCCTGGAGACATTAGTAATACCAAAGAGAACTGTCAACTCTGAAAACCAGCATTCATAAAACTTGAAGAGATGGCTAGACACGCTAGGAAGTTTGGCTTCACGGTTTTATTGGCCATTTCTGAAATTAGAGTGCTGTGTCGTTTAGAGATGACTGTACATCTGTGGGAACAGAAAGCAGAATGGCTGGAGGGGAGTTGCAAGGAACTGGTACAGTGGAATCTGGAGCGGACAGGGTTCTTAAAGGGCTATAGGTTGTCAGAACTCATCCACCCAGATCTGGTTCAGTCTGACTAAAACTGAAGTCGTTATGTTTGTGATTTGTGTATCTTAAAACATGAAAAATCCTTCTGATCTCTTCATCGCTGAGAAGAGGCCTTACTGCACTCTGTGCCTTTGGTAGAAGGGGAAAAATAACCATCTTCTCTTAAATGAAGTTGCTATAGTGTATGATACTGGGCAAAAAGCATCCAGTCCCAGGCTGCTGCTGTTTTACCATCCATTACCTTGGTTTCACATAACAGCAGCAGTAGATAAAGTGAGTCTGACCATCTCAGCTTCTAGAAACTCATATCTAGCTTTATGTTCATGGATCCCCTACATAAATCAAGTGCAGTTGTGTCTGAAATAATTCTCTGCCAAGGCTAATACAGCTGTTTCATTCTTCTATCGTATCAGGCAGTAAGCAGGCTATGATTGTTTATGCAGCTGGGAACCTTTGTCTTACTGGGTTCGCTCTGTCTCAAGCATTGTGGAGGATAATCTAAACAGCATGTTATGTTCTATACGGGCTACTTACGTGGAAGAATCAATAACAGCAAAGTAAGTATTGTGTTATCAAACAGGGAGGAGTGTCATTTGGTTTCTTTAACACTGTTACATTGCGTACTGGTGTTTCATTGGAGATGAAATCCACCTACATTCACCGCAAACAAGGGAAAAAAACACTACTACTACTTCTTAAATAAGCGAAAGGTTGTTTGGCCTGGTGTCTTTCCCTCTTAATGTATGTTTTCATCTTGGGAATGGCTGCCTGTTATTGATTTATCTAGGAAAAAATATAACCCAGAATGTATTAAACATGGTAGATCCTATTCAAACTGGCAGCACGTGTAAATTTTTAGCTCTTCATCAGAGGATAAAGGATTAGCCACTTTCAGTTTTCTTTTTACAGATAGATTTGTTTAAAAAGGGATACATTGTTATATGACTATTGATTTTTCCAGTGTGCTTGTAGTTGTGCCCATCCTGTGCCTTGTTCTAGTTTTTAAAAAACTATCCTTAATGGAGATGCTGAAATTTTGTCACTTGTTGTGTGAGCCTGAATATTTTTTATTAAATAACTTTCAAGCATGTTTGATGCACCCATCTTTTGATGAAGATTTGACCCAGAGCACCTGCATTAGTTGATTGTCGTACTGACACGCCTTTGCTTCAATTTTGGCCAGTCTGACAAGTGAAAAATAGATGTCTGTCATGTGACAAGCTGCTGAATATAAATTCTGTTAGCATTTGCTCATGAGAGAAAGAGAAAAGGTGAGGGTTGGGTAGGGGGTGAAGAAGAAACAGGGAGTTAGAGGAGGCTGTAAAAAAAAGAAAGGAAGGATGTTAGCTACTCTTAAAAGCATCAAGCCAAAAAGAGAGTGCTAGCCAGGTTAGTTAGTTGTTGGGAGACACTAACAAGCCGTCAACTCTCTCTCCAGCTGTAGATGTCATATAAACACTTGCAGAAGTGTACCACAATTTCAAATCGATAAGTAAATAAAAGCAGTGAAGAGACATGTTTGTGGTGCCATATTCAGGTGTATTGTCAGATCAACCTGTTTCCTGTATTGCCTGCACAAATGTACTAATTCTTTGCAGAAGAAGATTACAGCAAAATTTTAATCTAAAATTCCTAGCTAACTTCTGAGTGATCATATCCAGCACAGCCTTCAGAGGCCTGCAGCACATTCTATTTATATCTTCTGCAGTAAAGGCTGTATCTGTTTTGTTAGTCACATAACTGAGAGAGGTGAACGTCATTTAATTCTGCTACCTTATTTTGGGAGGAGATGTTTTGCACGTATAGAGAACTTATCTTGCCGATGTTTGAGGGCCTTTTCCTATGTAGAGGAAGTTCTGCTTCTGCCAGGCAGGAGGCAGAAGGGCCATGGACTATTTCAAACCTCCATATACCTGAACAGTTTATTACCTTTTTCAAAAGTGAGTAGTTTAAGCTGCTTCACACTTATTAGCTCTAAATTAACAAAAGTCCCAACAAAATTAGATCTACATCATTAAAGATAACTTTGTTAAGATATTGTACAAGCATTACAACCTACTTATTTGATAGCAGACAAACATAAAAGATCTTTCGACTGTTTCTAACCAGAGAAGCTTGCTAAAGGTCAGTCCCCTGTCAGAATTCAACATAACAGTACAGAGGGTGCGGATAATACATGAGGCTGCACTTCAACTCTGTCTCTGTGATTGCCAGCATCTGTTGTGGTTTCCAGACTTGTCCAATGAGATTTGCTAATACAGTTGTGTGTTTGATGCCATGCTACTGAACGCAAATACACGGAGCATGCTACATCCAATATAGCTCACCCTCAGGGGGAGTCTTATTGCCACACTTCCCTTTATACAGCCTAAGATGGATTGTGAAGAAGACACGGCTGTATAGATGAAGTTGAAGCAAAACTTGGATGCTGTACTTGCATCAGTAAATATGAACCTGAACTGCAAAATAGACAGTTGGATTCAGACTTCCACAAAATTTTGGTCTATTCATGTTAGAAATGAGGTTAAGACCTTACAGTAATGAAGGGAAGTTTAGCAATGATTTAGAGAGAATGTTGCCCACTTTCTGAATTCCTGACCATCCTTAGGTGGAATGTTCTGTGGGGTATGCCATCAAATAGTGTGTGTCACTGAAGATCAAAATGCTGATAGATGGCATTTGGAAATTGGAATTAGAGGGCAACATTTTTTGTTGGCATTTTATCTGTTATTAAGTGATGCAGGGAAGTTAAGTGTCTGGGGGAACAGATTCGAGCTTTGTGACTCATGCTTTCACTATCAGTTCATAGAATACATGGATTCGAACTAAGGGAGTTAATGGCATTACCATCATGATGGAAAAATCAAAATGAAAGTGTGTGATTTCATTTATAGCCAATTTGTAGCCAATTCCCAAGAATTCATACTCTAGATAAGAGTATGTTCCACCAGGAATTTCTCAAAGGGAAAGTAAATCCCTGAGTATCATCCCCTGACCAGCCAAATTCGTATTCTCAGATTCTGTCATGGTAGGTGTGATATGAAGATATGGAGGGAGAAACTCTCTCTACTCTTACCATCACTTTTATAGTGTTGTAGCTTTTTTGCTTTTTATTTCATCAAGGCTTTTTCTAAGGAGCTGAAGGTAGAGGTTAGCAGGAACCAGATATTTATGGGTTATATTTATGGGTTATATTTAAAGGGATCTAAATTTTAGGCAAGTCTTGTGTGTTAATTTTGTTATCAAAATGCCTGACCAACACCTGTCTGTAGAGAACAGAATGCCTGTTGTGACCACGGATATTTACATATTATAGTTTGGTTTGTGTAAAATATACATCTCTTGTAATGCATTAACATCATCTTTTAGTAATTGAGGTACTATCATCTCTAACAGGCCAAAGTTTGATTGAGTTGTTTATGGGACAGAAATAATCTGTTGCCATGCTGACATCTTCAGAAATGCTTATAGAAGTGTAAGATGTGTTATTAACTAACAGTAAAACTTCATTAGTTCCCAGCATTTCTGCAAGAAACAGACAACAACCCACCTTCTACCTATGTCTTTTCTAGAGCACTGTGCAACCCAGCTCACCGTAAGCCTCGCCTCTGCCCTGAAAGCAAGCAGAGCACCTGGGACTTGACCTCCTCACCAGTGCTCTTATCCTTTGTATCCACCTCACTGGCCTCCCATGGAAGGCTTTCTAAATAAATCTTCGCTTGAGTACTTAACAGATGACTTTCTTTGAGAGCCTTTGTGCAGCTGACCCAGAGTTCTGATAACCACGGATCTGCTGACCCTACTATACGGGGGCTGCGTTAGATGCAAAAGGTGGACAAGCTGGTGAAATGAAGGCTCCTTGCCCCTTCCCCTCTAGACTAGTCACCTAGAGCAGAGCAAAGTAAAATCCTATGTACAGTAACTAGCTACAATGCTAACTCTTCCAAATCTGAATTTTTATTAAAACAGCAGGGGGTGAAAATGACTGGGCTAGATGCAGGTGGGACAGGCCCCTTGAGAACTACGGTAAAGGAAAGGCGAGTAAATCAATATGTGCCATGGGACAGCATAGTGTCTGAAATGGCATGATAATGGCAGCAGCTGAAGCTTGTATTGATGCAGCAGAAAATGCTTTTTGCTTCACTGATGACTGTTGTTCAATTTCCGAAAATACAGAAAGTTCTCTTTCATTATTAAAAATTAGCCAGAAGGTGTGTGTATACCACGCACAAATGTTTACAAACCGTTAGAACAGTCATTTGTGTTACAGAACACTAGTCCTACGAAACATGCACAGGAAGGTCAGTGAGTTATTTAACAATTGTGTTTTACTTACGAAGGAAATAGGGAAACAATGATCTAATCCATTTGGTCTTAATAGTGAAATTTACTCTAGAATGTAAAAAACGGTTTAACCTATTTAAATAATGGCTGTGATTATAGCACACTAATACAGTGCATTCTATACTACGTTATGAATAGCATGCTGAGTGATTTTTTTAGTATATGTAAATTACTTAGAAGCACAAAGGATGCGTCTCTGAACTGTTTTTGTAGAGCTGATTATAGGTCTAACTGCTATAGGAGGAGGCTGAAAGAGCTTTGTTGAGGGGCATTGATTGATTAATAAAGAGCGCAGCAGCAACAGACATAACATTGCAGTTATAGATTTTCCATACTTTATCTTCAGGGCTTGTAAAGATACAGTGGTGATCAGATGATGAGGTTTTCTTTCACCTTGCAGTAACGCACAACAAATCACGGCATTCTGCAATGCCACAAAACAGCTTTTTGCAGAACACCGAGTAAAAGAAAACTCCTCCACAATCACGACTTTACAGTTAGACATTGTCCTTTTTCCTTCTAAACTCCTTTATGAGAGATGCTTCCAACAATAATTTAAAGTAATGTCCCAAATTTAGAAACAAAGTGGGAACTGTACATTCAAACACTTAGGGATTCTATTTTTATTAAATTGGAAGTGTGAGTGGAAAGTCACATGTGAAGCATGCGTCGATTTTATTCCTG
>NW_009649308.1:3345353-3440865 GCF_000708025.1 Charadrius vociferus
TCCTGCTGATAGATGTAGAAGATTTGCTGAAAAAAACTGTATTTAGATTCAAAGTTAGCCAGTACAATGGCCTATAGTTAAAAATCATATTTATTAGAATAAGACAGTAGCTTTGTGTACCCGGTTAACAAAGAGAAGGTATAAACAGACCCAGATCAGCATGTGACCAGAATATATCTGAGTTGATATTTTTATGTGAAAGTCAAATCCTGGCTGGGAAAACACCCCATTTCAGCTATAGGAGGGCCAATCACATGGGCACAGCTGGAAATAATGTGGATTCTTATTCATTAGCTGTCATTTTGCCGCACTCTTATAACGAACATCTAAATAGGGACAGAGAAAAGAACTGCCACAACAGACAAATGTTGTCTTTACCACAGAACTTCTTTTTAGAGGCGTGTGTGTTGGAATAGGTTCTGTGAAGATTTTTGCATTATTACATGCCTTTCCAGCACTTGGCTGAGTGGGTCCTAAGTTATCTGAAGTTTAGTTTAGTAAGAGTTTAATAGGAAGTTGTTTTGCAGCTGCTGTCAAATCCACTGATCTTTCTGTGGTTTTAAACCCACTTTTAATAACAGTTTGTCTTTCACTTGGTGATGTGAAAGATCTGTACAAATGGGATATTGAGTGTACTCAAATTCACAAAGACATAAAACAAACGGAAGAAGTATGTAAAATATAAGATTAATAAAAACTGCTAGAAGTTTTTCAGACAGTAGTTTGTTCTTTTAGTTTACAATAGCCCTTTCATGCTTACGTTCTTTTTGTTCTGAGTTCAATTCACAACACGCCCTCTTTTATCCATTTGCAATATAAACTAAGAATCAGAACAGAGCACATGACGTTCTTACTAAACAGTCTTTTATATTTGTAGGTACATATATTTTAGAGACAATTATAGAACAAAATATAGAACAAATTTCTTTTTAAGAAAAAAACTGCTTTTAGAGGAAGCGTCTCCTCAAGGATAATTACCTTTTGCCAAGCTGCAATTTAAATTAGCTGTAGTATTCCTCAGTTCCTAAAACTCCAGTGAAATTTTACTCTGAAACATTTAACTTGGTTTTTTTCAGTTTCAGAGATGATTTTAATTTAGTCTTGGGTGAAGTGATCCCTATACATATATCTGTAAATGTAAATACAAATACGTATACCCACATTTATGTGTGCTTAAGTCCCTAAGCACTTTTTCAGGATAAACACTGCAATAAGAAAACATGAGGTGAGCATCTCTCTTTGATATATGTTTCTTTGAGGTGCGAGTAGAATGAGGAGTAACAGTCATTGGATTTCTGTATAGCACTTGTGCTTAAAAAAAGCCGTGTATTCAACATTAGTCCAGATCTCTTCACTTCTCTCTGTAAAAGTTGTCACTGAAAAATGCCTCACAGTCAGAACATCATCGCTAATGATAGTTTCCATTTTCAGCATGTATTAAAGAAAACCCTTTTGTTCCACATACAGCCCACACAATGACGCAGCATTCAATGATCCTAATGTTGAAAACTTAAGGGAATTTTCATTAGAAATTTGAAAATGTGTCCAGTTCTTCAGCTGTTGTAAATTAGCATTGCTCCACTGAAGCAAGTGGAGGTACGAGAGTTATAACACTAGAGGGTTTTAGCTTATGCTTTTTATTTTTGTGATAATCTGGAGTATGATACAAAGTAAGACCTGCCATATTCTAGGTATGAAATGAGTTGGGATGGTCCAGTTCCCTGCTGTTCAGGTACCTACATTAACAAGCAAGTGCTCATGTTGAATCCGTTCTGTGTATAACACCAAAAAACTTGATTTTGGAATCTCAGAGGTGTCAGGAGCATCAAAGCCATACAGTTACAAATAAATAAACAATGTTGTGTAATTAGCTATCTCTGTGATATAAAAAAATATAAGCACATGTAGGCATAACGCATTCCAGATTTTGCATAGGATTTAGCAGCAGTCTGTTTCAAGTATCAGCAGAGAAAATCCTTTTCTATTGACCCAACAAGAAAACAGTGTGAATTCTAAGATCAATTGCTTGCCAACATGTTCCAGCTCTTTTTAAAGATAAATATGCATATATTATATTTTAAACTTTTAAATTACTTTTATATGATGATCTTAAGTATATTTCCAAACTTCGATTAATACGTGGCAGACAGTATTTCTGGGATCTACGGGGATCAGACTCTCCCACTCTTAAAATGAAACCGCATTTGTGACGCAAGACAGCAACTATTTTTAAGTGCACAGGAGCACTTCAAAACAGCTTAAAATGGGAAATGAAAAATTCTAGTGGAGACTTCAGGTGAATTTATTAACTACATTGTTACTGCCAGGAATATGATCAGAATAAATATTGAAAGATTTCATATGCCACAGCAGTGCCTGTTAGTGTCATCCTGAGGCATTGTTTTAGTACTGAATCTGAGAGGAGAGACACTCGTGCTCTGTATCAGCATTGCGTCCTGGGAAGGAATAAAAAGCCGGTTCCTCATGGCAAATACTGAACACTACAGGCTTGCCAGGTCCTCTGTGGCACTGGACTCTTAACACGGAAAGCAAATAAACCAGGAACTGTTTTGCAAGTAGATCCACTCAGATTGCCTCAGCACTTTGGTATATTAGCAGAGAGTTCCAAAAGGGATGGAGGAGAATGCTTATTTATCTTGGCTTCATTAAATACATTTGCACAATTGAAAAAAAAACCCGACAAAACAGAAGAAAAAAAGCTTGTCTCTGACAGACTTAAAGCATGTTTGCATCTCAATAGAGTTCAGAAAAGCTCTAAAATAACTAAACTTAGCTACCCCTGTGGTGGTGCCAAGATCAGTTGTATTCTCTAGAACTGTTTGCCAACATCTGCTGGAACAGTCTGAAGGGGTGAAGCGAATTTATACTTCACTGTTCAACTTTATTTCCAGATCCACATCTTTTACTCCTTCCTCTCCTCCTTTCGCTCTGCACCTGTGTGCTTCTCCTTCCCCAGCAGTCTTAAAACTCCTAATAACTGTTCAGATTCACTGTGCCCTGTCAGACTTTGATTTTAAGTTACTCCCTGGAGCTTTTACTTTAATACAAACAAGCGCATACAAATAGAGCACTTTGTATTTCTTTCTCTTAATGGCACACAAACCTGCCTGGCAAGGGTGATAGCTGTTGGCACTCAGACCATCTATGCTCCTTCCTCCCTTTTGCTCTCACATTTGCCTACTGATCACATTTTGTTGGGAATGATGCACAGCAGGTAGAGTAGAATAGGTTCATGGGATTGAGCAAATGCTAAAGGAGAAAGTGGCAATAAAATAGTTAGCCTCTGCTTGGGATGTCTGGATTCCTTCAGGTGACCTCATTAGAACAGAAAAGATTTTATTATAATGATGTCAAAGGAAAAAAGCGGTGTGCTTCAGTGAGAAATGCATTTTCTCCTCTTGATTTTCCGTCTGTTGAAGACTACCTCAGGTCACTTCTCACTGTTCAGCTCTTACAGAAACAATATTGTATTCCTTATGCCAATTGTTAATTGTAGAAGAAGAGGTGCTGTCTTTGGAGGTTCTTGGCACTTTGTCATATGCTTGTCATACAGACTCGATGCTGCAGCAACGAAGAAACATTAGCTCAATGTTCAGAAATACTATACTGCTGTCTGTAAGAGGCATTGGCCTCCACTTCGTTTGTAGGCGGAATTTGAGGTGTTGATTTTTAACGAGCAGGGCTTTCGTGCTTTGAGTCGAACCTCCACTACAACCACTGAAATCACTTGGGACTCTGACATTCCTATATTAGTTCTTAATTGTGGCGTTTGCTGCCCTTGCTGCTCCAGTGGAATTCAAGATTGTTGACCTTCAGGGCTTACTGTGAGGCCTAGCTCTTCTCTCGGGCAAAAAAGGATTAGCGAGGAAGGGGGAGTTATTAGGAGCAGGTGAAAGACTTTTTTTTTTTTTAACTTAACACGGTGTCATTCTTGGCACGTAGTATACACTAAAATAATGGGTAAAGATTATATATTTTGGTCATGCAGTTGCACTGCCAAAAAGCCACATGTGATAATCCGAAAGCTGAAGAATTTTGAAGTATCCATTTAATTTTGCTTTAGTGACCGTACTAGCCTGCTGCATGTGGAGGCAGTGCTGTGGACATAGGGTATGGTTGAGCATTTGATACAGAAGAGGGACCACAGAAAATGATTTTTCTGTGCAAACTTTAATGACGATAAGGAGAAAGCAATGCATAAGTCAGTCATGTACAGCAGCCAACAGGGATTTTGCTTTTCACTGCATCTATATGGTTTTGAGTCCCTACGTCTTTAATGATTTACATCGCTGAAAAGCTTTTTAGAACTGCACGTGCAGACGATTTCTATTGGAGCACCACCAAAAAGTCTGTGTAAGCACAATATGCAGGGAAAAACATGTCTTGAAAATATTATCCTGTGGGGAAAAACAAAAAAAAAAAAGCCGGTACACTGCAAAGGATTTCTGTCCTTTCCTGGAGTCATGACACTTTGTTAATACCAGGGCTAAGCAGACTGATTTATTATTTAATTATTTATTTAGGGAAGGAGTAGAAAAGGATCAGCCTAGAAGCAGAATGGAAAACTGTAGGACTAAAATAACCTACAAAACACATAGGTAACATTTCTCTCTTTCCCATTCATACCTCCTCAGTTGTCTCAATGTGGTGCTTTATGGTTAGCACTGAAACTCCCGTTTTCATATAGGGTTATTTTTTTGTTCCAGTAAAGCCAAAACCATTTTGACTCAAGAAGGTTGTATTATGCACTCCCATGAGATTTATACTTCTCCCCCACCTTTCCTGTTAGCTAAAGCTGTTTTGTAATACATTAAATGATACAGCACAAAAGATCTAATAGAATCTGAAATAGCTTGGGTTCTTAGAAACATGTAAAACTCCGCATAAAATGAATATTGCTAAAGCTCTGTCCGATTTCCATATTCTTTCCACATTGTATTTGTGTATAATAGGCTTCCAGGAATGTTCATGACCTTACAGCTGTCCCTTTTGTTTACAGTCCAGTGCTCTGTCCTTGAGATACGTTGCACACAGAATGAAGACAAAATCATGGCTTCAGGCCTCCACCTCCCTCCTCTGGAAAAAATAAATAAAGCCTATATAGGAGACATTCTCCAGTCAGTGCTGTTGCAGATACATGAGTGATTAAAACCTGGGAAACAATTATAGATGGTAATAAAAGAAATGAAAGTCAAAGAGGAATATAGCTTTTTCTGAGGAACTTCCAGGAAAAAGCCCTTTTTTAATTATTTTTTAAATTATCAAAAGCACTTACCTTTCTCACCTAAAAAATAATAAAAAAACCCCACCATAAAACCATAATAAAATAAAAACATAAAAAACATTAAAAAAATAAACATTTCCTAGCAGTTTGACTTGATATTTTAGAAGATCCTTTTCTTTTTGAAGAGACTGAATCCTGCTCACACACAAGCAGACGGTTTCTGATTTGGTGTCAGACTTAGCAAACAATCAACACGCATTTACAATACCACTTCACTAGCGTAATGGTGATGGTGATGGTAGGTTTATTTTTGCTGCCATGCAAATTTTCATTCTCTTTGAGTAAATGTATTTTTCTGCCGATATTCTGCTTTCTGGCAGGTGCTCAAAACTTCCTTGTTCAAATGTATTTGCAGATGGCACAGTCATGGGTTCTGTGTGGTGTCTGAGTCGACAGTGCACAGCCTGGGACAAAATTACAATCGCTAATTATTTTAGAACGAAGGGCATATGTGAGATTTCAATATCAAACGTCTCGATACCAGCAGTGCTGTGCACAAGCGTTATCTAATGTAACTCTCTTTATGAAGTTTTGAGGCTGAATTTGGCTGAGTTTGTAACTGAAGGATATGACAGTGAGTATCCAGAACAGCCGTGGGTTTGGCTAAGAGCCCCCCACGTGGAGGCTGGCCCAGAGAAATACAAACAGTGCTGTGCAGGTAAAGGAGCTGTGCAGTAATGCTGAGAAGCGCAATGGCTTCTTGATGTTAGATTAGTGTCCAAAACATTAAGATTTTTACTCCGTTTTCTTCCCGCACTAGAAAATTTTGTTAAACAAATGGGATGGATGTCTGACAATTATGTGTTATGAAATAATTGTGGGACTCATAGTGTAAACTCAATTAATTTAGATTGCAGTTTAAATTTCCTGGACATTCCTAAGTATTTGTGAACGTTCAGATCCATGTTTTTCTGCGGGGTTTGAAGTTCACGAATGATTTGTAATTGCAGGAAGGTGAAGCTGCTCAAGTTAATCAGGTCTTTTTGGAGACACCGAGCAGCTAGTTCAAAGTGTTGTTCCGTATCTGGACGGTAGTTTTGTGTGTACACGTACAAGCAGCACTACTGGTGAGGACTGCTTCACAGCTCTGGTAACATTCCTGAAGTTCAGCATCTGCTAGGTTGTAACTGGATCTACAGACATACCAACTGCATGCTTCTAAACTTCTCCAAAATCCCTGGCCAGGCTGCAGACGCCATCATTGGTGCGCTTCCTGGCACAGATTTTCTATCTGACACCGTTACTTAAAAGGAGGGTCTTTCGGCTCCCCTTCCCTTGATTTCCAGGACCAGTGTTAGCCTGCCAGGGCACTTAATAAGGTTAATTATCTCTTTTTCCTGCCCTCCATCTGGTGGACTAGTTTCAGCTGTACAGTCACAAACATAAACAATGAAATCAACACATTGTGGAGAGGAATTTTAAGCCCAAACCCTCTGCTTTAGCATGAAAAATGGACATATTCAGATAGAACAGTCAGCTCTCCCCTGTCATTTTCTGTCTCCCTCCTCAGCGCTTGCAGTTATTCTTTAGGATTTGGGTATGTGTCCTTTCAGGATTTGTGAGTTCCTTCTCTTCAAATACCTCTTTAGTTAAGGCTCTCTCCTTCAAATGTGGAGTGTCTCTCTGACCTTTTTCAGTCAGCATCTTTCAATGTCAGGAGTTTCACAGATTAAAAAATACTTTTCTCCTCATACAAAACTTGACCTTTTCAGTGTTTTTCTTGGCCCTCCTCAACTTCAGGTGGAGTTCATAAACAGTATGTTATTGGATTTCCCAAATTATCAGAACTCTTCCTATTATTTATTGGGTAAATAAGTAGGTGTGTATGACATTTAAATGAGTAAAAATGCAGTCCTTTTCCAAAACAACTTAAGTGACCTAAAAAGACAACACTGGGATCTAAAACCACAAGCAAAAATGTCAGTAGGACAGAACATAAAGAGTAAGTCACGTCACTTGTAGTTCAGCTGTATCGTGTTATCTAATGTTTATTATTATCTATTTTAATAATTACATATGTGAGATTTACTGAAAGGTGATCTAAAGAATCAGTGTCTGATGAGGTTTTTTTAGGGAGAGTAATATGCTTTGTCAAATGC
Source organism: Charadrius vociferus (assembly GCF_000708025.1). Classification (NCBI taxonomy): domain Eukaryota; kingdom Metazoa; phylum Chordata; class Aves; order Charadriiformes; family Charadriidae; genus Charadrius; species Charadrius vociferus. The sequence continues at coordinate 3,352,758 of NW_009649308.1, forward strand.
TTTGGTTAACAATCCTATCTAAAATTTTTTTCCATTTTTCTCTTAATTCATTCAATGGCGCTCAGTCTTTTATTGCTTGTCTCCCTCGTGTGAGGGCAGGGCATTTACTTTCACGTACCACATTGTCTGAAAATAATAGTGAAAAGACACATGAACTGTAAAGAAATCTCCCTTGAAGTCTTGAAGGCAAGCTCTGGGAAATTTTAGGGTGGATGTCAAGACAGATACATGCACTGTACGTTCATGGGGGCGATTAGTATCACATGAGCCTACAGAGTCCGTATTCTAGCAGCTGATACAGAGTGGCTGAAGCTCAAGAAAAATATGGACGGGAAGAAAAATCTAATAGTAAGAAAACCATCTCGAGCAAAAGGCTAATAATGGAGAAGATCCATAGCATTCTTGCTTTCCAGTGGCTCTGCCAAGCTGTGGTATAAGGGACTGGAAAGATCTGAATTCCTAAGTTTCAGAGAAGAGTTGTTGAAAAAGTGCTCTGCTTCTGCAAACTGTGCAGTGTCCTGGAGTCCAGTTCCTGCTGCCACAAAAATCAAAGTCAGTGTCTGAATGAGATCTTGCTACATGGCTCTGAAAACTATTTTGAAATACCCTAATATATGGAAATACACTCTGAAGTAGATAAAGATGCTGCTTTAATTAGAGTACTGATTATTAGCAGTTTAGCAAGCACACAGTAAACGAGTGTGAGTATTCGTCATGGAGGTCCCTAGTATGGCATAAGGACCAATTACATCTTATTCGTTGTTTCCAGAATTCTACTACTGAAGGTGCAAAGAGATATTAGGTCTGACTTAGAAGTTATTTTCGTAAAATATGCGTATATAAGAAGTACAAGGACCTATCCTTTCCCCACTGAGCTGCGCACTGTGAATTTATTAGTAGTGCAGGATGTTCAGCAGTACAAAAGAATGTGCTTTTTATCAAACAGACTTCTGGTAAGTTATTGTAAGTCTTTCTATCTTTGTTTTAAGGGAAAATGCTACTCTTCCATTTTGAAATACAGCTAAATGAGAAATGTTGAAAGGCAGGCATCCATGAGATACGCCGTTGACACAAGTGAAAGCTGGAGGTGGTCCAGGGGCACATGTTACTGTCATTCCAGAAGAGGAGGAACTCATCACATTCACAGGGGGTTCAGCATCATCCTCAGACCAACAGGCACAAGGGAGTGGGTATCATCATGGACCCTTCTGACTGGCAGTTAATTTGATGAAACTTTATTTTTTCCTCCCAAGAGCATCTGGCTGAGGAAGAGATGTATTGCCTCCTATTTTCCCCTTTCAAGGTATTTCGGTACAACTTACCCCTACTAGAGATGAATTGCATAGTTGGGTTCATATTGGCAGTTTGCCTTTTCACTCCTCAAAAGCAGTTCAAATAAGCTAAAAATTTTATATGTCCCTTTATTCAGCATATCAGTGTGGAACTGCATACGGTTGGTGAACTTTAAAACTCAGATTACACATAAACCGGTGTATATGTTTCTGTCAAATGAGCAAATGGAAACTAGAAAGCAGCAGCATTTCTGTGGCCAGCATTTAAGATGCTTAGGATGCTGGAAAGAAAAAGTAATGGAAGCACTTGTCATAAGCTGGAAAATAGATTTAGTGTGTACAACATGACTCAGGTAAACAAACAAGATCAAACAAGAGCTGAGCAGGCTTCTGTGTAACCAAATGGCACATGAAGTGCAACTGCCGAAAGGATTCTGTGAGAAGGGAAACGAAACTGAGCACACAAGACAGACAACGACATAGTCCAAGTTCAGCGTTTTCTGATGACACTGGAGATTGCACGCATTCTGGCATCTGATTTGGTGTTTTCCGCTATTGAAAATGAGCTGGAGAAGTGTGTTGTGTGCACCTCTTGCACCTGCGGTGGCAGAGTCTGCAGATTCCAGATTAAACATGTTCTTGGCAAACAACTAACGTCCAGTTCTTCGTGCACAGTGATTCACCAGGGTGGAAGTTAGGAATATTTAAGAGTTGGGTTGTCTGTATTTTTATGTCAAGTGCCTCAGGGTTGATATCTGATATTTTTCCTTTGTGATTGCATGCTTATTTAGTGGAATAAGTTTGATTTTTCTCTTATTTTATTCTTCTATTTGTGTCCTGGGTTTTTTTTTGTATGATGAACTGTATGATATATTAGGCTAGAAATGCAGACAGCACTAGTAAATAGTATTATCATCCCATTCTGATATTCTCAGTGAGTAGTAAAATCAGGGGAGGTTACTTTGCTGTATAGTGAGTACAGGCACACATTGCAAAGTTGCTAGCACACTGTAATAATGTAACATCCTATTTTTATTGTACAATATCCTTCTCATATGAATAAGCCCTCATTCAACTTCTTGTTATACATAGAGGTACAGGTTACTACCCTGACAGTCAGGGAAATGCAGTAAGGACCACTGCCGACATGCAGCTATTTTAGAAGGAAGTGTTAGGCACAAGAACTATCTTGGTTTTCAGCATTTGTTTTTCTTTAATCCAACTTTTAGCCATCCCCAAGTGTATTCCCTGCCTATCCACTATGGTTGCAGTTCAGTCACTTGAGCTTAGGTTTCTGGCACTTCCGAATCCTGGAAGTTTGATACCACTCTATGGTTTAAAATTATCCTTACAAGGAATATTAGGTTTTCTTTTACATGTTTATTCCTTTAAGTGGGAAAATGGATGACAGCAAAGTCTAAGACCCACAAAGTCACCTTGCAAGACAAAAGTGGAGAACTATGAGGAAATTTTGTGGGCTTCTTTCTGTTTTATCACTTATAGTCTAGGGAAGAATGAATATGATATCTATAAAGTTCTCAGGATGTGTCTTAATGCTTTTATAACATACTATGTTTTAAGGTGATAAGCCGAAATACCTGCAAAACATACTGAAAACTGAGTTGCAAGGATTGTTCTTTACTAGCCTTTGGTAGTAAGGTACAGGCCATCTGCAGAAGTCATCAGAGAGTCTTTGCATTGGTCAGCTTGTATTTGTTGAAAGCTAAAAATAGTTTTCCAGTCTTTATCTGTAAGGTTGTAGTCAGGAGATGCTACGCAGAAGAAAGGGCCGTTGATCAGGTTTATATATCACCAGAACAAAAAGTAGTCAAAACAAAGCCCACTGAAAACTGCCTTCCAGGAACCACAGTAGGTAAAACTGGTGACGCAAATCCCTCCTCTGGTACCTTTGTGCTAGATTTGCAGCTTTGTAGAATATATTCACTTGTACTCTCCTCAGCAGCACAGTCCTGTATCCTGACAGCTGAGTAATGTTCTGCTCACGTCTTCCCTTGTAAAATGAAAAAAGTAGATAATTTAATATAGATGTGACAAGTACAAGATAGATTTCTACCCAGCACAGTTCACTGCTGAAAGTATTAGGTTGAAAACCTTCTTTAAAGATAACCAGATTCTTAAGTTGTACCTCATCACCACCCACCTCCTCCCTCCACAATTAACCACAATACAGAAAAAACTTTAAACTAAAAAATTGAATTTATTCTTTGATCATTCCAGTATGAGAAAATATTTTCTGTCTATTGTTCCAGAAAATAAACCAATGTCTTTTATTTCTGCTGAACAGCAGGTTTCTGCAAGGCATGCTAGATACAATTTTTCTGTGTTTCCAGTGCAAATTTTTTTTTTGTCCATCACTGCTTTGCTTTTCTGTCGTTTTTACTCTCCCCTGAACCACAGAACCAGTTCTGTGCTACTTCTTGTGGCCATTGTGGTTGGGGACTAAAGTAAGCTTATTGCCTTCTTAGGCAAAGCGTGACAAATTCTGTCAACCCAAATTACGTTTCCGAGTATGGCAGGGTATGCAGTCTGATTTCACTGGCTTCTTAAAAGCAACACGTTGAACAATTCTCATACCTACATATGCATTAGTAAAGGGTGACATGCAGAATACACGGCGTTATCGTGCTGTCCTGATGCTGCAATATTGGTCTTGTATCCTGTACTCTGGTATTCAGCCCATTTGTGTTCCCCTGTACCATTAGTGCTACCTGCTGTTACAGCCTTTCTGCTCCAGCCGTAGGGGGACTGTGTGCTCGAAGCAAGCTATGCTGCCGCTCTGTTCCTCTCAGCCAGCCAGGCACCTCCTTGTCTCCAAGACAACTCAGAAGTGAAGCAGAGCTGTGGCTGGTGTGGGAAGTCTATGAGTCTTTGAGGGACGATGATGCGTTGAGGTGAGGAGAGTTTAAGAAGGGCTCCAACATCATTGTGGAAGCTGCATCCTTGGTAATGGCAAAATCAGATTACTCAGGAAAGACAGAGGTTAGCACGGGATTCAGCTCCCCCGAGTCCCACTGAGCTTCTTCCAAAATCTTTCATAGTATCATGGATTTATTGGTATTGTTACACTTTCTTTTAAAATCGGTGTAAAAGATCCAAATGGTTGTGACCCATCACTAAATTGATTTTATAGTACCTATTTCTGTCTAAGGTTATCCAGCAGCAGAATTTAAAACTTTAGAACAGTGTTTCAAAAGTATTGAGAATAGCCCAATTTTTTTTTTTTATTAAATTAAGATCAGACTTCTTATTGACTTTAGTGGGTGAAACGTTAGCCTAATGCCAAACGTTAAAAAAACCCTCACATTTGCTGCTTCTGGGCATTGACCAGAATGTATCTTTCAACATGAAGTTCTTAATGCACAATTATCTATGTCAAAGGACTAACTTTTTTCTGTGCAGTTGATGTGGTACGTATACACTGCACCTATCAGATTCCTCTAGCGTGCTCAAATCTCCCAACGTAGAGCAAGGAATACAAATTAAAAGGTTGAATGAAAATGACCTCTCTTAATGTTTTCACCAACGTCCCGCTTACAAATGACTCCAATACACTAGTTAAGGAGAGAACTACTCTTTTGAAACTTAAAGGGATATTTTAATCTAAGAACACTTTAACAGCATTACTAAAAAATTCATAACGATTGACTGTTTGCCCAAACTTGTAGTGCTGTACTATTGACTCTGTGTTCAGCCCTGCACAGATGGTAACTCCCATTCACTTTGATGGGAGATTTGCCTGGGGTAGGACTGCAGAATTGATGCCTAGGATGTTAATTAAATGTACAGTCAGCTGGCCAAAAAGTGGATGGTTGAGTCATAAGGACAGATCTTCCTGGCTTACCTAAGAATACTTCTTAGTATATAATTAAACCACAAAAACTGACATCAAAGTAACGATAAGGGCCTAATGTAATGCACATAACTGAGGAAATTCAGGCCAACATTCCTTCCTTTGATCACCCGACTGGGCCAAGCTAGTACACAAGGTATGGGTCTGGATACTCCCTTTCTCAAGCACTCGTGAAGGTGAAGGAGTTAAAACTGATGGAACTGGCTAGATTGGATGAACTGGTTGGGAGGTAATCATTTCTGTTGCACATACCTGCAGAATCCCTCCACAATTATAAGGTGGGAACAGGGATCTTCAGTTAAAAGGAGGTTTTTCCAGGGTGTGAAGGAATAAACTCAGAGACAGCATACCTCTCTAACTTGTTGGTCTCCATACTTCATACTACTCCAAACTCTCTGAATTTCTGTATCAGCTCAGTGTTTTTTTCCTTAGATGCGCTTTCTTTACACTGGAAGAAAGTCAGGGCAGGTGAAGGGACGATACCACGTGGGTGTAAAAGTACTCAGGAAGTGCTCTTTGAAGGCATGAAGATACTAGAAATCTAGGAACAGTGTTTCTCCCCCATATCTCTTGAAGCTATAGATCTTAACTTTAGAGGTGATTTAAAACATTCTTGCTTCACATAACATTGTCTTAAACAAGCTGGAAAAACAGGACCTAGAAGAAGATCTACTATGGAGTGTTAGCAAGATGAGCTGGAAAACTAAAGTCAAAGAATAGTTACTGTACATAGGGAAGGATACATAAAATGTGGTTCCACAAGGATCTGTCCTGAGCCAGATACTGTTAAATGTTTTCATCAGTGACTTCAACGATAGGATAAAGAATGTTCATATTAAATTTGCAGATGCCACAAAGCTTTGAAGGCTCCAGGTATGGAGGAGCACATGATTAGAATTCCAAGGGATTTTGACAAATTAGCAAGATGGTATGAAAAAAAACAGGATGCAATTAAAGACAAGTCCAGTTTCTGTGCTTGGACAAGAAGAATAATTTATAGAATCAATGAAGTGAGAAACAACTGACTAATTTACAATCTTATAGGAAAGGAACTAAGGGTTGTAGTGCAGCTTGAACATGAATGGGCAATGCCATACTAGTGTAAAAAAAAGCGGGGGGAAGTAATTTTGAGTTGTACAAACACGAGCATAGTCTGCAAAATGCATAAAGTATTTTTTCTGTTTTACAGCTGTGGAAAGGTCTGAGCTAAGTTCAGGTTTAAGTCTCACGTGGACCAGAACAAGAGCGATATAGCAACCTAAGAGAAAAGATTACAAGGTTTGGGGTTGTTTAGACTAGAGAATGAAAGACTGAGAAGAAACGTGATAGCAGTCTTCAAATACGTAAAAAGCTGATGCAAAGACAAAGGGAATAATCTCGTGGACAGGACAGAGAGTAAGTGATTCAAGTGCAACGTGAAAACTTTGGTTAGGCTTTAGGCAAAAGCTTTTTTTTGACAATAAAGATAGTTAAACACAAATTACTTTTACCTTTTTTGTTGTTAAGTTGAGGTTTGAAAAAAAGCTTGTCCAGAATGCGGAGGAGTTCAGCATGTCTTGGGGTAGGCACAAGGTTTCTTCTTGAAGTCCCTTCTTATCATGTTCTGTAATATTCTCTGATCTGTTACTGGAGGCTTTAGGAATCTCTCCAGTGGAGTCGTTTCTCTTCTCAACCCTGGGCTGGCACCGACTGGTAGCTCTCAGCCACACTCTCATGGCCTCCCGAGGCCTGATCCATAGTCTTGAGATGCAGGGTGGCCCACTCTATATTTGGCAGACTTTCTGGGTTATCTAGACTTATCTAGGAGCAGGGTGACTTCCCTCTTGAACGACATACTACACAGCTATACAGATCACCTCCTTTATGTGTTACTTAGTAATTACATGATTGATTTAGCAATTGGCTGCATTTTGGTTTCCTGACTAGTTGCCTCACTGGACAGCCCAGACAGCTAGTTCCTGGGATCCTAACAAGCTGCATGGTCAAAGAGATGGATAGTCCCAACACGACATTTTAATTTTCTCCTTCCAATAAAAACAGAACAAAAATTTGTGGGGGGTGGGGAGGCAGGTGTCCAAATTCAGAATGTGCTTTTTTTTTTTTTCTTAATGAAAATGTTTCCATTAGAAATCTTGCCTAAAAACTCTTCCAAGTCTAGGGTCTTGCAAGGTCTAAAATCTGTCATGACAGTCAGACGATTTTATAAAAATGACTGTTGAAAGCAGTTACTGGTATGTGACTAGGAGGCAACTTAGTATGGGTAGCAACTGGAAGCCCAGTAACCTCTCTGATGATATTAGAAATGAATTGTAAATTAATTGTAGTCTTTCATTTCTCTGAATTTATTTTTATTTTCATGATGGCCTTGAAGCCTTTGTGAGCAAGTATCCAGTGAGACTGTGTGTCTTAAAAAGACTTATTTATTATAGTGACTATCTGACCATTTCGATGTCGTCTTGGCCGCATGGAAGGCTGCGGGGTTTTCCTATGTGCAAGCAGCGACCGCATGTTTGCAGTGAGAATGACCTTCATTCTAGATTAACAACAAGAACAAGTATGTTTGTCCTCAACACCAGTCTTCAACAAATTAAGTAAAAATTACTTCCTGCTCTCAGACATCCTTAAAGATTTAAAGGTACAGCACCTGTTAAATAATGGGTCAAGCGTAAGTTATGTAAGGTCATAGAAAAACAGTAAACACCAGAAGACTGACATGGATGGTACTTCTCATTGGACAATATACCAAGTCTATCAAGCATGAGACACATTAGCTGGATGCAGCCAGACAATTTTATTTCTGTAGGCTCTATTTGATTTAAAAATAACCCTACAATTCAGTTTCAGACAGTAGGAGGCAGTGAGAAGTGCTCCAGTGCTTCTGTGTACAGCCTGCTTGAAGTTCTTCGGTAAAGACGTTCTTCTCTAAACAAATTATTTTCCTCCTGAGAGAGTCTCTCGTGCTAATAAGAAGAACAAGGGGAAACAGATTGCAAGATCTTAATAGGGTTTGTTTTTTTTTCACTAGCTTCCATGCCAAATTCTATCCTTGCATGAGTTCTTGAAACCTCTCTGATTTCACAGGGACCTCGTGGCTGCAAAAGAATAGATTTTTTGGTCTTAAGGTCTAAAAAGCTTCCTTCTGTATAAAGTGCTTTACACATGGAATGGCTGCTGAAGCAAATTGACTAGAATGGTAGTCAATTTTACACTGCTGCCCTCCCACCTGAAAAGCACTTTCGGTGCCCTACAGAGAAAAGAAATGAAAGAGGAGGGGTAGAAACATGCACATGCACACACATATAGAGAAATGCTTGAGAAGAAGGCTTTAAAAAGGGAAAGAAAATGAAATACTACTGTATACTGCCTGTCCTACATATTTGTCGTGCTGGATGGGGAGAGGTGTTTCTACAGGATGGAACATATCCAGTGAATGCACATTGAGCTAAATGCAGTTCTTATCTGTACTAGGATATTAGCTTCAAATAGCTTTGCTTAAGGGCCAGAATATTCCCAGGTTACATCAAGGGAAAATGAAGATTTCAGGTTCAAATCAGGTTTTAAAAGATGCATACCTGCTTAGTGTCTTGCTATATTGAAGTTTTTAGGGACAGATTTAGTAGTGATGTTAATCCAGTATATCACTGCTGAATATGTTATAGCCGTATCAGTTTTACATCAGCTAAATTTCTAGCCCCATATCATCAAACCAATCTACAAGCTTTAAAAAATATTGACCAGATGTCTTTAGTTAAAAGTAAAATTATGTCTTCTGTAAAGGAGCCCGACAGCTCTGGCTAGCAGTATTCATGAAGCTCGGGCTGTGAAAGTCTATTCTAGAGGATAATCTTCAGCATATTTGGTAAAACAGAAGTGCTGCTAATGCAGCAGTTACGTTAGCAGTGTGAGAATGGGAGCAATAGGAGGACACGCCAGGAAAATATGTTGATTATGCAAGGTCTCTATCTTTTGCAATAAGAATGGTGTAGTGATACGACATAAAATTGAACAGCTGTTTCTCTGAACATTTGAGAGCTAGTGGAGTATATTTTAAGGATGTCTTCTGTGTCCAAAAGACAGCCTATTTGGTGCTGTTCTTGAATACTCTGGTTTTATTTTCAGGGATGTAACAGAAAGGTTACACACAATACAATACGACAACTCCAAATGTTATTCCATCTCGGGGCAGGCCGGTATGCTCCCTATGGTACATACATATTTTTCCATTGTCTGTTCTGCTGCTTCTACTTATAAAAGTAGGTACTATAGCAAAGGTACAGTGATAAACATAGCATCTACTTTTCAGAGATCTTGTGCATCAAGTTTTCTCATGTTTGCCATTCCAGATCAGTTGGGATGACAGAAATTTTTTAAACTAATTTGCCCTTTTCTAAATTTGGAATTTTACCATTGCCAGATGCAAAAATTATCATTCTTACCTCAGTCTTCTTCCCCAAATTAAAAAAAAAAAAACCCACCTTTAATAAGGTTTGAAACATACTGAACTCACGCTTTGTTTCTTTTTTTTACCATACAGCCATATTCATGATACTTCAGGTCCTTTTGCTAAATAAGCAACATCCTCCAGTATGTTGTCAGTTAAAGCCAGAATGCTGGAAAAGTTACATCACAGCTAGGCTTTCTGTCACCACACAGGACACCAAGAGAGAGACAGTTTTGCAATATTCCTTGTATAAAATGCCTTAAAAAATATTGACAGTCTTGAAATAAAGTCTGGTTTCAAGGATTTTATCTGATTTCAGAGTTCAAGAAAAATTGTAAACCCCTCCTCAGAATTTCACATCATTACAGAAAGCTTTTGTAAAATATTATTTTCAGATAAATTTTCTTCTTTTATATATACTGAGGCTCTCTGAGTACCAGTTATGGTGATAGTCTTTGCAGTGTTGTCATTTGTTTTCATTTTTCATCTGAAAAAGATTTTGTTTGATTTGATAGTTGCTCTAAGGAAGCGTTCATCTTTACAAAATGTTGATTCTGCTCTCCTCATTGGTTGAAGATAAGGAGTAGATTCTCAGATATTGTAAGTTGTCATAGCTCCATCAACTCACATGGTGATTTAGACAATCTGACTTACTAAGTGTAATCATATACATTTTTTCTAATCAGTAACAATCTTACATTAAAAATAATGTGAGTTTTCTATCATCAAAGCTTTAGAGTTATACATTATCTTTTGAAGAACGCTAATTTGTGTGTTTATTTTCATTCATAAGGAAATGTATAATCAATTCTTTCTACCCAGTTCATTTTAATTAGGTAAATGTCTGGATCTATATTAATTATGACTAAATCTTTAATTTTATTAGGTAGATATGATCTAAACACAGCAGGATCTTGTTCACTGGAATGTCTCTTTAATGAAACTTCTTGTTATCCAAAACTTGGACTATGTGTCTCAATGTGCATCTTTTGTATTGAAAATTCATTATTTATGAGTAGCATATCCCCTCCTGATCAGTTTTATAGCAGTTTAAAATATTTTAAACACTGAATATTCTATTCTCTCTGAATTCTATCCTGAGTAGAGTATTCCTTAGCTTTCAGTCAGAAGTGAAATTGTGTAGGATCTGTCATATTTTTTAGTTTTCATTTGATCTCTCTTCTACTCCATGTGACCTTGCGATCAGTCAGCACCAGGATCTGGCCTTCTGTCTGCAAAGTTAGTATTTTACTAAAATGAACAGCAAATTAAATAGAGAATTTCAAGCACACTGGTACTTGCATCAGTTGCAACGGTTAATGTCTGAGATTCATTTCTGTCCATGTGGATCATACCAAAGAAAATCAGACATGAGACAGGGGTCACATTATACTTTTGAGTTCATTTGCTATTTCTGTTTTGTATTCTTTATACCCTCAGTCAACAATTTTAAAGAAAGTGATATGTGTATGACTTAAGAGGTTACACGGCTCATTAACTGCAATGTAGCTGACAATCTGATTTCAAAGACTTGTTTCTTAAGTTAGCAGATTTTTAGCATAGCCTAAGATACTTCAGACCCCAGATGTGCGAAGGAATAAAAGAATGAGAGCACTCTTGCCTGTTCCTATTCCTGGGCTCCCCGAGGAGCAGCAGTTATCCTTGAAAGCTTCTGTGCTAATGCAACTGCCAGTATGGGGAGAAGCCTACTCAGCTGCCCCCAGGCATAGCAGAAAGGAGGAGGGCTTTTAGAAATTTAGGGAGATCAGGCAAAGGAAAGGTGCTGGCAGTGATCTTAATCTTAAATTTCAGAGTTCATAAACTCACAAATGCTACAACCTAAGCAGATATTGTAGGTGATGGACACTTTTCAAAATCTATGTAAACCAAGAACGTTGAGTTTGATGCAGCTCTAACACAGACTCGCTGAAGCCAGAGGATGAGGTCACTTCAAAAGCAAATGAATTTAAGTGGACTCATGCCTGCTGAAGGAGGGGAGCCAACTATAAAAGAGGAATTTCCAATCCGTGGCTGAATTAACAAGGAAAAAGCAGTTTACAAATTATGGGCTCTCCTGAATCCAGGCCTGTTGCTGTGGTGAAGAGGTTCTTTTTCAAAGGACAAACACCCGCAGAGTTGAGGGAAAATGGTTTTTGTGGCTGGACGTGCGAGGTTTTGCTGAAATACCAGTTCAAGCACAGAAGCCTGACCTATGACTTTTTCTGTGAGTGTTTCAGAGGCAGAGTCATGCATAGTCTGCAATGAATGGAACCTGAAATGCAGAAGCTCAGCATTGCTACTAGCAGTGAAATGCCTGACTATAAATAGTGTATTTCAGTCAATTTTAATCCTGTGAAACCACTTTTATCTCATGACAGTCCCTTCTCTTTTTTTGTCTCCTTCTGTAAACTGCTTCCTCAAAGAATAGTTCAGACAGATATACAAACACATTAACTTATTAAGTAATAATTATGGTAATATCAACAACATAAAAAATTATAGAACATGTTGAGAAATTTATACATACTCATGAAATGCTGAGATTTGTAATAACCAGCTCTGACTGTACTTTTATTGCAGTCATGCAGTGTAGTCTCACCTGTTTTACCTGTTGCCTTTTTATTTTCCTATAATGATAAACTACAGTTATGCTTTCGTCTTCAACCATACCATATTACATCACAGGATACACTGAAGGCATGGCATTTGAGAAGAGCCCAGTTCATCCAAATATACACGTACGTTTAACTTCAAACATGTAAGCTTTCCTGCTATAAGCGTTGTGCTGACTTGAAGCCTACCTTCTCAAAAGATATCTTAACCTCTCTGCTTGACTGTGCTCTGAGTTTATGAAATATATGCATCCTGGTGAGAAAAAGAACTGAAGGCTTGGGCAACATTCGTACATCCATCACGCAAATATTGTTTGTACCTGCGAAGCTGCTTGTGCTATTGGATCTCTATCCTTGGTATGTGTGTCCTCCTAGGTGCCCTAGCTGAGAAGCAACTTTGAAATTGTAAGCAGAGATATCAACACCAAAAATACATAAATTGGATGTCTTGTCAGCTAATACCTCTTGCTTTAATGACAATAAAGCCTGCTGACACATGTGGTCGTGGCAAGAAGGCTTTCTGCAGTGTGAATGGAGCAGCTGCTGCTGATCAGGGAGGGAAATCAATGACTCAGCATTCATCAGAAGCATCCTGCTGGTCACCACTGCCAAGTGCCGAGTCATCGATTTTCCTCCCTGCTAGGCGTAGACTGCTCTATTTTCTTTACAGCAAGCTTTAAAATGTTTCCAGTGCGCTGTACGCAGCTGTCAGCTCCCATTGGTAGGTCTCAGTAGGAGCACCCCAACACATGAATTGTATTGGGGCTGGGGATAAATCTCAAATTCGCCCAATGTAGTTTTTTCAAAGTGCCTGAAAGCCAGCGTGCCTGAAGCTCAGCATGCCTGAATCTACAAATCACCCCATATACGACAATCAGCATAAATGAGGTGTTCTGCTTGCCATAAACTCACTAAATATTTTTTCTTGTGAAGTGGCAAATGGAACACAATATGCATGGCTGGCTCACAGATTCACAGTCACTGAAACAAATCCAACAGCATGCAGTTGTCATCAAGAAATATGTCTAGGAAAACGGCTATAGCCATGCAGTTTCAGCACAGCATGCTAGTACCAACCAGTTCTTCAATATTCAGACAAAGAGATTGCCATATATAGTGCACATTAGAAGTGCTGCCCTTTGATTTCTCCTTTTAAAAGAAATCATCCTTACAGCTGTTCTCTATTGTCCCTCAGTCTTGAATATCTTCTTTATTTAAAGAGACCCTGGGAATCAAAAATAGAATCAGAAAGGGGTCTTTGTCTGCGAGTACTAAAATCTTGTGAGTCATGATTTACCAAATCCTTCACAAAATTCTGTCAGAATTCAGCTCACAGCTTCAACTTCAGGAATACTGTGAAGGTGACTACAAACAATGATATTCATTTACCATTTGAAAAGCTCATTTAGGCTGAAATGTGTGATATATTCACATACATCTCTTTTCTGTTTCATTTACAAAGAGCAACAGAATTGCGGAGTTGAACAATAAAGCTTGAAAGCTTTCAGTTCCATTCCATTTTCAAGATGCAAATGAAGCAAGTTCTGAAATCTGCAACCCAGCTTCTACTTACTGATTTTAATCTAAGAAATAGCATATTTACTAGAATACTTACTTAAAGAGAATATTTACTTAAAAATAATATCTCACTATATTACAGTTGCAAAGATTTTCAGACCCGTAACGTTGCCATTCTCTTCAGAAACAAGGAAATATGCAAATAAGTTGTTATTTATAATAGCTGCAGCTTGCTATGTTTGTAAAATAATTATATTTGCCAGTTAACTGACCTTGTGTGCACAATAGGGACAAAAATAAAGAAATGATGCATGAAAATTCAGAGTAACACTGAATTGGTTTGGAAAAGTATATTAAATGTTAATTTTCAAAAATTTCAAAAACAGTGAGCAATTAATTGCTGCTGTAACAAAAATTTCTATTTTACTCTGGCAACCATCCTGTGTTAACATAATATATTGAGAGTTGAGGCCGACCACTCGATTGCAGTGTTTGCGCTGTAATAAGTGCGCTTTTGGTTCAATTGTAAATTTTCATCTCAAATGTTCTTCCAGGAATGCAGATGTTGTCCTGTTTGTCGCTCTTGTTAAAATCTTTGTCATGTGAGTGCCAGTGAACGTAGTAACACCTAATAAATTATGTAAAGTATTGCAGTGTGCTGTACTTGTATGACCATTTCAGTATACTGTAATTGTTTTCCAGCACTTCCCCCACAGGTTAGTCTGGCTTCCAGCAGAGGCAGAAGTGAATAACAAGCCAATCAACATGCAAAATATTGAACAGAGTAGCTCAGCACCCAGCCATCAGCCAAACCTGAGATTTACAGGCGGTTGCAGTCAGGACAGTGACTCTTTACAAAGCTTTCTAAGCTTTGCACGTCTGCTCCCTGCGTTTTCTGAATCAGATTTCTCTTGTTTACTGGTCAAAATAAGTTTTTACCCGTGTCAAAGCTGGGAGATTAATACAACCGCAGAAGTAATCGGTAGGTTACATTCATTGCAGATTACCATCTAGGGACTTGATTTTGCCCCTGCTGGAGCTTTGGAACTGTGTCCGGAGCCCCCGGTCCCGATTCTGAATCGTAAACGCCTGTAATGCGGGGATACGGCCTGATGATGCCAACTGGCACTTGCAGTCTACAGCGTGTAGGCGACCCTGTTCTGACACGTAAAGGCACTTGTTGAGGTATTCTTGAGGAAGTTTGATTGCATTACGGAGTGTGTGATTCTGCCATACTCAAGTGTACATTCATTTTTACTTCAGGGGAGCTGACTTTTGGAGGCTGTTTTCCAGAGACATTTAGTTTGTGGCTGAGAAAGTTGTCTATAGAACAAACCCGTGTCTGTTCGCACTGTGGTACTTGGAGGGACGGCTCCTGGTGCCCATTTTGCCGGTTGCCTTTCCACTGAGCCCACCGAGCGAGCGTGTCTATGCTAGGACCAATTAAGGAAGCTCTCTTTCCTCTCAGGGTAAGAGCTGGCACTAGCAACTGAGCTGAGACCACTGGCTCCCTTTAGATAGACCACACTTTACAGATTTTAGTAGGTAGCAGATTTCAGTCACTACTAGCCTGCGGTGGATTTAATGGGTGGCTTAAAAATGAAAATCTCTATATTGTGTTACAAATCCCCTAAGGCATCCAGCAGGTTTGGGGTTTTTTTTTTTGCGATTTAACGTGGGGTTTTTCCTCCATTTTTTAGCATTTCCAGAATTCTCATTAGCTACTGTACAACTAGATGGATAACTGCCCATAATTTGGCTCAGTCGGGTATCTACAAGTTGGGAAGCACTGGCTTTTGCCTGTGTAGATTGGTGCCTTTCTATGAAACATAAAATGTTTTTGCTGTATCTTTTCCAAAATGGACTATTTTACAATCCTTCTCTAGTGCCAGCACACCCTTATGAAAGGAGCTAATCTGTGCTAATGATTGTGTAAGAATAAAATGGAAAAAAAAGGAACAGAGGAACTTCTCTTCTCTGAATTTATGGCATTACAGTCCTTCCCATGGCAACACAGATAGTCAGATGGTTAGGTAGCAAAGTACAAGCAGGAAGAAAAGGCAAACAATGACAGAGAGAAAAAAAGGCAAAGAAAACAATGTGTTTTTCTTTAAAAATATAAGAACTAAATGGCAGAGGAAAATCCTTGTAAATGGTGCTGTCTACTTGAAAAGAATATCCTTCAATATGTGTTCATTTCTTTCTATTAGACTAGCTTGTCTAAAGCATATACAGAAAGCCCTTTAATATCCCATTATACTGTATACTGAAGCATTCAGGTCTAATACTATTACTGATAAAGAAACCAAAAGCATATTTACAGAGACTGAATGTCTATAAAGAGCAGATCAAGCAAGTCTCTTGAGAAAAGAAAGTCCCATATCAGATTATTGTGTGAAAAAAAAATAGCATGCTCATCTCAATTACAACACCAATTGGGTTTATTTAAAAAGGAAGTAATTCTGTTTTTGTATCATAAAACCACTTTTTTTAAGCCTGTAAACATCCAATAAATTAAATTTTTAGATAAGATCCATTTTGCAAAAAGCTATTTATGAGAAGCTTCAGATAATAATTAGAGAGGATTTAATAACCTAATAACTGACTAATACTAGCACACAGTAAGTACACTGAATTAGATCCATCTGTGGAATTACTGTTTTACCGCGTGTCATTTGGCAGTTTCTTATACAAGATAAGTTGCTCAAGCCTAGAATTCCTACACCAGTGAAGTTATGTAGCAGAAAACTTCTGATTATAGTACCTTTAGGTTGTGAATAAAAAATGTTTAATAATGTTTGTCAGGGTAACGGTCTAGCTGAACGTAATACAGAAGCCAAATACAAATTTATACTGTAAAGTTATGAATATTAACATCTGAAACATAAAAGGAAGTTATGCTATTTAGCATAAACATACACCAATTCAATATTGTCAGTATGGTATGGAATGTTAAAGCTTTTCCGTAAAAAATATGTGCATATTACGGCTTATATTAACTTTAGTACTCTACTGAACATTGTAGATGCTCTACTAAAGTTAATATGAGTCCTTTTGCTTACTATAATGCACTTTGAGCCAGACCCTGGAATCAATTTAATTCCTGGTCATGCAATTTACTTCTGAATAAAAATGACTGAAAAATAGAAATGTTACCCTGAGCCTGGCAAGAGAGAGAGAGAGAGAGGGGTGATAGTACAAAATCAGAGGCACCAACACAGTACAAGTTACATCCCTTAGAACTCAACATACCACTTTACTACTTGAATCTTTTCTAGTGAGATTTAATTTAATTTTTAAGAACTTCAGGGCAGGTTAATGGAGGTCTGCTCCTGTAATAGACACAAGGTGTTTAAAATGGGTCAACCCAAAACCCTAGACAGACCATTGCAGTACTTTGGGACTTTAAAATCCTGAACCAGACTTCGTGTGTTAGCAACACTTGGCCATTCTTGGTCTTAGAACTGATGCTATCCACGGTCACCACTGAGTGATGCAGTGTTCTCTCAGACCCGTCCGGGTGCTGGTCCATGAGCACCAGGTACATCATATTGAAAGACAGCATACTCCAGTGGGTTAACATAACTTGTACATAGTCAAGTTGCATTTCTGTATGTATACTGGGATGTAAAACTGCACAGAAGTAGTTCAAAAAAGGCAGAAGAGGAAAACTACAAATATATACAAGCAGAACTGTCTCTGAAGTAGTATATATGCAAATGCGGGATCAGAACTCATACTGAAACTGTCTTTAAGAAAGAAAAAGGAAAATGAAAGACTGCCAGATCAACAATGCGACCATTTCCATTGGCACTCCTCAGGTGCCATTAAAAGTTTCCACTGGAGCTAGCTACAGTGATACAGCCACCAACACATAGCTCCTAAGAGCTCCAATTGAAAAGGTGGTGTGTGCCTGTCAAACTCCACCTGAAGGACAAACAGTCAGATGGCCAGGACATGGGGAAGAGTGAAAAACAAAAGAGAACTTTTAGGTTTTGGAAAAAAAAAAAAAAGGTTTTTGTATATGGATATATATGCCTGGCAAAAAGTTAGCACTTAAAACCCTGTATAATTGCATGCATTATATTTGTGGAAGTGTCTTATTGCCACTGCATCCACTGCATTGCTATTAAAATGCAAAACAAGTGCAAGCGTGTCATGTTTATTAAACCACTAAAAAAAATGTTCTGACAGCATTATGACTTTGGTTTCAAAAGCATAGAAATGGGCAGGGAAAAGAAGGGGGAGGAATCAGAAACCAAAATTCTCAGTTTGCGCTTTTGTGCCTAGTTATTGGAACATATAGGGTGGATTATGTAGTCCTTTGAGATGTCTGCAGTAATAATCTTACATTTTAGAGTAAATGATCTCAAAGTGCATTGCAAATTTAACAGTTTGATATCAGACTTAAGCACAAGATGACTAAAGCTATATCTGAGGTTTTCTTGGGAAAAGGTTTACAGCAAGGGAAGAATACGTTCATATTTCCCCTAAGAAACTGCAAAGGAATCATAGGTGTGCAGGATGTAATTATGCAGACTGAAATTAGGCCAGTTCACTATAGCTAATTCCTTGTCTTTTATAAAAGTGCCACAGGATCTTTAATGCCACAGATGATTAGGTTGTCAGCTTTAGGTATCGTCTGCAAGTTGGCAGCTCGAGTAGCTTACCCAGCAGCGTGTCCAGTTTTCAGAGCACAGGGATAAATCCCGGCCAGGCAACATGCAGCATTTCTTCTCAGTTCTTCGTGACCCCATGTTCCACATCAGTGGAGCTGTAGATCCAGTGCCTTCTCATTCATGCTTTCAGCTTCAGGTTCCCATTTATTAAATCAGCCCTTCCATCATCATCATTTATGTCCTATTCATACATCATTTCTATCTATTGTAATACCTCTTCTCAGGATTTAAATAACTCTGGCACCGAATAGCTTGTGCAATCTGAACAAAGAGTCTTAAACTATCAGAATAGCTTTATCTAAAACATGCTTACAAACTAATGAAAGGAAAAATGTTATTTGTGTTCTTTTTGTGTTTTGTGAGTAAGAGTTATGCAGAAATAGAGATATTCATCACTGAGTACATTCTGGCAATAGTCAGATGCAGCCCCAACAGATGAAGGAAGTTACCGTGACTTTGAAATGAAGTCTCTCAGCAAGTCCTGGAAATGTTCTTCACTGTCCAGTTAATTACATATCTTCAAATTTTGGATGATATCTAGGATATTGGCTAAAAGCTTGATAACATTGAACTTATTTTAACTTTTTGCTCTTTCCTCTAAATCCAAGTGTTAATTTTGTTCTTTTACTAATATACCTTTCTGGGTAGAATACTTTACTGTTCTTTAGCTGTTTCTTTCACAAACCTTTATCCAGTCAGATGTTGCCGGTCCAGCATCTTATCTAGGTTTTTAACTTGAAAAACTGTATTGCTACCATTTCTTTGCATCAGAACTGTTAGATGTTGTGCAACATCCCAAATTGCTCTGAGATCATGAGATAAAAATAGACCACTGGGAATCCAGCACAGATTTAAGCCAGTAACCACACATAATTCTTGCACTCCAAAGATTTCATTGCAGATGCACTTTTTGAGAGAATGTGTAAAAAAAGATGTTTTCAAACTAAAGCTAGGCTCATACTTGGAAACTCCTCTCCAAAAAGCAGAAGTCTGCTACGTTGGTGGAGTTTTGCTAGAAAGGAATCAACAAATATGACTGATGTCCAAGAGGAGCTCCAGCTGTGTCAACAGGCTTTCTCCTCCAAGTCCCCACTTTTCCTCAACAGCTTAAGGAGAGCTGAGAGGGATGGTTCTGCCCATTGCAAGCAGTGATAGAGGGCACCTTAACTCATGTTTTCTCAGGCCCCTGTGCAGCTGAGGGTGCAGTTCCCAATGTATATCTTCCTCTCCCTGTGTACATCTAAAGATGTCGTCCAAAATCCTGCTGAAAAAAGTAAAATGGGAAGCAGTGACATCTATATTCCTTGATAAAATGTGTAATGACGCAACTCTCTTGCATGAGCTATGGCAAGCCTTTGCTTATGGTAGGTGTGGAAAAAGGGAATGAGGAGCAACTGGTATTTAGGCACATTTTAGAATGACATGAAAGTTTTGTTTCATTTCAATTTCAAAGGGCATATTGCATGTCAGGTTTTGATGAATATACATTAAAGATGGGAACATTTCCTTCATACCTTTAGTGTTTTAAGTACAAATTTCAAATGGATCATCAGAAATGACTTTCCCAAACCTGTCAGTTTGTGGGCTTCTGACAATGTGATTCTCAATCCATTTGAACCACCTCTTTCTTTTCCTTGTACTCCATTTTGCTGTGTGCTTCTCTGCATTCTGCAATGTATCCTTTATAAAATTGTACCCTTTTACCTTGCTGTCCTGTCTGAAGGTGGTTAATAGCATGTAGCAAGGCTGAGTCTGTGTGAAAGGGAGAACCCATTTCACAGCTTGTGGGCGGGACATAAGCATTTTTATTGCCCGTCATTTCATCTTGCCTTGGAAGGGTGGTAACACTGGCTAAACCCAGTGCAGCTGCCACCTTGGCTCTCAACGTTGCAATGGCGTTAGTAGTATATGTAAGAGCACATATAAGAACAAACCTGGTTTCTGGTGTTTAACTGTTTTTCAAAAGGGCAATAGTTCATTCTTGCATTTCCTATAAAAAGTTGTGTCATAATGACTTAACCCAGACTGCCCACATCTTCCTTCTCTGAGTGCTCTGGTCAGAGAAAGATGTTTTCAAATTCCTAAGTAAGCGTGCTCAGGATGGAGACTTGCTAGCGCTGTTTTCTTTTTGCTGTAGGAGTTGCTGTGTCTGTGACTTGGTTTTGTGTGATAATTTAAGGACAGATGTAGACACACTCCCTCCTCGGATCTCTGGAAGTAGGCTAGCAGTATCCAATCGTTATTACATTAGGATGATTCAAGGCTAAGAATACTGATGCCACCCTTCCCCCACCGCTCTCTGTAGACACACACAGCCACATGCACACAGGCGTGCACACAGAGTATTATCTCTGTTTGCCTTACTAATGTCATTGTGCAATATTCCATTTTCCTCTCTCTTCTTGTCCCCAGGGTCTGTAACAAACCCCTGCTGGACCTTTTATACACCCACTAAGTCCAGATTAATTTATTATACTCCATCTAGTTTTTGAACTGTTCCTTCTAAATGTGTGATGGGGCTTAGGGCTGTGCAAAGGGGATTCAAGGATAAGGGGAGAAAACATCCTCAGGCTCTAGCTTACAGTGAAAGGTTGCGTTACAGTATGAACACCTCTACTATTATTATGCGTAGCCATGGAAGATGATGCAGGAGGAATGACTGATTAGAGCTCATATTTAGCTAAATTAACATCTCAAGTCCTTTTTTTTTTTTGTAGAAATCTGAGTTCGTCATAATCTAAAAGCAAATATTTGCCTTTAATATCTCTGATTTATGCATAGAATACAGTGTACTCTTCATTTCCTTCTTAATTATTATTATTTTTTTAAACAGCTTCCAGGCAGAAAGTCAAAGCCTGCTGTGTTTTATATTATACTCTGCAACTCATTTTCCTGTTTTTTTTTTTAATAAAACATCTAATTAATCCATGTAATCTGAATATTTTCTGTTTAAACTCAATGTGCTAATGAAAAGAACTGAACAAAAATGTAGCTAATTTGTTGTACCTATGAAAGTAATAGCTAGGTAAAAAATATATAGAGATAAAAACTTGAATACTTTATGCCTAGTATGTGAATGGTGACTGAAAACAAATAATAAGGGTAACTCCAAGTGGAAAATGTCTGAAAAAAGTTCTTCCATGAAGTGGAAATTATGCTGCTAATTTTTGCCATCTCATTTTTGCTCATTGCATTACATAAGCTGGGACTGATGATCTTGCATTTGTATCAATAAAACTGCTATTTCTTTTCCATTTGCAGGAAGTCTCAATGTGAGCTTTTTACAGGATGCTGATAAAAAGAGAGCTTAAAAGACTCTTGCAACTCAGGCCTCTTTATCTGGGGTTGAACACAACAAATGACTAGTTATGTTAGAAGTTTCTTTTTCTTTATCTCTGTTCGACTCAGCATCTTCTCCTGGGGAGAATACAAACAAGAGGAACTGGAGCCAATCATATATTTAGAAATTAAGTGTGTAACTTCAGTGGCAAATGTAATAAAGGAAAGGAATTAGAGAAGTGTGCTTTTTGATGAATTATCACCAGCACAATTTTTAATGGAATGTTTGTCAAGCTTTTCCATGAAATACCAGCAGCTCTTTAACATCTTTAAAATTATTACCTAGACAATTTCCAGTAATGATGAAGTTGAAAATCGATGTAGGAAATATTACCGTAGTAAAAGTAAAAAGATGCCTCCAAATGGTAATGTACAAAGCCTCACAAGGGAAAGCTTACTTGCCTAAGAAGCTTTCCCAGTAGAAATATTATAAATCATACATAAGTCAGCGTATGAATGAGAAAAAGAAAAATAACTGTCAAGATATAGTTTAGAATTGCTTAAAGTGTTCATGGTTTGGCACAGACAAATGCAAATAGAACACGTTTGTTAAGCCTGGTCAGCAGAAACATGGCATCTCACAGTATCTGGGTGGAAGCTTAGAAGTCCTATTTTTTTGAAAAATGCATTAGATCCATTTCTCTGCACTCTTTTGCATCTGCACCAAAATCAGTCAAAAAACATCACTGTCAAGTGGCTGTGTAGAGGCATGGAGAGTCAGACCCGTTTTTTTCCAGGAAATCTCACCTTTGAGGCAGTGTGATTTTTGCAGTGTGGTTTTACCTATTTTTGCAATTGAGCCCACCAAAACAAAAAAAGGATACGTGGCTTCCCCTCTGGCACAGAGTTGGTCATTCACATTTAGAGCCCAGCATGAAATCTCAGCCCTGTTGTACCAGTGGCAAAATTCCAAATGACTTAAATAGGAGCAGCAGCCTTCTGATCCCCCCTGTTTCGCTGACGACAAGATACCATTTGTTCTTGGCAGTGACTATTTACACTGCAAATACAAATGGGCACATTTTAAAATACCCAGGAATCTCAATGTTACCAAATTAGTCAAATTTTTTTCTTGATCTATTTTGAAATTAGGATGAGGAATATAATCGTTGATACCATACTGTGGCTTCATTCCTATTATACCCAGGATCACTTTGTCTTTGTATTGTACAGAACAGTAACAAGAAGATTGTCTCCATCCTTCTTCCAGAGTTTTATAAATTATATGCTGAATGAGATACAGCAGGTGGCAAAACAAGGATATGAGCGGCATGGGAAAATCAAATAACAATAAAATAAATAAAGTTTAGCAGAGAAGCTTGGGCTACTTTTTCTCCACAAAACCACTCTCCTGGATGGGAAGCTACTAGAGACATATACCTTCTCTTTTGTAGGTACAAATGGGACCTACAACATGGCTGGAACGTGGACGGCAACACAAATAATAATGCTGACTGCCTCAATTTCCCAAGAAATACATACATTTTTATACTGCAATGTTTTGTAATTAATGCTCAACTCAAAAAATATCCACAAGTTTATAAAAGCAGCTAATAGTGAGCACTCCAGATGCCCAGATTTGTTTCTGTCACGGTTGAACCCAGAATGACTAATGTACCATTCCACTTAAAAGGAAAGCTTTCTAAAAGGTAGCAAAGAAACTAAAGATTTGCCATCTAATTTAATTTTTAAATCACCACCAAATCATGCACTTGTATTACAGAAACCTCATGTAAGTATCTGCAAAAATCTTTTCTGCAGATTCATCCTTATTTCAGTGTCACCATATCTTATCACTGGCTACTGGTTGCCTTCATCTCCAACATGTTTCAGGGCAAAAATCTATTAAATCAAGTATTATATACTATTCCTCAGCAGTCCTGTCCATGTCTAATTTTGGGATGCCTTAGTAATAACAGTCAATTTAAAATAAGTATCAATTTTAAAATGTATTTTTGGTGTATATCCATGGAAAAAAATAAGCATTAAAAAATCCCAATAGCATACTATGGAATGTTTTTACAGCAGCAATGTCACCTTGTTAGTAGAAGCATGTTTACATGTGGATTTGCGTCACACGTGCAAATTAGCAGAGTTTATGAGCAGGTGGGCTTATCATATTTTGATATTTTTCAAGCATTCCCTCTTCTAGTTCTTTTTTAAATTAGGCTTTTCCTTCACCTTACAGATTATATCTGTGGTAGATTTTAACTACTATGTAATAATATTGTATTGTCTTAGTACAAGTGATGACATCGAGCTTTAAAAAATGAATTAAACCCGGCGATTCCTAAACTGATGTATAACGTGCAATATTATTGTTGGTTTGGGGTAGATGGTTCAATTTTGTCCATCTGGCTGAAGGCAGGTGTCATTTTGCTAGGGAATTAAGAGGGGGAGGGAAGATGTAAAATAATAGGATAGAAGTTGACCTAAAATAGGGAGTTGGTAAGATCTCAGTCACCCACCAAGGTGGCTCCACATGGAGCCTCCAGAAAAGATTGCAGATGACACCAGAATTGTCGTTCAAAAGGTTCATGTTTTAATTTACACAAGGACAGAGGGGTGAATATGAGGCTATTTACGAATTCAGCTGTGCCCTATTTCAGTCTGAGACAAAGTCACATTGCGTAAAGATAACGCTGTGTGCCTGATTCAGGTAGTTTCTGACATTTCTCTCTTCTCAGCTTGCTTTGGTATAAAGCAAATGACTTATCAGCGGTTTGGGTTGTGCGCTCTCTAACCATACCGCTTGACCAAGTACAACAAAAGCTGGTAATTCTACTACTATGAAAGGATATCCTCTTTTTATATGATGAGCAGGGTAGCAGAGCTTCCTGATCTTCAAAGCCCTGGAAGAACAGCTGGCCAAGGCTGTAAGATGGCACGGGTGCTGGGAATCAGCTAAGGTCTTAGTCCCAGCTGGCAGATTCAATAGGCTTCCTGCTGCGAAAGTTGAGTGGGTTATGTAGTGGGAGAGCTTGCAGAAGAGAAGGCATAGAAAGCTTCTATGGCTAGAGATTTCTGGGTCGCTGTAAAAAGTTGAGTATTGCTGCCTGGTTTGCAGAAGATAGGTGGTGTTGGCAGTTGTGTCCTATTCCTGAACTGAAAGTAACAGCTTATTCTAGAGGTTTTTTATACCAGAATGCTGGTAGCTGTCACCCTGCATGAAGAGCTTGTGTGTGATGCTGTCTGCTCCTGATGTGCAAGGTAAAGGCATTCTTATTATTGGTGTTAACCTGATGTTACCCTGTCTTTGGGTAGCTTTGTTATTCTTCATCTGCAAAGGCAAAAAATCAGCTGCTTTCTTAAATCTTTGCTGGTATAGGAATTGTCTTTGGAAAAATAGAGAAAACTCTGACTGAGGTTGACCATAGCCTACCTATTGCCCCTGTGTGCAGTGCTGCTGGTCTTCCTTGTCTCTCCCTTTCTTGGAAAAGAAAAGAAATAAGGGAAATCCTAAAGCATATTGAGTTTCCTTGATTTCAGGTGGAAGGGCACATGTGAGAGTCATTATATAATAGGACTTCAAAAGTGTAGTTTTGGAAAAAAAATAACCTGTTTATCTTTCTGATTTCACTAGAAAAAAAATAATGTTGCCTTTTAACTTACAGATTGACCTTTACTTACTTTTATATTTACCTTTACTTACGTTGATTTGGGTCTCTGTCTACTACTAGCACTTTTGACAGCAGTATGAGTCTTTTGGAGTCAAGAACTAGTAACAGACAATCACATTCCTGAAGAAGTAGTAAAGTTAAACTGTTGAGCAGTGCTTTTAGTATTTTTAGCATCAAAAGCATCATGGCCAGCAGGTCAAGGGAGGTGATTCTGCCCCTCTATTCTGCTCTGCTGAGACCCCACCTGGAGTCCCGTGTCCAGCTCTGGGGCACCAACATAAGAAAGACATGGACCTGTTGCAGTGGGTCCAGAGGAGGGTCATGACGATGATCCGAGGGCTGGAGCACCTCTCCTGTGAGGACAGGCTGAGAGAGTGGGGTTGTTCAGCCTGGAGAAGAGAAGGCTCCGGGGAGACCTTTTTGTGGCCTTTCAGTACCTAAAGGGTCTACAGGAAAGCTGGGGAGAGACTCTCTCGCAGGGCCTGTTGCAATAGGACAAGGGGTAATGGTTTTAGACTAAAAGAGGGAAGACCTTGAGTAGATATAAGGAAGAAATTGTTGATGCTGAGGGTGGTGCAACACTGGCACAGGTTGCCTGCAGAAGTGGTAGAGGTGCCTGACCATTCAAGGTCAGGTTGGACGGGGCTCTGAGCAACCTGATGTAGTTGAAAATGTCCTTGCTTATTGCAGTGGGGTTGGGACTAGATGGCCTTTAAAGGTCCCTTTCAACCCAAACTATTCTATGATTTTTCTATGATTAAAATGGGGCTGCCATATCTTTTCTGTTACACTCCTTGGCATGGTTCTGTCTCTTTGAGTGGGGGAACCAGATCAGTAGAGGAAAGACTTCAGGAGAGCTCTCTAATAAAAGTTGTGAGACAAGGAGGATGCTATTGTGGGTGAGGATTGTTTTTGGTTTTTTCTCCCCATTGATGCAATTGAGTTCACGTGGCAACACTTTCATTTTAGGAATTCAAATTTAAATACTTCTGTTTCTTTAGGTTATTCTGCTCTTGTTAAGAACTGAGGTTTAGTCTCAGGCTGAGGCTATGAATTTATTTATGACTTTGACCTGCTTTCAGCCCCAGTTCATTCAGAGTTGAACTGATGATTGCATACAGACTACACCTTTTTATTTTAGCTAACGATCTGAATTTGAGTTTATAATGCAATGAGAAGTAGATTATATTTGAAGCCTTCAATAAATATTTATTAAATGTTTGCCATTTAAGCGGGTAGAAAGGCCGTGGAAGAAACCACTGAGATGAGCACAAAAGTTGCAGTGCACAACACTGAATGAAGACTAAGCAAAATTCTTTTAGTAGACAAATCTGTGCATGAGTTCGAAAGGAAAAATCTTAAGACAGTCATCCAGTCCTATTAACAATCCTAATATAGCGAATATTCTCCTGTTCTTTCTTACATAAAACTTTCTGAAACTGATAGGAGTCACACAACCCAAAACTTCTCAGAGTTTACATCCAGGACCAACTGGACAGATACCGTTAGGGCGGATTGCTGTTTGCTGATGTGATGCTGGGGATAAACACAGCTCCAGCAGCTATTTCTGACTAAACAGGAAATAGCCAAAGCCAGACCGGCTCCGTGCTTTGTTCTTCTGCAGCGTGTCACCTTTACTGAGGATAAAAGTGAGTCAGATATTGAATGTCATTGCTGAAATTACTTTTGTTTCTGTTAAAACAGAAATGCGTTTGGATAAAATGTAAAAATACATACATGCGCACATACACACTATCTTTTAACATGTTTGAAGCTCTATTTTCAGAAGCCTACCTCAAGTATACCTAATGTAAAATGTTGCAAAATAATCCTGTAAAGCATAGTTGTTTGCTAATAATAGATATTCTAGGCAAAGCTGTTTGAAATGCTGCTTTACAGTCATCTGCTGAACTCAAAAATCCTTTACAAACAACATTTTTACATTTCAAGGTAACAGTTAAATTATCTAGGCTTATCATATTACACTCAAAATTCTACTTTACACTGGTACAGAGAATACTTATTTTAAGCACATCTAGAAAATACATATTTTAAATGATATTTCACAGTTCAGTGGTTTCTCTAACCTGAAGATCCCAAAGTGCTTCTCAGTTGGAGGTGAAGTTAGCTTAAGAATAGTCCTATGAGCACAATTATTTCCATTTTACATACAGAGAAAATGAGCAATGAAAACTGATGGTTTGTTCAAGGTTGCACGCAGGTGCTGGCAGTAAGAATAGAACCTGCACTTCTTGTCTCCCACTTCTGTGCTCTAACTATAAAGCCACTATTAGGCTTTCCACATAATCCTGTGATTGAGTAACTTTCATTAGATCAGTGGAGATTCAGGAATTCTGAGCTAATTAATGCTCTGGCACTTTTCAAACCCTCAGCTGCTCTTTACCTCTGATGGTTCCATAGGGTTCGATGACTCGTGCTGATATGTCTCTGAAGAGACAACAAAGAAAGGCAAATAAAGGATGGGGATTCACTAACCTTGTCTGACAAAGGTAGGGGCTGTACTCAGAAACATTTGCTTAGGTTTTATAGGCTTCTTATTCTTTTCAAACAGAGGGTGTGAAAGCTTCTAAGAGGAACCCTGTCATGTTAAAATCTGAGAATTTAAAAGTTCTTCCTTATCACCATCCTGTGTACTGCTCTTCCACTGATTACAGTAAATCACCTGAATTCTCTTTTAAAACTATGTCTTTTCAATGAGATCAAATGAAAAACCACAATTCCTGTGTAAACCACAAGGACTCAAGTATTACAAATACTCTCCCAGCTGTACTTCTGAATAATTAGGGAGGGACATAAGCTGCTACTCTTTGCTCTGGATCAATACCTCCCAGAAGTTTGGGTGAAGATGTCTTTGTTCAAGTTTGCAACACTGCTGATTGCAACTTGCTGTATGTGGAGTTAACTGTTTAAACTTTTCTGCTAGTAAGAACATTAATTGTGAAGACAATAAAGAGGCTAAGCTATTAACAGTGATGAATTTTGGAGCAGGTAATTTTTTCAGTCCAATTAACAGTGCATGGCCTGTCAGTAATGTTTGGACATCAAGAGGCAGTAAGTTGCAAACAACCAGGAGGACTTAAGAACATTCATCATTAAATTGAAACGTCAACTGAATTCTCACTGGTACTCTTGGTCTCTCTCCACATGGCAAAGGTTTGTATTTTGTTTACATTTTACTCTGGTATTTTGATATGTTCCAACAACCCAGAAGTGGGTCTTTGTTAATAAATATGTGTGTACCCAACACAGGTAATTTAACATGTTAGAAACAAAATACGCAAAACACAAGTTCCTTCTAAAACAACTTTGATTATTTTTTTTGTCAACTTGTAGTGCAGAATAGGAAGGCAATTTTTAGAAATACGATGTTTTATGGACCTAGCCCTCTAAAAATGACTTTAAAACTATCAATATATATACACCACTGCAGAAACTGAATGCTTTGAATGGTTAAAAAAAAAAATAATTTGCTCTTTAAAAATCTATGAGCAAATCAGTGTGAGGAACACAGGGATGAAGTAACTTTACAGTGTTAATAGGGCTTAATATATAAAGTATTAAGCACCGCTGTAGCACTCGTAAAACAACACGGCTAATGCTTAAACTTGTTTGACATTGGAGCCTTTTTACTACTTATATTCCAGCATATTTACAAATTGAGAAGAGGCTTGTTGAATCTTGTTCCATGATAGACTTCTGAAGTATTCAGGCTGGTAGTTTTCAATTACTTCATCTTGGCTGAGATTCAAAGCGGGCGGCAGAAGGGGAGGAAGGCATTCAGCTTGACCAGCTGAAACACAAGAGGATAACGCATACTCTTAAAGGGGAAGAGCCCAAAGACTGGGCTCTTCTTGACATATGCCATTGACTGTTAATAGAGGTTCATTATTTTGTGGATCTGTCACAACTGGCTCTTAGGACAGGGTGTCTACATGCTTTACTAATTATCCCTAACCTGCTTGGAGGTTTATTGCCAATTTACATACATGGGGGAGGGGGCTGGGGAGAGAGATTCGGTAATATAAAAACACTTGAAAGTTAATGCATTCATGCTTCCCTCAAGATCACCCTGTGCCATGACTTGACATGTCCATCTCTGTCCTAAATAAACGTAACCGCTTGCATCCTTCACAAGCGACAGGAAAGCTGAACAATTTCCTCAAGATAACTTGAATTCCTTGGAATAATGTCAGTCATTGTGTTGAATTTTAGGATGTTTTTAAAGAATGAAATGATATACTTATAATAAAGTCCTGATTTACTTATTTGATATGAAACGTGAATGTTTTCTTTTAGCATAGCCCACTTTGCAGTGTGTCAGGAAGCATTTTCCTAACAATCCATAAGGGAACATAAATCTCCTGTTGGAATACGTATGAGTTTATTATACTCCTTGCCTTGAGGTTTGAAGTGACTTGTTTTCACATGGTAAGAGGGTGGGCAAAGCTGAGCGTGTAGGTGTCAGGGTAGTAACATTAGCCACCCATACCTAATCGGAGATGTCATGCCTGACTGTACCGTGCCATCATGACTGAGGTGTCTGTGCTTTGTCATCATGAAGGGGGTGGCTGCTGTGGCAAGATACTTCTGTTCAGTGAATCAACTGTAAAATGAATGTTAGACTTATGCAGGGGGAAGCATCGTGCCTCCTTCTGTGACTTCCCACCCCCAAACCTTTTCTTCCTCTGCTCCTCTGACGTGCTGCAACAGCTTTATGAAAATCAAAGGCTTTAATTGTAAAACTACCACTTAAGTGAAAATACACAGGATTTATTCAGTGCTCAGCTCCTAGACATCACTTTATTTGGTATTCCTCTCTTTTTTCTTTTTTTTTTTCTTTTTCTTACTCCACCTTACCAAGCAAATGTTAATATTTAAACACATGCCACGTTGTTAAGGAGGCAAGTGTCGGCATCATAGTGAGCTTTAAATAAGTTGTTTCAAAACGTCTTCACTACTTCAGTATTTCTTCTTCTCACACGTCTTCAGCGTTTCTTTTAGAAAGGGCTGGGTTCTCCAGTCAGCTTAGGCAGAATGGCCCTAACAGGGAGAGCAGCCAGTTCCTCCTGCAGGACAGCGTTCTCCAGCCGTACCCAGCAGGAGCCCTGTGCCCCCTTCCCGGAGCCAGCTGTAGGACAAAGAAGGGTTCTGCTGTACAGTCTTCTGTGGCTTGAGGATCCTGAGGACCTCATGTTTGCTCCCTGCAGCTATCATTCAGGATGACGCAGCTCCAAAATATCAACCATTAAGCTCCTTACAAGTGCTCTTCTCAAATGTACTGCAGCCTAGAAGTGATTTCAGCACGACAGGAGAAAATTTTCTCTGTCTTTATTCTGTTTCTGAGGGCAGAGTGACCAGGATGTTCTGTGGGCGTAGTTACCATAATGGGGCTGCTGCTTGTAGGGGGAAGCCTCTAGCACGCCTTTAACTAATGAAGTGGATTCATTACTTTTTCAGAGCAGTTCCTACATTACTCTAGGCAGAGCGTGGTACAGACCTGCCCCTCCCCCGTCCCACCACTGAGGGCGCAGTAATTGGCCTCATTCGCCAGAGACAGAAGAGGCTGTGTCCTGCGGTGTAGGTCTGGGTCATACGTGTTAGGAGCATGTTTGTAGCCTCATGGGTGCTGCAGAGGAGTACTGTAGGGAGCCTTTGCAGTTCTGACTAGAAGTGGAATAAGCAGATTTTTTAAAAAAAAGAAAAAAAAAAAAAAGCCCAAAAAACCCAAACCACCACCAAACAAACGAAAAAACCCAACCCACAAACCAACAGAAAACCAGGTTGGAGTGAAGCCTGGCAGGATGAGGCCTGTGCAGGGAATGCTGCTGCTGCTGAAGAGCTTCCCAAGGAATTTCAGAGCACTTCTGTGTTGGGTGAATATTTTGGGTGTTGCTTGGTATCAGTCAGTTTGGAAAGTCTTTCTTCCCCTTGCCATGTAAAGCTGTGGGAAGAGGGAGTCTCTCTCTAGCATAAACACTGGCAGTGGGCAGCTTTGCACGCAATCCGTTGGGTCACAGTTTGTGAGACCAAATTTTGACTGCACTGACAATTGCTCACCTCACTGAGGTTGCCTACAAATAAATGAGGGTCTGTTTTAGCTGTGATTTCTAAGTATCTGCTGTAATACCGCCTGGGGGTTATTTATCCGATTTATTCAGAAGTGGCTTCTTTTGAAAAAGAGGAGAAGGTGAAGAGCTACAGCTTCCCATGTAGTAGTAAATGCATGCTGCGTATGCATGACAATGTAGGTCTCCAAGGTTTAGTGGATCTGGAATTATGCCATTTGTTTCACACTAATTGAAGCATGTGTCTACAAGTGTGCAGTGCAAAACACAGGATAAATGGAGATCATAAAATAAGGGTACTGCATAACCTATCTTGTTATTAAACAGCCAGTCGCTTGCACAGCACCTGAAAAATATGTGTTTTGTGAAGAAAAGCTGCTCTTTTCTGTGCATATGGGTGTATATATATTAGGCTAATAGGATTTATTTCTGCTAAGCCAGTCTGAGACAACGCAGTCTTTTACAGCTTTTCAGGATCTTTTCTGTATGTCCCTTGTGTTTGTGAAAGATAGCACATACTTTTTCAGTGCTTCTTGAATTGTGAGTCCAGAGTAACAAGTGTTAGACTTAAAGCCGCTCTGTATGAGAACAAGACATCTCAAAGAGTAAGCATGATTAAACTTCATTTGCTCATACACGGCGGTCTCTAGAAAAAGGTTTATATATTGTGCAGTTTCAAGAGACAGCTGCTGAGATGAGGCTGAACTTGGTCACAATTTAAAAGAACCTGAGTGGTACTGGAAAGAACGGGTACGTCTCTACCTGGCAGAAACATTCAGTGCAACACGTAGGTTAAAGTAATGTGGCCATTGGTGTAATTTATCATTACATTACATTTATTACCATGGTGTACATGAGATCTCATTGTAAATGTTTTCAAGGAAGGGAATTAATGCATTTTTGTTATCTGAAGTTTGGTTTCACCAGCCAAGGCAAATAGGTCTGTGCTATTGACTTTGGGATCAGACATTTATATGACACTTCTGTGGGTTTTAAAATGAAAAAATCTTTTCATTAAGTCCTTTATTTTCATTGTTATGTCTACAGTATGGCTGCGATGCATGGAGCTATGCAAGAGAGTAGGAAAAAAATGAGCAACTTAGTTATTTTCTAGAGATATCAAACCATTAAGAGAGAAAACACTTTTGCTGTGTGCCTGATCTCTGCAAACCACTGAGGCATCCACTCACAGACTTGAGGAAAAAAAAAAAAAGGAGGGGTGGGAAGGAAACAAGGGAAAAAAACCAAAACAAACCCAAGCCCAAAACACATTTTCTCTCTATCTGTACGCTTCAGTGCATAACAAGTAGTGTATGCTTTTTAGACATGATTCACAAGGCAGATTCATGTGCAAGTGACCCAAGGTACAGCAGTGGGGGTGGATCTGGATCATGTAAGGCCAGTGCAGAATGTGGGAGAACATCTTCCCCCCACTCCCCAGTAAACAATGTCAAATCAAAAGGTTTACACTGCAGTTTTATTGTTAACACGAGAAGAGACCTGAGTCAAACTAAAGGTCCGTTTAATCTTAGATGCTTTCTACCATAGCAGTTAGTATCTGATACTTAAGGAAAGAGGGCAAGAATGAGGACAAAGAGAGGCAGACCTGCAAGCGCTACTGTGGGGTTTTCTTGAGTAGGGTAGTGTTTGAACCATGGTGGTCGGAGCAGCCAGTGGTGTTACTCTGTGACTTTGCCTTTGAATCTATTTACACATTACCTCTGCGATAGTGAGTCTCCATGATTTAATTGTGTACTGGATGGAAAAGTACTTCTCTTTTTTTCTTTGTTTTAAGCTTCCTACCGAATGAACAGGTACACTATCAAATTATTGGGATGTGAGGAAAAAAGTTACTCATAGGCAGTTTCTCTCTTTTATAGCCCTCCAGCTTATCTAATCATTGTTATCACTTTTCCACTCTGAAAAATCCTAATTCTCTCTGTGTAAGATTATTCTATACCTTTAAGCACCATTGTTGCTATTCTTGTTACGTTTTCTGTACTTTTAAAAAAAAATAAAACCAAACCAAAACAAAAAACCAAAACCCAAACACAAAACCCAATCCACAAACAAAACCAAACCATATAAATAAAAGGATTCCTTTGGAAGAAAAGTTCATTATAGGGGTCAACTCAAAGCATAAGCTAACCCAACTCCACAACTGAAAGATGACAAAAGTATAAGCATGATAAAATAGGTGCTGTCAGGTGCTTGCTTTCAAATCTTAAGTCACTGGTCAGAAGCATTAGAGATATTGTAGTGTTTTCTCTTGGCTAATAGAAAATAAAAACCAGAAAGATTTGTGAAAGCCAAAATGGAAGTTATTATCAACCTGCTATATGAACTTTTTGCTTGTTTCGCTCTCATGCCTTTATATTTATTTCAAATGGGTTGACTGCAGAAGCTGATAAATGATCTGCTGTCAGTTGTAGTCCATTGTGTTTGTCATCAGCGTAAGTTCATTGCAGTCACTGATGAAATTTCACCTGCTGTGTGAGAGAAAATAAAATGCACAGTTGTGGTTGTAATTAGGGTTGAAAATCAATAGTAAAAGATGTAAAAATGAGAAAGATGGTAAAAGAGAAAATGAGGAGAAAACTGTGAAAATAGAATTAACTGGGGACAAATAAGAACAGTGAATGCAGAGAAATATTGGAGGAAATGGAACATTAATCCAAGGTGGAACAACTGCAACCACTATTTGCAAGAGGCTTCATTTTGAGTACAAGAAAGAATGTCTTTTCTAGTCAAAAATTTCTCTTCCTGTGGTGGTATGTGTATGTGTGTGAACAGAAAATGGAACTGCTAATGGTGTCTTGAAGATCACATTTTTTCTGCTTCAATCCCTTGGTGGCTGCCATCCTGGAAAATGAAGGACTTGGATGAAACTCACTTTAGAATTCAGGAGGGGATGTCCCTGAACTAGTGAGAGAGCAGCATGTCACAGTACAGTTCACAACAAAGAATGCTGCACCTATTTTATTTATTTATTTATTTACCTTAAAACTATTCATTTTACAGCCTTTGAGGCAAAGTATCTGGGGGTTTGGATATGACCAGATGGCTGAGCACTGAGTAGTCGTCTTCTAAGTCACTCTTAAAAAGCACCTGTACTAAAAGGGTGGAAAATTGAAAATTCTTGTTGGCTCCGCAGGGGATGACTTGTGTTTGGTTTTGATGGAGTGGAATATCTTTGACTATTGCTGATTATGAAAGGGCTTATTACTGGCTAGGGACTAGAAAAGGCAAAGCATTTCATTCTCTGCTTTTCTTAGCTTTCACCTCGAGAGCATCGGCTTAGGAAATAGTGTGCCAGAACGTCAAAGAAATGCTCAGGCAGTTTGTTCTTTTTGTTTTATCTTTCTCTAAATATCAAAAACCTTGGTCATAGAAAAGACAGTCTTTCTCTTTAATAAGACTATTTCCAGTACAAAGCTAGTACAATATGACAGGCAAATACAATAACCTAATTAAAGCATCTTCTGAATAACACACAAATGTGTGAAATGTTTTCTCCTAAATAAATAGCCTTCAGTAAGGTATGTATACTGTTCTTTGTTCTTACACCGCATTCTTATATCACTTTGAAACTACATCTGCTGTATTTTAAATAGTAACCAACAACGTATGACAAGATGGCACAATAGTTTAATATCATGCCCTTTATCTGCCCAGGGAGCACGAAAGAAAAATAAAGCAAATGGCTGGCATAAGAAGGGTTGAGCACGTTGCTTCCTCAATGCAAACAATTCTGTTCCTATTTGGCACATCAGTGGTATAATATAGAGATAAAAAATGAATCCATGTGCAGTGAATTGGCTATTTTCTAGAAGCTCTTGTTGGAAATTCTTTCTGATGTTAGTTAAGGAAGATTTACTTTACGCTTAAGTTATCAGCCATCAGTTTCCTAATGCATAAATCCACAAGAAAGTAACATCTTACGGGTGTTCATGAACTTTTTTTGAAGGGACAATAAATCTATCAAACAGCTGACTTTGTAGAGCTTTGGTATATGTCATGATAAGCAAAGGTATCCAACAAACAAGATGACTTTATGTGTTTTTTGTAGAAATGCACAAAGACTAGATGATGTCTGATGCTGCATGCGCTTGTCAGGGGTGTATGAGAACAAAAAAGGAGGCAGACAGCTGTTCAGAGCCCAGTTCAGCAAACATTACCCACAAAGAGCAACGTTTGCTTTTACATCTGGGCATACAGGCTTCTTAAGGCAGAGAAGTCTATGGAACTACTCTTAGAAATAAATAACGTCCAGCGGGGCTCCCTGCTCCTGCAGACATAGTAATACTTGCTACACAGAATTAAGAAGGTGTGGTTAGGGCAGTATTAGAACTTTCTCATACCTGTCTATGGAAAGTTTGTGGGCTTCTCTGGTTTGCATATCTAAAAATGTCCTGTAGCTACTACGGAATAGAAACAACTTCAAATCCGAAGCTTCTGTTGACTTCAATGAGGCGGTGGGTTCCGGTGTCTTTTCAGTCAGTAGGTCCCTTGTGCATCTGTGCGTGCCCCTTGCTGCCAGACAGGATTAAATTGAATTCTCGAGCTGAGTATTCAGCAGTCTGCAGCACTGCTTAAATGTAGATCTGAGCCTATTCTCAAGCCCCAGCTTGCTCATCACCAGTGTTGTTTATGCACAAACCTACGTTAAAGTGTGGATTTAGGCAAAGCTCCAGAGCACACCCAAGGGCAAGAGCCCAACTATGCCCGGCTCCCGAGCAGAGAGTGGAGCTCGTTAGTGCTGGCGGGATGAGCTGGGTACGGCGGGACAACCTGTGCTGCCTACAGCCCTGTCCAGCAGCACGCGTCCTGCTGTCGGGTGTCCTGACGGACAGGGAAGATGGGCTACAACTGAGCCAGTAGCCAACAGCGTGGGTGGAAAACGTGCACGCCACAAGTCCCCTCATGCTAAACTCTGTCTTTTCACCTTCTAGTGGAGATATGGCAGATGACAACCGTGCATCTGTAAGACTGGAGCTCCAAGCCTCTCACTCTGCTGCAGGTGCCACAGTCCAGCACTCCACTCATTACACACGCTTTTTTTTTTTGCTTTTTTTTTTTTTTCCCCAAAATTAATATTGACAATCAGCAAGAAATCCATTTGCTGTACAAAACTTGACTCCCACATGGCATGAATTGGAAAGTAATATTTTGGATGGTAATGGTGTGCTTTTACCCCGAATGGTAGAGTAAATGGCCTCTGTATATAAATAGGTAACATTTAATATTTACATGGTTTTTTAAGTTGAAAGAGGGGGAAGAAGGATTGGCACAGTATTGTTCACTTAGTGTACAGAACACAGCCCTCTAAAACCTTGGTAGGAGTCTAATCTGCTGGTTACGGGACAAAAAAAATTATATAACTAGCCATATCCACAAAATTAATTGCTCAGCCTTCTCAAATTGAAAATTGGCTTAAAAATCAAGAGGATTTAAAAATAAAATACTTCAATTTTTCTATTCTTCTAGCTTTTGATTATTTTAAGATGTTTTTGTCTTATTTTCAGGCTTTTCCTTGTCACGAGAAGCTCTTGAACCTGATTGGATTTTTAAAGGAAAAAAATAATTAAAATAGTCTATTACAACACTGTGAGATTAGGGTTACAATTTTTGAGAGTTGATAATGAAGTTTTGATTTGATTACAAACAGCTGGAATTTAAAATTTTCAGGGCAAGAATTAAGTGAGAATAGAAACAAAAACACTCAGTAAATGAAAGGAAGGGCACGTGCAACCTTCAAAAAGCTTGAAAAACAGACCCAGTTCCTCGGCTGATGTAAACTGCCACAGACCAGCAAAGCTTTCATTAGCTGAAGAGTCCTGTCCCAGTGATCATCAGCCAGTCTGGATGTGGACATTCAGCATCACGCGGACCCCGCGCTGCTGAAAGGCTTTGAGAGGTGTCTCTGGCCAAGGTGCCGTGTCTTAAAACAGGACTATAACCTGGACTCGAGCTGCAAAGAGGAATCATTTTAAGGAAAGTGTCCCCTTAAGGTAATCTGGGAGAGGCAGTTCTTAAGTAACTGACTTTGTAGGAGTAGATAGTGTTTATGCCTCCTCTCTGAACAAGTGTTTTTTTTTTAATCCGAATAAATGTATCCTGAAACCTATTTTCACATTTTTCTATAAGCCATAAAGCACATAGCGATAAGCTTTAATGACCACATCATAAAATGTTTCCCTGCAGATGTATGGAAATCTCTTCCAAGTTACAGAACTGAGTATATAGACTGTAGGGTTTTGTTCTGAGCTGATTCAAGGGACAAATTAACATGTAAAACTGGGGAGAGGAGAGAGTTTTCAAATGCCAAACTCTCAGCTGGTGTAAATTAACACAGACCTGTATGTTTCATAGGAACTTATGTGACTTACAGGAGCTGAGGATCTGATTCACAATTTAAATATTTCCTTGCACAATAAAGAAGTATCTTGTAAAATATCCCGATAAATTGCATTTTTAGGCTTAAATATCTCTAGGAAGATAGGAGGGAACTCCAAAACCTACTGCCACCCACAAGAGTGGTGTTTGTAGCAAATATTTCCAGGCAGTTGTGCTCCTAAATTCAATTACGCTGGTGGCTGCAGCATAGATCCTGGTGGACAATCACCCACATCATAAAAAGTGCAGGTCATTTGCAACAACTGAGCAAAACTGTCATTTTCTGCCTAAAAGAAGCTGGGGCTAAGCTAAGGCAGAAAATAAATCCTCTGTGACTCATAAAGAGAGCGCTTTTTTAGGTCAGGTCAAGAACAAAGACATTGGCAGCGCAATGCTGAGAGGCTTATAGTGGTATATCCCTAAGGACAACTCCCGACACCAATAGGAATTTTTTTTTCATGATGGGGTGAATGGTTGTTGAATGGATTTGTAAATGCCCTTAAAATAATCAGTTTATTCAGTTAGCAAATTCTCCTTTAAATATGGAAGGAATTTTTTTTTTTTTTTTTTTTTTTTGCCAAATATGCTGTTTAGTCTCTGCAGCAGGAGGAAGAAAGAAAGAGATGGCTCTCAGAACAGGGACAGAGTAAATGCTCTGGGGAGGGTGAGACAGAGAGAACGCTGCTGCTGCCCTCCCCTCTGCCATACGCAGCCACACGCACACTCTCAGCACTCTGCAGCTGCAGTTTCTTCTGTATTGAACAGAGGATGGAACAGCCTTCCACCTTTAAGTCAAGGTGTTTGCCAGTACTATTGGAATTAAATTATAAATTTGCCTCCAAGTTCAGGTTTTCTTGTGAGTCTTGTTATTTCTGTGAATGTTCTCTTGCAGAAAATATCCAGAATTGAACAGCTGCTTTCCTAATTTCCCCCATGTTACATTTTGCAATTATTTTTTTTCTTTGCAAAACCAGTGTGCTTGGGTTTTCCTATCAAATCCCATGGCGCTCAGTAACAGGAACCACCTCATGGTGTATTTGCAGCGGATCTGCATGTTAAAGGCTAATACTAACCTAACACAGATGGGAGATGGTAAAATCTTTCCCAGAAAGAGAGGTAGGAGAGAGTGCAAGAAAGCATGGTGTGCTTGCTTGTTTTAGTCCAAGACCTCATTTGGTCTTGGGTTTTGGATTCAGTTCACCCTGGAATTATGATTATTCTTTAGAAAATAATTTAAGACAACAGTTTCAGGTTACTTGCTACCTTAACATTTTATTTATTTATTTTTCCTCAAGTACTGCTGTGGACTAATGGTTGTATAAGTATAAACCTTATTCATCCTTCCACTTTTTGAACAAAGTTTAGAGCTGGCGGTTTCAGGCTTGGCGATGCACTCCTTTTCCTGCCCAAGCTGTTCCTTCCACACAGACTCCCTACTTCCCCGTGAATGGGTCGCTAGGAATAAAACTCATTTCTGTCCTTCATTTCTGACCTCCAGAAAAGCGTCACAGAGTCCACAGAACGCAAACGGCCAGTGGAAACCTGACTCCGTGACTGGCGCTCTATGGGAGGCAGGTGAGGATCGAGGGACTGTTCTGGGAATGTCGTACGTGGGCAAAATAAACCTCATGGGACTGAGAGATCTCTCCTGTCCCTCTGGATTTCTGCGATGTGTCTGACAGTGGGCTACTTTAGAAGTGTGTGTAATCTCATACGGCTCAATGAGTGTCTTCCTTTGAATCTTTGTTGGACAAGAAATGAAAATGGAATTGTACAAATTGCACGAGTTACCTAGAAGAATTTGCTCTTAAGAGGTATTACAGCTCTTCTAACACACCAAATTCAGGGAAATTGGGAACACTCAGAAGTTCATGACCAAATAGGAGAGAGGCAGGAACCTCCCTGGGTCACAGCTAAACAAAACCGTTCCATCAGTTGTGCCACTGGTGATCTCTCAAGGCAGCCTGACTTGCTGTCTGTGCAGGTTCCTATGGGCTTTGGCATGCGTGTGATTGGGTCTAAACTTTGCATCGAGGCAGTGAGCTTAAGCCTTTTTGAGCGTCTAAGGTAAACTTGTGAAAAGTGTTCCATGTGCTCAGACAGCAGAATAAATGTAAAAATGCACTATGAGGAAAGAAAGCCTTTCCACAATTTTCAGTCTGGGCTGGACCAAGATGTACTGTAAATCTAACATTAAGTCCTTTTTAGCTGGAGAGCTTCAGATGTAAGCAGCCAAACTTTTGAATCCTCATGAATCCTAATGAATCCTAATGAATCCTTTTGAATCTTTGAAGCTTTGCCCATCATTAATCAGCGCATCCATGAAAAAATATTCCAGACATACGCGCCATATGTACATGCATGTGCTTCTGTAACTATTAATAAAGCCAGCAATATTGTCATCTCAATATGATTATAATCCACACCTTATGGAATTGCCTTCCTAGTGTTCGAGGTTTAAGAAATTAGATCCCCATCTCCATTGTATAAACATTTTAAAAGCATCACCTAGTTGCAAAGTATTCCCCAAATACATGTTTCTCTTTGAAGATATTCCTGCTAACGATGTGTTATTAGTGTGAAGGGCCAAATTATCTACTCATCTAATTGGTTCAGCTCCACTGTGCCACAGAATTTGACATTATCATTTCTCAGGGTCTAACATAATTCATACAAAAGATCAATTTGTTATACTTATCGTGTTAGTATAGAGCACCCTTAATAACAGGACATTTTATGCGGCATTAGCTTTCCAGCATTTTTAGCATAGAGAAAATATATTTTTTTCTTAGAGCTAATTTAGGCAGCTCTTATTCGAATGTTTTTGCTCCTCTGCTTTTATAAATTAACTAGTTTAATTGTATTGTAAATATTTATCTTCCATAAATTAATGTGGAATCAAAATTAATTAGGTTGAAAAATATGAATTGCCATTCAATATCACATTTAAACATATAAAAAATTAACAGCATAATTTTTCTGTTCTGCTCTCTGCATGTGAAAGCTGGCCAGTGTAAACCTCGAGATATGGTTTCCTTGTTCTCAGTTGTCATTATGCGCGGGCCTCTTTTGACAAGTTTTTGACACATTGCTCTTCCATCAGGTTCCTTACTTTCGATTGTGGAATGACAAGTCTATTTTGTGGCGGTGTGAAATGAACCATGTACTGCTACCGCTGTCTCATGTCTCATAATGGAAGGTTCACAGCATGGACAATTGGGAATTTCTCCAGGCAGGGGAAAAGCACTTATTTTCAACCCCTAGCTTTAATCAATCAAGGAGAAACTGGAAATCACTGTAAAGTAATGAATGTCAATTTATGTACATGCTATTGATTTTTAGAAATTTAATGCTCTGTTTCCCTATTTTATGTTGACCTTATGAAGCTTAAAGATGAACACAAAAGGTGAATATTCTTGAGACAGAATTGTTTTTCCCCTGGAAATAGGAACAAAAGGTTTTGTACCTTCTGCGTATGGAAGAGGAAAAAAAAAGAGAGGGAGTCATCTGGAATTTAGGCAAAGGGCTGTACCAAGTCAAGGGATTGGAGAAAACAGGGGACCGTTATTAAATCCATTCGTTGCGAAATCGACAAAGCCATTCTTGCAAGACACATCCCAGTTGTTGTCTTCTTGGCGTACTGAGGATTCAGGTTATGAAAATTCACCCTTTGGTTAAATGCACTCTTGAGTTAACATTCGTTATTTTTATATAAAGTGTGGAGGTATTGTTTTGAATAATTCACTGTTCATCTACCTTGTCGTTTGCATGCTTTGTGCTCCTTCATAACACTCCGACAGAGAGTGAGAGAGAGATTAGTAAACATGACCCCAGAAGACCTCTGTAAGTGCCTGTCTGGCATAACTTATTGGCTTCACTTTCTCTGCTCCCAGGGTCGTTAGCGTCGCTGGATACATTACACATGAGTTTTGCTATTGCTTATCTTCACAAAGTTTACATCTCCCCGTTTTTTATTCCTAGATAAGAAACTCGGGCGCTGTCAGTTAAAGTGTACTCCCAGGAACTCGCCCTCTCCCTTGTAGAGGAAGAAAGCAATGGCTTCAGAGATTAGATAATTTGAACCTGTGTTGAAAAACCCCATTCTCATAATGTTGTTTCTCTAGTTCCTCCTAAGCACAAAAAACAATTCCAGTAAGAAACTGGATGTTATGCTGGTGTTTTAATCAGTCACAACATTCGGCTCCTACAGAAGCAGTAAGAAAACACATACAGAATGTTTTGTTCACTCAGAGGATTTCTTGTTGATCTCCACTGTATATTTGTACAAAAGATCTCAAGGGATTTCTCATGTTACTTCCCTGAATACACAGTAACAGGATTGCACAGGAAAAGTGCTGGTGGTAAGAGAATGCTCTTAAACAGCATATTTTTCTACTACTCTGACTGGTGCAAAAATTGAAGCCAGCTCTGAAAGACAGGTTTTTTCCCCCTCTTTGCAATAGTTTTACAAATGAAATCACAATACTCCCTGAAATTACTAGTGCACTTGACTCCACGATCAATTTACTCCATTTTCAATATAGACTTTGACAAGAATGATTTGTTTATGCTGTCACATGAATCAGTCTCAGTAAATTAGACCTGTCAAAGTTACTTTTTCTGCACAATACAGTTTGCTTTATTTTTGACACCTGTGCAGTTGGGAAAGCTATTGTAAATAGTGTGAAAACTTGAGTCAGAAGGTAAGCTATCTGCCTTTAGATCCTATTCCCCATGTTGAAAATACATTTCAGCAGTCCACGGGAGTATTTTGTACTTTATTTGGATTTGGTAACTAATAATAACAAAAATGTGACTTGAAGTTGGGATTTTGAATATCCTACCTGTGTGTGCTGAAATGCATATGAAAGTCAAACAGGTGCACCTGTGAGAGTATGCACGGAGCAGAGCTTCCCACTGCAGAACTGGAGAGAGATGTCACATCACGGTCAAAGCATCTATGCAGCGTGTCAATGTAGCAGCATTAACTCCTTTTTTTCATTACTTTGCCCCCTTTTTATCATTGCATTTTAGCTAAAATCAAGGGCTAGATTGTGTCCTGGGGTTCAGCTGGACCTCTTGCGTAGTCTTGGCATCAGTGAACCTCAGTAACATCTTCTCTGAGGTGAGCTCCCTCCCTGGTTTGAGGTCTTGCTGCCCTACATGTATTGACAGATTTCTTGTGGCATGTCCTAGGTGGAAAGGAAGAGGCAGCTCGATACTATTGTGCCCAAGCTCGTTCCTTCTGATGGCCTGATACAGGGGTAACCCAGATCAAAACAAAATCTTAACACTGAGCTACACAGCATGCTTCGGGGTACTGAAGGAGAAAAATTGTAATGATAATTTCTTACGATAACAAAACACCATTTAATCTGTTTATGGAAATTAGAGTTGGTTTATGGTATTAGTTACTATCAAGCCAAAAAAGAAAAGAAAAGAAAAGAAAAATTAAGTGGGTTAGTAGTTACACACTGAAGGGTCAAGAAAAAGACCTCCATTTTATCTGCATGACAAAGCTGCATCAGTTGAACTTGCGTATTTTGGTGCAAGATTCTATTTGCCTGCCTTTTCCAGTGCCAGGGAGACTTTCAGTTTCATTTAGACTGATGCGTGGTCACCTTGTGTTAAACCACAATGAACCCACTTTAAACCATAATAAAAGTACTGCCGCTTCCAGTGATGTAGTTCAGTTGTTTTACATAACAGGCTTTGTTTAATCTGGAGCAGCCTTTTATGTAGACAGGTCCTTAGTGCTCATTAAAGCAATGGAGTGATGTCTGCTTAGATCGAGCCTGAATTTTGCTCTCAAAAAAATCTACCAAACTGAGGAGGAAAAAATGTAAAAATATTGAGGTAAACTGAAATCAATAACTGCTAAAGAAAAACAAGGCACAACAGTGATTATCAGGGTGATCTGGTACTAATTAACTGAAGAAGCAAATTACTTTGGCTCTCTGGTTCCTAACTCCTCTTCTTCCTTTCAATTCACCTATGTCTTTTCAATTTG
The DNA here is from genome assembly GCF_000708025.1 of Charadrius vociferus. Lineage (NCBI taxonomy): Eukaryota > Metazoa > Chordata > Aves > Charadriiformes > Charadriidae > Charadrius > Charadrius vociferus. Next base: position 3,396,622 of record NW_009649308.1, read on the forward strand.
AATGTTCTGCTAGAAAGTAAAGCACTCAGTGCTTAACGGACCTTCATGTTAGAGTTCATTTGATGCAGGCAGGCCCAATTTATAGCTGCTTCTCCCCAGAGCCTTTTTACTTTGCTAGGATTATGATTTGCTGTTGTAATATTGGGATGTCAACAAAAGAAGCCAAAGACAAATGTTGTTGATTGATGGTACCCTATGTTTCTCCAAGAGGAGTGCTTTATCAACATCATAAAGGATTTTATCCTTTCCAAAACCAGGGTGGGTTTGTTGGCCATGACAAACAGGAAGCATTTTTATCATTAACGTTGCAAGCAGTTTCGTAATCAGACACATTTCTGTGTGTCTGAGCAGCCCCTGGTGCTTGTTTGAAATGTCTCTTTTTATTTGAAATCATGATCTAAAAACTGAAAGTAAAGAGTGAATATAGGATTTTTAAAAGGAAACTAATTTTTGGATCAACAGCATTGGCGGGGGGTTATTGTTGCAGTGTTCCCTTTTTTCCCTCCAATTTCTAATTTCGGATAGCCAGTGATTTTTTTTATTACTATTATTTTGAGAGTAAAAAAAAAAAAGAGTTGAATTGTCCTGTGTATTTTATAAGATCTTGTTGCAGAAATCTGTCTCCATAATTGCTAAGCTGTCTTGCAAACCATAGCTTGTGTAAGTAGTTTTTACTTATATGAATAATCTCATTTACCTCCTTGGGGCAGGAATACTTAAGTAGTCTTAAAGAATATTTAAAAGATGAGGCTTTTGCTGGCAGTAGTTTTTAACTCATACCATTCTGCTTCCTTTTTTGTCCTTTAATTAAAATATGCATATGCATGGATCTGACCTCAGAATCAGGAGAGGCCAGATCTCACTGGCTCTTACTGGTGTAACCTGTGCACACCAGCGCAGCACCAGTGGTTTGGAATAAGGGTCACTTGCGTCAGTTAAACTTTGCTGGATTAAGCCCTTCTTTCTGTGTTGGGATATGACGTGCTGTTGGCATTGCTGCTTAAGTATACTACGCGTGTGTCTGTTGATAGATTCGACAGGGAGGGGCACTATCGGTCCTCAGTGTCGCTGCCCATCCTCCCCGACACCCCTGCCATGGCCCAGGAACCCCACTGCAGCTCAGCGCTGGGCATCAGTCCCCGCCAGAGCTGCCACGTAGGGGTGCATGGCCTCTGCCCTGCTCCTGAATTGTCACTTGGATTTCCCCAGTCGACCTTGGACTCGGCGTGTAACCCGCCGTTCACCTGTGGCTCACTGGGCTGCCACCAGGACCTGTCGCTGTCGCTGCCCTGCGCTGCTGGGGGCGCTGAGGGGCTGCACCCCTCTGCTCAGTGCTCAGCTCCCAGCCTGTGCCAGCAGCCCCGCTTCTGCTGCTCCCTGGTAGGGAGAGTCAGAGAGCTGCTCGGAAAAACTGTTACTGGTTCACACCTTGAGGGAAACCCAAAGAAGAATGTATTAATACTTTTTGCAACAGCCATTAACTTCTGAAAGGTCATTTTTCCTAATAAGAGATTTACCATTCTCCTACCCCAGAGGATGTAGAACTGGCTCTTGTCTTTATCTAGCTGGTGGTGCTCAAGCTCCCTGATTATAAAAAAGCACCATCAAAAAAAAAAAACCCCAAAAAAAAACAACCCAAAAAAAACCCCCAACCAACTAAAAGAAAACTGTTTGCACAGATTCCTTACTACAGGTCTGAGCTTGAGATCCTCACTCAGGCAGAGTTCCCACTGAACCTGGTGTTTCTCCAGCACACCTGGCTTCAAACAGTGGATGGACTATTGAAGATTCCAGCTTATCGATGCCTGCATCGACCTTTCCTTTTTCACTCCACTCCAGTCCCTTCCTCCCCACTTGCGATTCCCACCCCACACCAATTCCTTTACCTCTTTGAGACATCCCTTCCCTCTCATCTCTGGCTGCAGTTGCTTGCCCGCCTCGGCATCATTATCTACCCCGGGTGCCCCATTTCTCTCTTCCCTAACGTGAGCGTTCCTCCTCCTGGGTATCCTTCTCTTGTTTTTTTTCTGGGACCCCAGCAGGTAAGTAGCAGTGAGGACAGCGGGGAGGTATTTCTCTGTCAGACCAGTCAGAACATGCAAGCCTTGTTATCCAGAACGCGTGCATGCTCTCCCAGCGCCCCATGTGCACTTGTTACCTGTCAGCCACAGGCAACCCAAATAAATTGTCCTCTTGTCTGCATTCAACCCCTGGGCAACGTGATGAGTGGATCTAGTCTAATATATGTGCACTATAGGTCTGATTTTTCTGTTAGTTTATGACCAGCTGCTTTCCTACAGTTGTATTTGATTTATAGAGTGTAATAACATGGAAGTATTTTTTGTGCAGATGGTACAGCCTCTAACACCACTTGGTAGGCCTTGTGCAGGAGAGGGAACGTGCTTTGAGATACTGTAGCTGTGAACAGTTACTGGTGAAGAAGTAATCTGCACTTCTGTAGCTCTCCTGAGCTCAAAAAAGGAAAGACCACTAGTGCCAGGAGTTGTTACACCTGGGCAGCGAGACTGGCACAGCTGCGGAGGTACAAAAGAACTTCACAGCAGTCGCATCCATTGGCATCTGGAGAACAAATTCAGCTGTTAGTTACCACAAAGCCCTGGTTTAGGGATTTATTCTGTGTCTAGTGAATGTCAGAGAGGAGTTTGGGGACTAGATTCTCAGCTTATACCCATCGGTTTACATCCAGATGAAGAATGAATGCAGAACGAAAAGTTGGGAAAAAACGGGAAAAGTTGGCTCCTTGGTTTTCATGTGATGATTGAATGGGAAAGCCTTGATCAGCCAAAGTGTATACAATGAAGTGCGTCTTACGGACTTCTGACTTTGCATTCTTCAATTTGTGCTGGTCATCTGCTGAGGGACAGGTGAGCTGGTGAAGAAATTCACCAGTAGACCTGAGTCTACTCCTGACCCAATTAGAAAATACACATGTATTAGGGAAGACCACTAACTGATCCTGTTGGCCCTGATTTCAGCATTTTGATGCCAAGAGAGAGAAATGTTCCGTCGCAGCCAAATCAATGAGGTGCTGAGCCCTTCTTGTGAGGCTGTTAGCATCTCCAGGGAGGCTCATGACAGCTGGGCATCTTGCAGGATTAAATCCAGAGTTAAACTTGGAGCCTGAGTTTTGGAAGCAGCAAGTTTGTGCATGGCTGCAGCTGCCATTGGGTGGCCCACGGAGAGAAGGGAAGAGAGTTTGTTAGGATTTGGGTAGTATAGAGAGGAATGAGTGTACATGCTGGGATGGGATTTAAAGCTTCAAACCAATTACTTTTTTAGTTCTTTCTTTTTTCTGTTTGTTAGCAGTTGTGATTAACTACCCTGGGCCGATAGATAGCTAAAGCACATCCCTGTGTAGGGACACCACATCCCTACTAGTTTGGAAATTTGTTACAACGAGTCCTGAATTGTCTCTAAAATATCCACAATGCACAAAGACTGCATAAACCTGGTAAAAGAAGTGAGTTTGTTTACTGCTAACAAATTTTAGGGCAAATTGAGAATGTTTATTTTTCTAAACACATTCCAGGGTAATTTTGAAAAGATGGCTTTTTTCCTTTACAAATAACAGTTTCAATATCCTTTGCTTCATGAGTGTTTGATGTAACCACAGTTGATGTTTAGCCACGGTAACACTCAGGATCTTTTTTTCATGCCTGTTGCTTTACAGATTGATTTGGAAACTATCCAAGTTCTCTCAGGAGTGGTATCAAATTCGCTCTGTTGTCTCCACACCTGACCCGTTCTGGCTTCCTTTAACTGCTAAAACTAGCAAGGGCCCAGCCGCAATGGAAAAAAACAAACGAGAAAATCTCATTATGTGTTATCCCTGAACAGTAAAGGTGGTTAATGGGGAATGGTGTTTCAATGGATATATAACAGACTATGTTAAAAAGGAAGTTACCAGTCAGGTTTCTTTTTATATCAGATCATATTGAAGAAAGGGGAAGAAAATAAATGTAGGCATTTGTAGAACAGCTGTACCTATGCGCCACTCTGTTTGTACCCATCTGTTTATACCCCTTTACTCATGCAATAATAAAACCCAAACCTTTTCCATATTCACCATTTAAAACACACGCTGCCGTTCAATCTGATATTTCATGTAATAATCAAACCAATTCCCCTGCTAATAGCTACACACACATTTGTGCGTCAGTTCTTTAAATACCCGACCTTTGGGAAATAGGCCCTGGGTTGGAGCAGGAGGTACTCGGGCTGAGCGTACAATGAGTTTAAATGGAATAAGCTAATTTGTCACTGTTTTGTTATGATTGAATATATGTGTTTAGAATGAAATTTAATTTAAATCCAATTTGTAACATCTCTGTGGGTGGGACAAAGGGAAAAAAAACCCAAAGGATATATTAACTGGATACTGTACTGTGAATGTAATGGGACTTGTGAGTTTAATGTTCAATTAAAAAGCCCTGCATGTTCTTATTACTGTTTGCAGGGGTGGGTTTGGGGGAGATTTATGTCACACAAAAAAACCCCGTACAACCCTTTTTTTGTCACCGACTCGTGCAAAGTCTTTACCTGGTACAGTTAAGCCATCTGTTATTCTTGGAAAATTCAGTCGCAGAGGTATCAAGAGATAAACCGAGCGTTTTTATTTAAACATTTGCCTGCGTTGCCATGTTGGTTTTTTGCTTCAGAAAATGAAGATGAATTAGTATAACTGGCTGTTGTGTTTTGATATGAACCAGAAGAATCTAAGTGGAATAAACAAGCGTGAGCCTTGTGAGGGCTGATTAGTCACACACGGCAGGCGCTGGGAGCCGCGCTGTGCCCGTGCCCGGCTGCGGACCCGCACCCAGCACCACTGCCGTGCTGCACCACCGCTGCCAAGGACAGAGGCTTCATCTCCTCCTCCCCACCTCCTCCTCCTCCTTTAAAAGTACTTGGGGAACATGATAAATGGTAGGGGGAAAAGCAGCTTTTTCCTGCTGGTGGGTGGATTGGCAGTGTAGCGGGTGCCAGGCCGGGGGGTCGGTCTCTAGTTGGGGTCCCACGCTGGTGAAAGTCAGGATTGCTCGGCGGCCTTCCGTGAAATGACGCTACTTTACGCTGGATTTATTCTTTCAGTTGTTTTTTTTTTTTCTCCTGAAATTATCATATGTTTTTTCTTTTTCTTTTTTTTTTCCAAATTGTCATATATCAAGCAGGGTGTTTAAAGAAGGTTCAGAATACGATACCAAAGCAGGGAGAGACAGGAACTGTAAAGTTGGGAGGGAGAGAGGGGTGGGCAGGGGGGCACTCGCTGTTCTTTATATTAAAGATAAACAGCATGAATCAAAGCTATCTAAGTTTGAGTATATTGGCAATCATTAGTTCATATCACCCTTGCATTGTTTATTTAACCTTCAGTGTCTGTACTGAATATATCCTTTATATAAACACTATTCATAGAGATATATAAATATATACACCTAGAATAGATCCTGCGAAGACAGGTTTATTTATTATAGGCCTTTAAAATACATACAAATAATTAAATACTTTGTTGCTTATCCAATATCTTCTTTCATTTACATGTTATTTACCTAATATTAAGTAAGTACTTATTACAAGCTCTCAAAACAGATATATCCCTATTTGGGTAATTAATACTAATCTTGCAAACACATTAACAACACGGAGACAGTAACAGCTATCTTAGGAGCTGTTACAGTCCGTCTTGTAAATCCTGTCTTAGTGCATGGATTAGTTCATGCTCCTTTGGAGATGTGAGAATCTGTGGTGTCAATCCTGATGCCGTGCATGGGAGCCAAGTCTGTAGGGATCCCTTCCCCTCCAGATTTCCAGGATTTTGAATGCAGTTCTAACAGTCCACCAAAGCGTATGCACATGTGGGCGAGTCAGACACACACACAAAAACCATACCTGGAATTTTGAACCACTTCGGAGTTTTCCATTGTATTTGATTGGCATCAGGAATAAGACAACTAAGCCTTTAAATTTAATTTTTAAAAGTTAATAGAAAAAAAATCAGAAACCCCTTTAAAAAACTTTATTAAAGTAAACAAATGGTATTGTTCAAGGTAGGTGGTGGTGGTGTTGTGGGTGTTTTTGTTGGGGTATTTTTTAAGTCTCAAAAACCTGCAAGCATGATGTTTTCCCTCAGATATAAATATGCTTTCAGGTTGTGACCTCCCAAAATTACTTCCATAAAGGGAGTGCTGACTGAAATGATCGTAACCATGATTTTACTGTAATAACTTGCAGAACAGAGATGGCGCAGGAAGTGTGATGGTTCCATATACATTTACTCATAGCTTTTAAAATTAGTTTTGTGCCTAGATAGTAGGACCAACCTGCTTTATCTTCCATATGTATTTTTATATTTGGCCATCCACAAGAACTATATTATCCTGCCTCTGAGTAGGAAGTGAACGGTATCCCCTGCCAGCATTGCCTACACTGGCTGTGCTACACCCTCACAGAGCAACTGATGGTACCTGCTGTCTATGCCTGCATTAAACTTCCTAGAAACATAAGAACAATTTTATGGGTGCAGAGAGGAGTGTTTTGGGTGTTTTGTTACAGACCACATTTACAATTCTAATTGGAATTAATAAAGAAAACAGGCAGACTATACCCACAAAAAGAAAACGTACAGTGGCAAAGTATTGATTGAAATTAAATGGATTCTCTTCATGTAACCAAATTATCTCAAAAGTAACCTAGGTCCATCTTCAAAGGCATGTAAAAGCTCAAGTCGTGAATCCAGAACCACCTCCTGAGATCTGAAATATCAGGTTACTTCAAGCACTGCAATAAATATTTATATTTACAGTCCTGTTTGGTTTGAAACTTGGCTTATCACATATTTGCCGGGACAAGAAATGCTCTTATATTGATTGACTGTGTACAGCGTCTTCTGACATAGTCTCTCTTAGAAATGAGTGTTCCTTCAATTTTCATACTCTTTCCTCTTTATCTGCACTGTCAGATCAGTGTTTGTAGTGGCACAAAAGGGGATATGCTATGGGTAGTCCAACTTTCATTATACGGGCGCCCAGTGATGCAGGGGTGGATTTCAGTTCATCATGGGAGAGTTACTGTAATTGTCTCCGAGCTTCATTAGCTGTCAGTCCTCCCCTCTGTGTCTGACATGTCAAAACCCAGAGACAAGCTGCTAATTTCTTGTTGAAAGCAGCCACAGTCTCTAGAGCTTGAAAAGATATACAAGCTCCTTCCTTTTATGCTAACACACCTGACAAGTGCCAAGTGCTCTTACCTCTCAATGAAATCTGAAATCAATAGGTTTTGTGGGTGCTCAGAGCTCTCAAGTGGCTCTTTTAAAGACAGAGACCGCAGTCCTTCACCTGGGCTGGGTTTTGGGGAGTTCTTGGCATCCATCCGTGACTCTGCCACGTGCATCCTGTTTGACCTTGAGCAAGTCACTTAGTCTGCCTCCTCTACAGCTTTTTGTACCTAACAGGCCTGTCGTGAAGATTAATTCCTGAATATCAATAATGTGTTCAGGTTTTATGGTGATGGTTATTTTATGGAATAATGTCAGGAATAATATTTGGATCTTTAGGCTGTTCATATTGAGTTGTTCACACTGCATCTATCCTGACTCCACATCCAGACAAGATTTAAGTCCTACCCAGCCCATAGTCTTGTTTCCCTGAGATGGAACCTCAAGAGCGTGTGTTGGAACACAACCATGGTGTGTGGTGTGGGGGGGTGCACCATGAAGCACATCTGCCCTACAGCTGTAAGGTGAGATGCTGTGCTGGATCTCCAAGACACGCGCAGTTTGTCTTCTCCTGAAGCTTGACTTTCTCCAGTAGGTTGGAGGCACCTCAGCAGCTTTGTTCTTCTGGGCCTTGGGGGACCCAGAGCAGTCCTTAGGGTAATTCTGTGAAGGCTGTGGGTTCTGCCTACATGGTTTCCTTCAGCAGCAACATGATAAGCAGCAGCCTGTGGCACCATCACACCCTCCCACGCTGGGGATGACTAGAATGTGCAGTTGTCTTCCTTGTTTCCTAAACTAGTACACGGTTTTATAGCCTTTGGATCCTGCGCTGATCCCAGACAGATACACGGATCTCACACACTGTTACAAAGGAGGAAACCCTGAGAAATGCTAAATGTCTACAACTTAAGCAGAGTTGGTAGTGAATCTCAGGTCTCAGAATTGCATCTCTTCTTTCATTAAAGTATGATGTATGCAGCCATTTTGCATTTAAAGAAGAATTTGGATTTTTTTGGATGACATTGGCCAAAAATATTGTCTAAACACACAGATATTTATATAGTCTTTTCTGTGATTGCCTTCTGCAATTTTGGAGCTGTTATTTTTAGCTCTTCGTTTCTGCAACAAGACCTTTTGGCATCTTTGCGGAACAGGAGCAGTGTCCTGATTTAGCACAGCTCCATGATACTGACATTGTATAACTGAAGGAAGGAAATAGCTCCCTTGGTATGTACTGTTACTGTAAGCAGCATAGGGATATTTGTTGAGATTCATTGAGGAGCAGAGGCTGTAAGAAGCTGCGGACTACTGTAGCTTTCCAGCGGAGGACAAGGGTACGGAGGCTCCAAGGGAAACAGACAACGTTTTTAATTCTCATAATGCTTAGTCTTCTTTGCTTCCAGGATGAGCAAAGCAGTAAATATCCAGCAAAGGATGTTGATTTGCATGCACAGCAATTGTTGGAATAAAAATCAGTTCAGACCCCAGTGACTCTTGCCAGCCCTTGTTATTTCTGTAGAGATGTGAATGCACAGAAAGTAAATAATACTTGCGACGCAACTTAAAATTCAAGCTACCCATCCGATTGTAGCTCCAAATAGATCATTCTCTTTTCCAGAAACGACTGGAAAGTTTCCATGGGAGGGGAGAGGCAGCAGGGGAGCAGGACCTGTGGAACTGTGCTTGTGTGGGGAGCTGTTATCACCAGCCCTGAGATGCTGCTGGCATTTTGTTTGTTGTTAAGTAACACAAAAATCTATTGCAGAGCAAAACAAAATGAGAATTCTGTGTCGGAGTGTAGATGCCAGTCTTGCATTAATAAAACAATAAATGAAATTAATAATTTATCCATGGCTGGTTTTACTTTTTGGGTGGGTTGTTTTGGTTTTTTTTTAAACACTAGTAGAAGGATATTTCCATTTAAACTGAACTGGAGTGAAATTACTTCCACTATAGATAAACACATATTCAGAGGAACGGCATGCTTTCCCCACAAAGCTAACTGCAATCCCAATTAACACTTCTCAAAACTGAATTTATTTTTTTTCCCCCTACTTCCTAATGAGGTTTTTTCCTCCCTGCTGTCTTGATACAAAGCTTTATGCCGTATGAGTGTGTTCATATGGTGCTTGAGTGCGTTATCTGACCTTGATTGGTGTTTTGGGAGCCAGTTAAATAGATTACATAGAGGTTACCTTGACAACTGTCTTTGCTGATTTAGCAATGCAGTTCATTCTTGGGCACAAGACTCTCAGCAACTGTGGAATTCCACTGACTTCATATTAATCATTAACACAATGTTCTGGGGAGGCTCTGCCGAGCTAGCAATAAGGACTGTATTGAAATTATTTTTTTTACTGGCTAAATGTTATAGACCAAGATATGTTTACAGTATGAAATGTTGTTCACAGTCATAAAATGAAAATATATGTTCCTGTTTATTTTTTCTCTCTCTTCTAGTTTCAACAATAATATTGGAATAATAAATCTCCTATCATGTCTCATGGGAAAAGATGGTCTTTTAAATGAAACTCTTTCCTTAACATTGATCTTACACCATACCTTCTTTTAGGTCTGTGCTGTAACCTCGCAGGCATGACAGATAGTTAAATTCAGTGTGCAAAAGCTTACGAGCCTGGAATCTGATCTCTATTAACTTCAAGGAGATTGCTTCTGATTTACATTACTGTTACATATCGGTCAGAATCTGGCCCTTTTCAAAAGATGTTTGAAGAAAAGACAGCCACTTCCTTTTTCAAAGCTGTTGTCCAAAATTGTTTACAACGGCCTTAAACATTAAAGATAGTATCTAATCGGGGCTTTGGGCTTTGTCATTAAAATTAGACTTTTTACTTTTAAGTACCTGGCGTAACCAGAATTTTGTAGGAAGATGTCAAGGTTCTGGGGCTGAATTTTGCAAAAGGCTGCAAACCTTGTGGAAATTAGAGGTTGTGTTTTATGCATTAAGTATGAAAATGAATAATGTAGCCAGAGCTGAGGCTACCATGTTTTTTCTTCTGATATGATATTCAGTGCATCTTATAATGTCTTGTCTGCCCTCCCCATTTTCCATCTGCAGTGTTGTACTGCAAATCCAACTGGGTTTGGGGTCAAAAATGCGTAACTCCTCTGTCATACAAAATGTCACATACAAAGTCTGTGGAGAGCACAGTTGAGATCTATGGCATATGTGGATTTCACATGTGGAGGGAGACCACATGGAATTTATGGGTAGGCATATTAGCTGAATATTTTTGCTAGTGCTATCAGGTAATGAAATACTAAACTTTTTTTTTTTTTTTAACTGCCATCATTAGGTTTCAGCATTAATCCATTACAAATCAGTCAGTCGTTTTTACTTCCTGGAGCAGTTGTTCGCAAACTCAGAAAGAAAGAATTAATCGTGGTGTCTTCAGCTCCTGGTTTGAAGTTAGTGTTTGCCCAGTTTGAGAAATATTTTCTTTCAACTGAAATTTTAGTGAAGAATAATTTCCCCCAGATTCATTCTTTCCACAGGTCTTTCATTCTTTTAGCAGCTTGGTGCTGGGCCAGTACCACAGGCATGAGCCATGTTTGCTGTCTCGGGGGAGGTCAGTGCGCACATTGCCGTGCCAGGCGCTGCTGCGAGCTGACCGGGGAGCCCACGGCCACCACAGCTGCTGAGGATTTTGCTTAGGTGTTTTCTGCAGAGAGCGCTAGAAATAATTGGGACTTTTCTCTCAGGCGGTATCTGGGAAGGGTCTCATACACTGTCTGTGGTCAGGAAGGACCTTTTACTCACTTCAATGCGGAGGACTCCACTTGACCACTCAAAAAGGCCACTCTATCTAATCAGATTTCCATTTTTTTGGAGGCAGGTATCTATTATCATTCTGTAAATGGCTTTGTGAGACATTAGAGTTGCCTTTGTTGTACTCCTGATTCCGTGTCCCTGATGCTGCCTTGGCATACTGGTAACATTTGAGACAAAGCATTAGAGTCAGTAGGAACTGGATTGTGGGGCTGAGTTACTGTACCCAAGTACCAATCTTCCCTGGTCCCCTCCAGCAGAGCCCTTCTGCATGCCCAACTTAGGATTTCTTAGCAAAAAAATATACAGGTCTGCAGCTGGAGCCTAATTTTGGACATGCACCAAAGTATCCCTGATATAGTATACTTACGTTTATTTTTCGCTAGTACAAGTAAGATGGGAATCAGCCTGAAGCAGGCTAGTGTGGCTTGCTGGAAGATTTTCAGAAGAATACACAAATCCTTCACTGCAAGTGGAATTGCTTATGGATTGCTTAAGGAAAGGAGCAGAACTTTGTTACTAGAGATTTTAATGTCACTTTAAAAGAGAGTGAATGTTTCCAATATATGCTCTAGGCTGTTTCACAGTTGGCATAGGTGATTTATTTTGGAGGCCTGTAACCCTGCAAGAATTCAAAAGTAACACACTTGGGACCTCGGATTTTAAGTTACATGGTACAGATGATAGAGATTTCCTTGACACAGTTTCTCTCTTTTCATGTACACTATCTGGGTTTGAATACTGAGCGCAGTGGTGCCCAGCTGGCAGCCACCTGATTCTCTGGGGCTGCAATATTGTTCCTCCTGGAGAAGGACATGGAATACCAAAGTATAAAGAGAGAGAGTTGGGTTTTGGGGTTTTTTTGTTAATTGCAACTAGGACAAAACACAAGTTTTATCAAAGGAACGTACAAGCATGAAACATCTAACTTCTACATTTTGTAGGAATAGAGTTTCCAACTATCTTTGACTCCTTTGAAAATCCAAGGATCAACAAAAGTCCTGTTTTATAACAAGATCTATTGCACACTGCTTTTAGCCCTATGTCATTTTTACACCCGTGTACTCATTCCTGCAAGCTGTGACCTCATGTGATCAGAATCAAGCCCATTGCTCCCGTCTGCCATGCTGATACTGCAGGAAAAGCAGGGAGATATTTTTGTCTTTCGTGATAAATATCTCCCTTCTTCATATATGAATCCTCTGTGTAGACCTGGTGGCCCTATGTACTGCTAATTGCCACATTTCAGTGTTTATAGCAAAAAGCTTTTTCATAAATATCAGATTTCCACTGGTAACAATTTTAAGAAAATGTAATTTGATGCCAAGTATCTATGTATATCAAAGCTTAATGACTAGTCAAGACAAACATCCATGATAACATCTGGGATATATCTGTGCTTTAGCCTTTTAACCAACCCAGTCAGAAGTGTCAAGGCAGTGTCCATCTGGGCCTGAGAAAATTTTTCCAACATTACTGGATACAGTTTGAGGTCTACAGACCACCTCCTGAGATTTATGGATGTTTATAATCTTTAAATATCTGCAGAGGAACAAAAGAGCAGAAATTTTCACAGACTCACAGATATCTTAAGAACCACTCACTGATTGTCAGGCAGATATTTTAACTAGATATTATAGAAAGGCTGTTAAGTTACGAATAACAGCGGTATGGTATATTCTCACAGGAGGTAGTCAAAACTATCAGTACTGAAGTTATGCAAAGAGTTAAATAAGGCTTTCTCCAGGCTGATGAAGCAAGTGGCTCTGGAACCTATTAATTCTTTTCCCAGAGAATACTCCTGTGGTATTAGGGCATGGTTCCTAATGGGCTTTGGAGTGGAACAAAAGGCATGTTTAGATGCTGATGCTGAAGGCTGCTCTAACTTATGCTTGGGGACTGTCTAGCAATTAGCTTGGGATCAGGGGATTTCAAAAGTCACCTTTGCACCTCCTGTTTTGAGTTGCAGTGTGCATTTTTGTCTTGTATCCCAGATCATACCGGGGCAGGTGACGGGAGCAGTAATTTACTGTATTACTTCTCCCCACATGCCAATAAATAGAAAACATTTTGTATGTTTTAGAGATTTATTCTTTTGAAATAACTCCAGAATTTAGGATTTGTACAATATTTGTCTGGGAGGAGAAAACCTTTGCAGGGTTTTGCTGTTATATATGTTTTTCTAAAGATCCTTAATGGAACCAGATAATTCCACCTGTGTGTCATCATTCAGTGTATGGGTAAAGCTGTCAACAGATTGTGCAGGGAGATGAGCGCTCTGGTTCACTTCATATTAAAGTGAGATATATGTGTGTTATTTCCTTACGTGTCACCTGGAAGGTTTCCCCTGAGTATTGCCAAGTCATGCAATTAACACTGCTGAATTCCCCAAGAGAGTCTACACTTCTAATTTTCTACCCATACTAAGGCAGTGATTTCAACCCCAGACTGGCTGCAGTATTGAGTAGCAGTCGAGCACAGGAAACTAGAAAACTTGCATGTGTCTGTATGGCAAAGGCTTTGCTAAAGCAAGACGAAGCCCCAGCTTAGAATAAAGAATGATTTATCTGTCTTCCCTTTATTTTTTTTTTTTTTTCGGGGGCGGGGGGGCAGGAATGGGAAAGAATTGTACTCTGAGGTCAAGGTTGAAGACTTTGTAATGCAGAACAACAAAGCCCAACTGTGATAATCTACAGAGCACCTGCCCTGAGGATAAACAAACAGTTCACTTTTTAGTGCTTTCAAGTATGGTATGAGCAAAATAGCATGAGCAAAAGATTCTTTTGAACCTTATAGAAAAGGAAAAATGGAAACTTTAAGAACAAACAAAATGATATTTTATATCCTGTGATGGATTTTCTGTTTAACAGAAGCTGCAGCATGCAAATCAAATTGATCAAAATCAGCCATGTGGTTGGATCCAAGATGAGAAGCTGTTCTGCCAGTTTTTACCAGCTCATTCTTGAGTTTAATTGTTTCTTCCATACAATCCTGGGCTGCCCTGACAGATGCAGAAGCACGCTGCTTACCTCGTGAAACAGGCCTGCCTTTAGTCCCTCACAGCCTTTGTTTCACCCCGTTAAGGATTCCAAATACTAACCCATGAATTAGCTCTGCGCTGGTATTTTCGGTCAGGGTGTACCTGTTGTTGCTGAAAATTCATTCCCTGATCCTTTGGGCCGTGCCAGCTGTACAAATTGTAACTGTAATTTGGCCGATCGCTTCAATTTTTCTGAGTTGACTGAACAAGACTTGTGTTAAAAACCTGATTCTCTCACACCTGGTTTCCCTTAAGCAGGGTGATTTTTCTGAACAGCATCGCCAGTTGCTATTCTTAATATCTTTTAGAATCATAGAATCGCTAAGGTTGGAAGGGACCTTTAAGATCATCAAGTCCAACCATCAACCTACCCTGACAAAACCACCTCTAAACCATGTAATCCAGAAATTCCCAGCACCTCCTGTCCTCCACAGCCTGAATAATCACACATTTATACTCTGCTGTTCTAAAGCCTTCTCCCAGCCATCAGAATTTTCATACCTAACACACCACACACCTATCACACATTGCATGCTGATCATCCCACTGACACGCATGCAGGTTTTTCCTCCCTCGTTTGGATTTCAGTCTGTCATTCAAATATGGTGTTGTTGAGACTCCAGGAGAAGTCTTGCATGATCCCTGCTTTGTGCATGCTATACTCTCCAGCCTTTGTGAAAATGTTAGTTGGGATAATCCTTCAAGGAAAAGTTTCCCTTTCAAGTCTGGGACTTTGGTCTTCTAGCAGAAACATTGAGCAAACGGGCTTCTGATAACTTTAATTTTACTTCAGATAATAGTATGATATATATCAAAATGAAAAAGAATGAGGAGAGAGAGTGCATTGACACTCTGAACAGGGGACCATTAACCATGAGCATGTGGTTAAGCATGGATCGCAGGCGATGTATTGTTGAAACACGGGCAAAGTGAAAGGGAACACAAGCCTCAGAAGTTCACATCAGGCTGAACAGCAACAACTGCGTCCAACAAACAGACGGGCTTGCTGGCGTCCTGAGAGTTCTTCCTGACTACAGCCAGGCTCTATCTTGATCCCACTGGAACTCCCTAACAAAACTCCTATTTATTTCCATTGCTGCACAACTTGGCTCATGTGATTATTTCAAGATTTATTTGATAATCCTAGGAATAATAGAAACATCTATATGCAAAGAAAATGCGTGTGTTTATGATTCTCCTCTGGGTTCTATTTTCTCTAGAATCAAAGTCCCGGTTCCCACTTCACGATGTATCTAAGTCTTCAGTTCAGCTTCACTTCTGTTAGCACCACGGAGAAATCTCTGACAAGACAGATGTCTGCAGCCACCAGAAGCCTTAAATTGAACACCTAAAAATAGAAAGCTACAGGATTTATAAATATTTTTGCAAATCAACCTTTTATAACTACCCTCCTTTTGTAGCAGTGGTAGTTAGCATTGAAATCCAAGTATATTTCAGCAAAAGAGAAAGCTGACCAAGCAGCCCAAGAAATTCTGCAGAGTTCTGCAAATTGCAGGAGGCCCAGGGAAGGAAATCACTGCATGCCAAATTTTCCCACTGATTTCTATTGTCTCTACTTATCATATGTAATGCTAGGAATTCATTGTGGAGCACTGTATCTTCCCCACAACTCTTACCTAGCTAACAGCCTGATTATATTTTATGACTTTGTATTCTCATTCAACATACATATTTGACATAGTTAGAAAATATGACCGTCCCCAGAGAAACATCCGCCCCTTTGTTCTCTGTTCACAAATTAGTTTGGAGAAGGATCGACCGGTAGTGTAGAAAGCCTGTATTAGATCTGCGAAGATCTCTTCCTATTCAGATTTGCTTTCTGTTGCTGGAGGCTACTCTTGATATTTATTTGAAATGAAATATTGTTCATCCCCTTAACAAAGAGATAGCTGGTTCCATTCAGTACTTCCATGAACCTCAGACAGTGTTTATACAGTGTGTATTCAAAACACGCCAGCTATTTCTTACCACCATGTAGTTTCTCTGACCGTGGGCTGGACTTCTGTTTTATCAGAGGGCTTCTGTTTACCTGGCATCTTTTTTTGTTCCTTTATATCTTTCTCTGTGCAATCATTTCCTAAACTGCCTAAGTAAATATGATTATGAAGAGGAAGAACTGCAGAATTCCCCTGCAGTGAGTTCAGCTTTTCTTCCAAAGGCTCACTGCTCTCCCCCTTTCTCACCCGTGAGGTTTGGATACCCCCATGTAGCTCCTCACAGAACCCAGCGCTCCCTTCTCCGCTTTCCTGACGCCAGCATGTGGCCATTGCTGTGGAGCTCATGGGCAGGTCACTGCGGATGATTTCCATTTATATCTGATGCCTCAGTAAACCCCCACCTGGGGACTTCTCTCTTGTGTATCCCATTATCCATTTCTTTCCGGTTTCACCTTGCTACCGGAGTGATCTGTGCCAAATAGGAACAAAGTCAGGGGACTCTTTTAAGTAGAAAGTTACCCACTGCCTATTAATTTCTACTTCCAGAAGAGGTCTTTGCTCTTGAATATGTCTCTTAAGGTTGGTCTGTACTACCAAGACCTTGCCAGGGAAGTCAAACCAGTAAAAGCTTCTTGAGAAGGATCAAGCTCTGTGTATAAAAGCTGCCTGTATTGCTAACCAGGCTGCTCTAATTACCGAAGCCATCCTGCAAAAGATTTCTTTTGCTGCTCTAAATCGTGCCAGCCCAGGTGAATTCCTTTCTAAGCTATTCTGGCAAACTGCTGCCTATGCAATGCTTTGTAGGCTAAACTGATCCCTTATGGGGGATTTTTTTGAACCAGGTGAATTCTTTCTATTGGCCTGCTGTGAATATCAATGGAGATCTAACTTGGGTCATACCAAAGCCTTTGGTTTAACCTGCAAGAGTGGGAAGATGAGAGGAGGCAGTCAAGAGGCACCTCTACTGAACTTAAATCCCAGGCTCTGCAGGCAAAAAAACCCCGAGCAGATCTCAGGATGCCTAATCCAGCTAAGTAGCTCACATATATATATATCAACTATCACCAGAGTATGTGAACGTTGACAGTACGGGTCCTTCCTCTGCTGTGCCTTGAAGTCGCCATGGACAAGACTTATTAGGTATTTTCTTATGTTTATGCAGCCGTTTGAAATGGTCGGGCCAGATGCACAGCTGCTGTAGATTAATGCCAATGCACCTCTTTATACCAGCTGACAACCTAGTCCGCAGTTCACTAAGTGCTATTTATTATTTTATTTTGTTTGCTAGAGTGACAATAGAAATGACATTGATACACAGGTCAATTCCATCCTGCTGACATAGCCTCAAGGGGGGTTTTGTTTATTTTTTTATTTTTCCCCTCTCCCAAGAGAATGTCCTTTACAGCTTTATTTTTTGTTAATGTTTATTTAATAAAATCGGCACATTGGCAGTATCATAAGCTTGTTATTTTATGTATCTGTATCTCCAATTTCTTTAGCTTTTTTAATCATCATGGTACTTGAAGTTGCTAGCATGAAAAATGCACTGTAAGAATAAATAATCATTATTATCAAAGTGCTTTCACAAAAATTATCTGTAGGATTAAATCCTTATTAGAGCAGCATTATTAGTCATTATTATCATTATTATTATATATTAATTAGCAGTACCAAGACAGCGTAGCTTTCAGAATTATCTTTACCAAAGTCAGTTAAATATGAAGGTTTAAAATTTCAACAGATTTAGTAGTTCAGGACATGGTAGTGGGATTATAGTTAATATTATTTATTCAGCTCAGTACTTGAAAAGAGCTGATGATGTGCTCAGTGCTGTGCACAGCAGAACTTGCTGCCTGAAACACATACTTTAAGAAAGGGAAAGGAAATAGTTGCATTACAATAGGTCTTTTTTCTTCATTCTGGAATCCAGGAGTTCTGTGTTGTTTATGGCTCTGCCACTTCCTGGGTCTGTTAAATTTTATGCTTTGTCATTTATTCAATCTTTCTCTGCCTCTGTGTATTGATGTGCATGAAGTATGTTACGTTAATTAATCTGCGTAAAGCATTTTGAATTATAGGTACCATGTAAGAATGGAGCATTTTTTACATACCTGAGAAGGAGCTCTAGTTTACGTGCATTGCCATATTTTATGGCTGTGTATTTTTCGTAGATGTGTTGCC
This sequence comes from Charadrius vociferus, assembly GCF_000708025.1. Classification (NCBI taxonomy): domain Eukaryota; kingdom Metazoa; phylum Chordata; class Aves; order Charadriiformes; family Charadriidae; genus Charadrius; species Charadrius vociferus. Next base: position 3,414,822 of record NW_009649308.1, read on the forward strand.
TGTTTGGTTAATGTAACTGTGAGGTGACATGATGGGCAGATTGTGTACAGCATACTTCTCTCGTTTTCTTTTATCTGCAATGATACTATTACTCCTTCCCTTTGATGCAGTAACCTAGTCAAGCTTCAAGAGACATAGGATGAGAAAAGACTGACAAATAAAATATTGTTATGGCAGGTGTCATGAGATGGTGCTGTTATATAAAGTCTTCCAAGTTCTTTTTTTCCCACCTTATTATGTGAGCTAACGTGCAGTCTTGGGAAGTCATGCTGTGTTTGTAAATTTTCTTTTGCAAGGTCCTGGATAGAGACAGTCAAATAAATAATTTGTTTTGTTGCCTCAGCCTCTGGATGGAGTCGTTCTGGAGACAGTCACTCCCCGATAGACAGGCATTACTACTTGGCTAAAATTCCTGAACAAAGCCATTGCTCGGCTGTTGCCATCTCTTTTCCAGGTCTCATTTTGCTTGTTGCCTTCCCTCTTTATGTCAGGCCTCAAATTTAGCATCTCAGGTTTTTAGGAGCAAAGACTCTGTGTTAGATACGGAAATCCAACTTAGGCACAGACTCTGCCTGCAAAGCAGGAGGCAGGCTGGGTACCTAAAAATGACAGTCCTGGGAGCCAACATACTGAAGGGGATCGACTGAGTGAGTCAGGAGGAGATGGCCCGGGGAAGGACAGCCTTTCCGTCGGCCTCTGAGTGCATAGGTGTCACCTGGGATTCAGAAATTTCTCTTGAAGGTGGCTACCCAAAAGAAGCTGACCCTTCACTACCAAAACAGAATGAGGGAGACACCATTTCTTTTTTCTTCTGTTAACTGGGCATCTTCTAGGAAATGGGAAGGTAAACGTCCCTCTGCCAAATCTGGCATATGAAATTAAATTTAGGTCTCCCATATCTCAGAAAAAGCTCTGTCCACCAGGCTTTTCGAGTGCTGTGGGCTCTTTCTGTCTCTTCCAGTGGCACTGCTCCGATCTGCATACCCAGTGAAATATCAGTGCTTGAAAGAATTACTTGATGAGACATCCTAACTTTGTTGTCTGCCATGTAAGTGATGTAACTGTTGGTTTACCGGATCTTCCTCTCATACCCCTTCTGTCTTGAGAAGAGCCTGACACTCTTAAGAGATGGAAGAGATCTGGGTTGAGGTCCCCATCCAAGTGAGGCAGAGTGGGGTTTAAAATGCTGATCCCCCAGATCACAGGCAAGTACCCTAGCTCCTAGAACGTGGGTTTTATTACACGTTTTAAAGGTATCTGCTAAACTGGTCCCTGTTGGTTAGTAAATAGGAGATCCTAAGGTCTGCTGTGCTGAGTAACTTGGTCTAGATTCTTGTCATTAGTGTGCCGTGGGGGGCTTGATGTATTATGGACATAATGGCTCTTCCTTTAAAAGCACCAAACTCCTCCTGAACTCGGTGGCGTTTTGGGGTATGCAAGGAATGCAGGAGCAGGCTGCTGAGAATAGCAGCTAGTCATTTCAGCAGTCTGAACTTTTTGCTTGGCTGCCCTATTTAAAATGGGTACCAGTGGAGCAATAGATTGGCATCTGATGTTAGTTAGAAAAAAACTCCACACTTAAGTTATACAGTAGCAAAGTGATTTTTGTAAATCTCTGGAATTAATAACTACAGCTATTTGAGAAGAGAAACAGTATCATTCATACTGAAAAATATTCTCTTCCCTCCCACAGGGGAAGCCTGTGTAGGTGTGGAGCTGTAGTCTGGGAAATTAAAAAATGCAAATTAAAAAATGCAAATGTAAAAGAGAGGCATTGCTCGCTGCAGTGCTCTAAGGGTTTTCTTGAATAGCAGCAAATTAAAGAAATGCTATGTAATCAAAGTTTATATCAAGCCTATGAAAGAAAAGCAGCATTATCTCTAAATATAGTGATAGTACTCCCCGCTCCTGATCTTTTACATTGTGTACATATTACCAGTAAATTGCAAAGCTCCTGTATTATAGTTTTCAACAAGTCCTTGAAGAAAATGCACATTACCTTTTTATATGCCACTTTATTCTGTCGTATTAAAACATTATGATTAGGAAGGAAAGGGTAGTTGGGCTACTTTTTTTTTTAACTCGGTTCAGTCAAGTTTCTTCACTCTGTTTCCCTTTGGTGCTCAGTACCGATGAGGGTTTCCCAACTGCAGCTGTTCACCGCTGACGTTAATACAGTTCGATCACATGAGCTGCATTGATTGTATGTAAGTTTAGATAGTAGATATTTTCTGTCTTCCACATCCCCTCTCAATTTATCTATATCTAACCCTACATGCCTGCTTTTCTCAGCTTCACATCAACTTCATTTTTGGTTGGTTTGCAACATTTCCCACAAAAGGCCAACACAGGCCATCTAGGGAAAAAATGCATATACACATATCAACAGTTCAGCATTTCAAGCACAATACATTATGAGAAGGAATGCTTGTAGGGTAGATAGTATGGTGCTATGGTATCCCTGCCCATAGTAAATGAACATGTATCAGAATAATATGTTAAAAATCTCTTCCAAATTCTATATTCATAATCAGAAACAGAGTTGACCTCCATTACTTTCTGTGTCCCTCTGCCTTAAACTGACTTTCCAGAGGGCTGCTTAAGGACTTCCCAGCATAAGGGTACCCTGGGCAATGGCCAAATGGTTTAACAGCGCAGGGAGTGGGCAATGTGGCTGAGAAAAAGGAGAGAGAATCAGGCAAATGGTGCATCCTAGCAACATCCAGGTAACCTGTTGGTCTCCAAGGCAATATGTAACTGCTTTGAGAGTGATGAAATCGTTGCCAACTAAAATGGAAAATAAGCTATGATGGAAACTCATATTTATTTGACTGGAAATCAGAAGAAGCCTCACTTCCTCCAGCAGAACCCAGGATATGCTGGGCACAGCTAAGAACAGGGGCACAGCCATAAACCATGTAGCTGGGAAATTCACCGAAGGTAAGTTAATGCTATTTAAGTTTTGTTTCCCCTGTTCGAAAGAACTTGTATTGCTTTGCGCTGTGATGATGTCACAAGTTTCACTATTTTTTTGTGCTTCTTGGTCATTCCTCTTCGACAGAAAACTGCCTGGGGCCAGAGATTTGTACATGACTGTCTCTGGGCTCCTGCAGAGACTAGGTAGAAAGTAAAATAGAAATGGAAGTTTCATGGAACCTTCCTCCTTTCCTCAAATGTTGCGGGGGGAGCTCGCAACCACAGCGAGATGCAGAGCCTGGAAGCTGTGGGAAGCAGAGCAGAGGTAGAAAGAGCAGATTTGTATAAAAGCAATACAGGCCTTACACAAATCCTTGTGACTGGTGAATTCAGATTCTTTTGGCTGAAAATATGCCTGCAGCCTGAGCTGTACACAGAACGCAAGTCTGTGGGTTTGGCAGCTTGAGCAGATGAAGACTTCAGCAGAATCTCTAGGTACTTGAAGAAAGTAGGCCAAGCGTGCCCAGGTAGATAGCCTCTGAATAAAATATTTTTTTAGACTCTGATTTTAATTACAATAAAGTATAACTACCCCATTGTGACACCACTACAGTTTACAATTCTTTCTTCATTTATTTAATCAGTCAAAGCAGATAAATCAGCCAATAGTGCTTGCAAAGTCTCCTAGATTAAGAGATGAAACTCAGATAACCTTCACCAAATATGTTAATAAAACCAGAATTAGCAAAATTCCCCAAATACCTCTATGGATGAAAAATACTGAAGGGATTTGAAAACAGCTCTTAACAATAGTTGTAAATAACATAGATTTTTAATTTGATACTGTGATGTAGGATATGCGGCTTACTGTTCTTAATGATTAGACAGTGGATATTTGAATAAAATTCAGGCCTGGATTGAGATATCCTGCAGCAGAAAAAAGGTGGCATTTTCAGCAGCTGTTATCACCTTGATGGGATGAGGTGAGCAAAGATTCCTCCAGGGTATCTTCTTGAGCTACCTCTTATATTTCAATGACTTTCCCTTTCTCTTGGTCTATCAAATAGGGAAGAAAAAACAGAACTGCATTTGGGGTGCAAAAGACCCACTGTTAGGACTATGAAAGTCACCCATGATGTGACCTTTACTACCTCTGAGTGATGGGGAGGTGAACTTCTCCAATCCAAAATAGATTACTGCAAAGGAGAGCCATCATCACTGTTTCTTTACTCACAAATTGTATCTTAACAGACTTTTGTAACTAGTCCAGCTCTGCTTCCAGAGTGGCAGGTTATTAGAAAAGAACTTAAGTGTTTCCACCATCAGTATTCCAAATACTTCATGGTACAACATGTGAAATGCAGGTCTACCTCTCCTTTGACATTTTAATACTAAATTGAGATGGCCACTCAAATTTTACAGTCATCAGTGTCTCTCTGCGGTGTGCGTTTAGCAGCCTTGAAACTCTTCCAAATTGTCTGGCTTTAGCTGCTTAGAAGATTCCATTACTCTCAAATTCAAATACCATCATAAAAGCTGCTCTAACACCAGGGGTCCCAAAAAGGTCTTTGTCCAATTCACCTAACATTATCAAAGTGCTTGTAACCGGACATTTATGTTATATTCCTGACTTTAGTCTGTTTTTAATGTAAGTGGCATTGGGAAAAGATGGTGAATTCCCCAAGGTCTTAAAAGAATCTAATATATCTTTTCTATTGGGTCTTCTGTTCTCTTCACATTGTCTCTTGCTCCTGACAGCTAGAGTCAAGTTCTGCTACCAGTAGTTACTGGTTTTATGGGTGTCAATATTACCTATTCTGCAGCCTTTACAACAGCTACAGGAGTTACTGAAGCCATTGTCATTTCCATGGGGCAACACAGGCAAAACAACTCGAGGTGTCAGGCTCATCATTTTCAAACCGACTAAATCATACCTTCCTGCCCTGACATCATTGGAATTACCCATCTGTTTCCTGGATTTTAGTGCCTTGTTGATTTGAGGAGTGCTTTGCTCATGTTTCTTACCAAAAGCGATGTGCTGAAGCACATCAGCAGGCGTTGAAGCAAGCTTGCAGCACCTATTTGGTGAAAGAATTGAAGGACTTTTGCCTCTAAAGCTATTAATCTTATAACTTCCAAGCACAGAAATCAATAACATTTTGGAAAGTCAAATTGTTCATAAAGGAGCTGTGGGTGATGTCAGTGCAGAAAAAAACCCACATTTACTGGAAAATACAGATAAATGCATGTATTTATTTGCTGTGGGGCGGCATGTATTGGAAATGTAACAAATATCTCTAGCAAGAAACAAACAAGGAATTTTTTTGAAAAGCCTGGTTGGCCAAGGAAAGGGGAAAACAAACCTAAAACCAGAAGAAGCGAGGCTGTAAGAAATAATAAAATAATCAAATGCAAATAGTAACTAGAGCTGGACTACAGTGCGTAACCTTTTCCTTCAAATGTGGATTGAAATCTTTCCAAATATCAATTAATCCCTAATCTACCATGCATTTCCTAGTTGCTTCCTGTGCATTATTAATGGACTGGTCACCCTGAGATGAAGGTAGGAAGTGAAAGCAATTAAATTCCTCTCCCACCCCTGCAGATACAATTGACCTAGAGGATTCAGCTACAAGTAAAAATGAAAAAGCTCCAAAAAAGAATAAACATGCCCTTCTTGCCTGAGCCAGACTGTGTAGTTTTAAAAGCAGCATGCAAGAGCAACAGCGAGCTCCCTTTATATAAAACATCGCATTCTAAGATCCAGGGCTGATCAAGGAAAAGAGCAGGTGCCCACTCTCTGCTGATTTTTCCCGGTGTTGTTCTGTAGCTGAATGAATACTTCGAGCCAGAACTCCAGACACTGATTCTTTTTTCAGTGTAGAAAAGAAAACCCCATCTGTCTCCTGAGAGGTATTGATCCCATTTGAATTTGAAGAAACAATTTTAACTTCGTGTTTTTGTGCAGGGTGATGGCCACAAAATTCAGTAAAGCTTCTGACTGTATAATACGGTTAACTCTGTCCTGAGAGGGATACAGTCATCCTAGCCTGCAATTATCATACAGATCAGTCAGCAAGGATAACAGGGAGAGCTCTGTGGTTGCTGTTTGCACTCTAACAAGCTTTGTGTTTGTTTCCACAATGTTGTAATGCCGAGGTGAAATTCTATCCTTTTTGCTCTGTTCAGCATCATTGGAGATACCAAGTTAAGCTAAAATAGGCATCTTTCCAAATCACCCCGATTATTCTTCTGTTTAGGGGAAGTCTCCTAGCTTAACGACGATTATGTTACCAAACTCAGTGTGTATGAAGAACTAACTGGTAAGGGAAGAAGGAGGAAAAAACCGACAGTACCTTCAGCATACAGGGAGGAAAGGGGAAGGAGTGTGATGTGGTTTTACTAATGCAGAGGGTCAGTTCTAAATATCTGTGAATGAGGTCCTTGGTTATACACATCCCATACGTGACCGGAGGTATTTTCTCCCTGTTTTTTCTCTCACTGTTTCTTTCTTGGTCTTTTAGGACCGTAAATGTCTTTGGGAGCACACTAGCTCAGTTGAGTGGCAGGGAGAAGAAAGGGAAGGCAGAAGAAATGGTAAAAAACACAAGCTGGTCTTCCCTTTGAGCTTGAGATCTAGTGAGCCATTTGGGCTTTCTTATCATGCGAAGTCTCAGAGGGTGGCAACAGGAACAGAACCAGTTAGAAACAGAACCAGTTGCACTGTGGAGAACCGGATCACAGGTTTTCTTGAACCATTATTTTGCTGGTGACAATGAAGGTTTTGACATCAATATATGGTTCTCTGAATGTGTGCCGGTCTCAGGTGAGTCTGTCACACGCAGTGCCTGCCTGCTCTTCTGGATGATTCTTTGGTTTGGTTGAGAAATGAGCACACAGCAGTTTTGCACAATTGCCCAAGGTCTGCTTGAAAAGGAATGACTCAACTATGATCATCGTGGGAGGGGGAAATCTAGTAACTTAAAGGTTGGGAAGATCAAGGATTTAGGGTGGTCATGAGACTCTGACACAGAAATTGTCACAGGAGAGAGGTTTGGACTGAAGTCCAAAGCGAAACCACGGAGGATGGGTAAAGTGAAGGAATAAGGTTCCTGGAAAGCAACCATCCTAGGGCTTTGTTGAGCTACTGGCCTTCCACATTGTCATATTTATTTCCTTTGTAACACTTTATACCTACTAGAAAAAAAGACCTTCTGAGTAACCAACTTTGACGCATCTTTTCCATTTTCTCATTGCATGTATTTTTTTTCAGAATAATTTATGATACAAAGGGCAAGTTTTCACAAACAAATTAGGTTCTGCATAAAGATATCAACCACTTGGCCTCATTTCATGGGACTTCATTAGCTCTTTTGAGATATCCAGTAGACATTGCCATTAAGATATACAGCGAGTGAACCAAATATGGCTCTCCTTGACGTGAAATCCTGATGCAGTCAGGAGAGTTCCATGAAACAGAAACGAGAGCTGACTCATGCTAAAAGGGTGAGTTGGGCTCACAACGGAGTACAGTTTAGTATGACTGGAATGGGAAACAGGAGGTGTTCGTTTTGCATTATAATTAAGAACAGCATTGGAAACAAGGAGAGCAGAAAGGTGGGCTGATAGCAAAGACTGAAGTGACCATAAAGCCACAGGCAAGGTGCAAATTGGTATTGTCATAACATACACAAACAAAATGATATCAGGTACTAGAAACTATGCTCACGTGGCAGCAAGACTAAAGCAAGAACTGAGAAAATCCACAGAATATGAGCTTTTGTTGATTCTGTGCCTTTTAATGAGACCATCGTGCCTGTTCTTCATAACAACATAAATTAAGGAGAGATAGTCAACTTTAATTTTGAATTTTCATATGTTTGTCAAACCGAGTTTCTGAAGCATTTTTTTTGCTCTTTTTCTTTTAAAAGGACAAAAAAAAGATGGAGATCATATTATAATCACTTGCCAAAATTCCTTTTTTAAAATCAAAGCTGTTTAATGTTCAAGAATCCTTTTTATGCATGTAAAGTACTGTTTTACTCTTCTATGATTTAAAACTGATTTTATTAATATTAGCAAAAATGTCCTCACAGACTGAACTCTTGTGCTGTAACTCAAATCCCAGCTAATTATGGCTCAGCTGTAAAGTTACAAACCCTTGAAAAACAAGGTTTATAAGAGAAGTATTGACACAGTCTTAACTATAACCATGTGAATGGAGCCACTGTAATATTGTTTGGAAATAGTGTTCTAAAAGAGAATCTTTTATGAAAAGAGATGCCAGCTGTTCACTTTGGAAACATTTATTTCATTGGCTCATGATAAAATTGGCTGTGGAATATATAATTCGGAAACAGCGACTTCTTAATTTCATTATGACCTGAAGTCACTGAGAAAGACATGATGCCCAGGAGCTGTGAAAAAGGATTGTCACTGTGTCTTTTGCTTATATTGCTTTTCAAGAAATATACACATTTTCTTAGAATAATTCAGGCTGGAAAGGTCCTCGGAAGGTCATCTAGAACCTCCTGCTCAAAGTAAGAGAAAATAAATGATGCACCATTTTTATTTAATTTTTGGAACAAATATTTTATTTTTATTTTTTAAAAAGGAGGCTTAAGAAAGCTTGCTTTTGAAATTTTTTTTTTTTTTTTTTTGCTTTCGGTAATAATTTGCCAGACAAGAGCTGCTTGCTTTGGTTTGAGGCTGCAGCATGGCCAAGCCCAGCCATGCTATGCAGTCCAGGATCACACATGAATTGGTGGCTTTAACCACAAGAACACAAAATCTGAAGAGATAAGTAAGAAAAAAATTAGAGAAGCAGAGAGGAGTGTGTCCTGTTGACTGGCTCATGATGATCTGCTATGTGGAGTCTCGCTTCTGAGTCAAAAGGGTTGCTGAGTCTGGGAATGAGATCCAGAATCTGAGAGTGCTGGCAGGGAAGATGCCACAGCTGAAAATGCTGCTGCAGTGATATTTTTCGATAGAGAGCCTAACAAGAAATAGCTGTCTATCCTCAGTAATAAGATCTGGCGTGAGACTCCTGTACATCAAATGGAGCTTGTTCATCTCACAGCATCCCCTTTTGCCAAGATTACAGGAGAGGTATGGAATAGAATAATTCTATAAATGCCCAGGTACACCTGGGTATGAGGTCATGAAAATATATCATATATTATATTCTGTGTATCTTATATCCTATCATGGATCATATTTTAATGGTGCAATGCTCTTTGAGATGCAGGGGAGGAAAGAACTCTGTTTACCTGAGTTATTTTACTTTAACGTACAGTGCAGTGCTAAGACAGGAATCAGTGTGTGTTCGTTCCTTGTTGCTACATCTTCTTGTCCTTGAATAGTGCTGATGAACTTCTTGTTCCGGCCAGTGTCTGCTACTATTATTGACTACAGCCTCTATCCTCTGCCATGTCATTGAACTTCCATCACCATTGGCTTCATTAGCAATTATTGTTTTGGTGAAAAAAAAAATCCTACACCACATATTATAGGATGACCTGAGGCCATTATGGAACTGAACGTTCCCATAAGGATAATCTAGCCACAATATATCAAAGTGCTGAGAAAATATCCTTTGTCTCAGGTCATGTAACCAATGTGGCTGTTAAATGTTTTAAAAGCAGTTATATAACTGGCATTTAAAATGTTTTATTGAAAACCCTTAATGCTACTGGAACTAAAATGACCTTTAGTGGAGTAAAACACATCACACCTTAAAATGGGATTTGATTAAAAATATCAAATGTTATAATGTGCTTATGGCTGTACATGCACCATCCTGTCATACCAACCGCAGAAGCAGATGCACTAGCTTTGGCTTTTGAACATTATTTTCAGCTTAAACTTATAACCTAGTTACTTTGCAAGGAACAATTGCTATGAACTTTTAAAGATTCCTTGCAATATTTGACATATGAGCACTTTATTATTGGTATTGTTTTATGAACAGGTGGTATCTTTTAAGGCAGATGTTCCCATGCAGAGCGCATTTGATCTAGGGAGAGAGCTGGCTGATCAGAGGATTCTGACTGGCTTCTCTTCTCTTCCCATGCCACAATTATATTTTTCCGAGAAACAAAAAATATATCCATTAACCTGTACTGTTGTAGAAGAAAACACAGAATTGCAAGAAAGAAGAGAGGTGGTTTTACACGTTAATGCAAAGCAAGACAGCCATGAAAGTTTTTTTCTCTTAAGAGACTGCCCTTACTAGAAGCAATTTTAAAAGCCCCACAGAGCAAACTTGCATGTAAAAATACATTATAAGTCATGTTACAAGTCACATACTGCTGATGCCTGGAGTTCTGAAACATAAAACGATCTGAATAGTGAGAGTGGCAATATTTTTGAACTTAGGATAACAAAGCTAGAAGTAGAATAGATACGCAAGTTGGTTTGGTTATTTGTGGTTTTTTTTTTTTAAAGATTCCCTGAATGACAATTGAAATGAGAGACACTTTTAAAAATATGGAGAAATGCTGTCTCTGAGACTATCTGGCCCACTGAGAAACATAATCCTTTACTCACTTTCAAGTACTCTGAAGAGGGGTAGGTGGGAAAAAAGCTACTCCAACCTACGAGAGCAGAAATCTTTTTATCTTTCTACTTACTTACCTGTCTATAGCTCTTTCCTCACAAGCCCGTAAGCACTGGTCATTCTAAATGGATTATTATCCTCATTATTTTACAGTTGGGAAGCTGAGTCATAAAGGAATAAAGCAAGGTGTCTAAGATACCAAGAAAGCCTGTGATAGAGTCAGGAGCTGAATACAGTCTTTGACACACACTTTCATCACATAAATATTCTCCCCACCCCAAATTCCACTCCCAGTGCCTATGCAAATATCTCACCCATATTGAACTGGTACGTGCAGGATGGGCAAGCCTCTGTTGTACATTAGATTGTCTGGAGCAGGATTCAGGATCCCAGAGGATGAATCTGTTACGAAAGAAAGTGGTAATTTGCTGATCAAGTGAACGTGTTCATAAGTGAACCGAACAGGTGCATAGCCAACACAGACATACGACTCTGAAAAATCCATACAGAAATACTGGGGGAAAACGTTTATCAGAAGTGTCAAGGAAGCAATGAACAGCTGACAAAGTTTTACGTTAAAAAAAATGTACTTGATAACTTCCCCACCTCTGTTCACACTTGCAGAAAGTCACCTCTGCCCACACAAACTTGCAAGATACAGCCACAAGCTTTGACATACCTTGGTGCAATTCTACTAATTGAACAATCAAGGCAGTAATTTAACAACACCTGTGGCAAATAAGGGAGGGTCCTGCAGGCAGGCAAAGCTTTGGAGGCCTTCCAGGTGCTGCTTGGGAAAGAGGCAGCAGGTCTGCAACGGTGAGGGAAAGGCTGAAGGAGAGGGACACAACCCAGAGCGCTGGAGGAGCCTGGAACCGCAAAGAGGAGAGATGGGGAGCGTGAGGTGAGCAAGAAAGCCTAGCAGAACCAGTATTGTACTGACAGTTGTTTGAGAAGGGAAATGATGCTTCGGGTATCAAATGGTTTCTCTGTGGGCTGGTGTTTGATGGTGAATAGGTAGAGGTTGGCTGGATGAGGCTGAGTTGGGGCTGTTGTTACCAGAGCTGCTGTACGTAGAAGGGGGGTGATCTTTGGAACCACTGCGGCACCTTAGGAAAGTGTTCCTGAGTTGCAGGGAGTTAAGAGTCCTGTTAAACGTGTTTGAATGCAAACACAGAGAAGGCTCTAGTGCTGGGTGGCAATTGCACAAAAATTCTGGAAGTCAAAACCAACCAAGTGGTAGAAAGAGGAAAGTTTGGCGTAGATTGAAAATGCCTCCGATTGTGAGGATCATACTGAGCACTCAGATCGGCATTTGTGCTCAGTCAGAGCAGGACTTGTCTGCCGGAGAGTTGGATTTTGCAAAGTGAGAACAATGGAGTCACGCATGCAAAAGATGATTCTTTGTGGAGGGGAATGTTTTAGTCCCTTAACCGAAAGGAAAAGGTGGATGTAGGAAGTGTAGATAAAACTGATGCTTAAAATTGATATATGTGAGCAAGATGAAATAGGAAGAAATAGAGAAATGGAACAAGCAGAAACAATAATATTCCTGAATAAACTGCTCCAAAGTCACTGGATAAAATAGCAAGCATAATGGTAGTGGCTACTATCTGCTCCTGAGGTGCTGGGCCATGGTCGAGATACCAGTTAGCTTGTAGTATATCACTTGTTTTGGTGCTTTTGCAATCATAAATGAGAAGTAACAACAAAACAGGAACAAAATAGATCTAAGAAATGTCACTATGGAGCTGGGGAACCGGTATGTTTCCTGTGGAACTTTTTCTAAAAGGAAAATGTGAAATAACCCAGAGAACAGTAAATCCTGGTAAATGTTTACACACTAAACTTCACTCAGTGATGTGCAGTTCAATCCCCTTCCGCTACAGGGCCCTGGGGTGGAGCTGGCAATTAATCTACAATTGCTTGGGAGGGAGCAGTTCACAGCTGAAGGGGCTCTGTGGATTATAAATTCAGTGAGCAAAATGGGAAGTCAGAGCACTGGTAATAAAGGCAGTGCCAATAGTTAAAGCTATAATCGCCAGAACTCTAGGGCAGATAATCGACACCTATATGGCAATTTTCAATTCAATAAATAAAGCTAACCGAGTTGCCTAACAACGCCATTGAGCTGCGATTACAACTGGCAGCATTATGTAACTGTGACAACCAGATGAAGTGGGAAAAAAAAACAAAAAAAGAGGGAAAAAGAAATACATACATATTTCCAGTCTTGGTTACTGAAGGAGTCCGGGGGATGGAGCCCCATATTTGAAAGCTGCACAGAGAGCTTACTACAATCCATTTCGGGTACTCGTCAGCACCCCAGGGATCTGCACGCACAAAAAAAAAGAGGATTAGACAAAGGCACAATTATGTTTTTTTTCCCTACCATGAAAGTGGCACCGGAACCATATTCTTTCCATTCTTTAAATAATGCAGTCCAAGTACACTTAAAGAACCTGGAGGCATGGCTAGCCTCGGCTCTAGCCACCAGTGTGGAATTTTGGACTGCAATGTTCACATGCTCAAATTTACCATAGCAACCTCCACATCACATTTAATACACAGAGACATCCCTCCTCTTCCCTGTTTAAAGAGCCCTTGTTAAGTGGTTTTGCTGTATTTTAGATGCCAAGATGTCGGTAAGATTGATGGAAGGGTGCACAATCAAACTTGCAAGGAGAGCCGAGCATCTAGCTCATTATGTAAGAGAATTAGCAAGGCAGTTCTTTTGACATGACAGTCCATTATGGCGGCTGTCAATCATACCTTAGCATATGCTTTTTTTGTCCTCTTCAGTGTGTTTTTTTTTTTTTTTTTAAAAAAAAAAGGTTGTTCCGTTCCTGTTCATCAATAAGGCAGAGTGTAAATGCTTTGTGTGCATGCACAGTAGCTGTTACAGATCTGGATGGGCCGTGCTTTCTCCACAGTAATCGCTGGGTGAACGTATTATTATGCATGCATGTGTAATCCTTACTCGTGTGGCTCTTTGTCCCAATTATATGTGCGCAGAGGCTTGAATCTGCTCTTGCTTCTCATCCATCTAATAGTTCTGGTGCTTTCATGTGAGACAGTGGTGCTTAGATATTTTGGTGTAGAAATTCTAGGTTTAAGGCCTGAGAAAAATCCATCTAGAATGGCAGTTCTGTTTATTCATTCCCTCTTCAGGAGAGGGAAGAAAAACTTGCGCTAAGAGTTGTCTTAAAATGTCAGTGATAACAGAATAATATCTGTGCCTCTACCACTCTTCATAAAAATAGTTCCATATAATGAACAGAGCTAAATGAACTCGGCCTGGAAGATGGTTCAGTGTTGTTGTAGTTGGTAAGTGGGGAAACAGAGGCACAAGGAATTTCAAGTTTCTGACTTTAGTTCCATTTCCCTCTACCACTGAGCCATCTTCTATTGGAAGGGAACTGAGATGGGAAGGAAACAACTTCTGAGAAAGGCCTTTTTCATCTCCAGAAGAACATCAGAGATGGGGCAGTGGGAACTAGAAGGACAGATTGCCCCTGAAAAAATAAAGAAGTTCATCTGTAAAGCCACATCTTGACTGGTGTGCTCGTTTGAGAGAGATGCTAACTGGCAGTAATGCATACTGGGGAGCCTGGGAAGCTAACACACATCAAACAATAGTGCATTTGCAAACATAGAATATGTATGGAGGTAGAATTATCTTTTTATGTTATTTTTAAGAAAAAAAAAATCCTCTACATTACAAAGCAGTTCTTGTAAATCGTAGCTATATCTGCATTTGATTCACAAATGTATATCAATTAGTACAGTTGAGACTAGATGTACACTTTATCAGATGTGGTTTTAGCTCATTTATGGTAACACACAGATACATTGGAAAAAGAAGCTTCGTTGTTGCACATCCATCTTTCTGCCACTCCTTCTTTCTTAGTATCTCGCTCTCTTCTGCCCATGTAAAACTAGAGTCTTCTGGGACAACATGAAAAATAGCTACTTACACAGAGCTGCACCAATGGGAAAGGGGTAGCACATCTATCCTAGTAAAGATGAACTTCCAGAAGGAGGTTATTTCACTGCGAAAAACTAAGTTCAACACAGTAAAATGCTTTATCTTGGCTATCACTTTTATTAGGGTGAGTAGGAAGGTGGGATTGCACTTTAAGAGCACAGTGAGAAAGTAAACGTTGAGGAAGGTAAAAGTTTTCAGAAAGTAAAAGTTTTCAGAAAAGTTCTTTAAGATGTTCTCCAGTTTCTCTCCTCTTATTTCACCTGGAAAGGAGTGATGTGTGACTATTTAAATAATCCGCTCATTAGCCGTGAGATAATTTATATGTATTGCTTGGTTTTATGCTGTTCCTTATAATCCCAGATAGGACTGGGGCATCCTTGTATATATATACACACCATATAAATACAGATAAGTGTGACTCTCTGCCCCAAGGATCATACAGACTAAGGCTTCTGTCTTGGAAATTGCTGACTGAGGCAAATACTCTTGCTCGCGTACGTCGGCCGTGATTTCAAGGGGATCCTCCAGAGTCAAGGCTCAAGAGACCTTCCAGAATAACAGGTCTTGGACAATTGGTATTGTAAGCATTGGCCTTAGTCTTTCTGCACAAATGGACAGAGCATCGTTGACTTCATTGGTACTGCTCAGATGTGCAGTGGTGTGCAGATGTTTGTTTCTGACCTTTCTAACATTCTTTTCCATAAAAAATAAATAATTGATGCCTGAAATACCAAACAGGAATCCATTCCTGTTATTCTAGCTGACTGCCATGCTATCATTTGATATTTCTTAAATAAACACTTACTATTCTTTTTCTGGGGGGAGTGGGGTTATATATACAACCTGTTAAACAATTTCAAGGATGCATTGTTCTACTATTTTATCCTGAACCAGTCATGTGGTGACTCTTCTCCTGATCTGGTCTGCAATGAAATCAATGGGAAGTGTTCTATTAAAATCATTTGGCTTCAGATCAGATGCTGCCATTGAAAACCATAATATAAGCAGCCTGGTCTTTGTGATATCTACCATAATGGCACAGTGTGGTCCCAATCCTGCAGTCTTACTCTGGGAAAATCCCTATTGACTTCAATGAGAGCTCTCCTTAACTATAGATTTCACAATCAGGTAATGAGAAGCAATGAGCATACGCTGCCCTCTCTATTAGATCCTGTAGTCAGACTACTTCTGATAGGCTTCTATAAAGTGATTTTCTATGGCAATCTGTGCTTGCAGCAGCACCTGCTCTGTTAGTCTCTCAATTCTTCACTTAACAAAACAGCTTGACACCACAGGTGAAAGATTCTGAAATGTTTTAATTAACTAGCTTGAGCACCATTTGATTTCTATCTCCCTAGATGTTTCAAAAATTCTAAACGGCTTGGTTCTGTGGCTGCCATCAAACAAGATTTCAATGTATGAAATAGGCTTCTATAAGTGGAAAAGATGCTGATTACATATCAGAAAGTTTACATCAGGTCACTGTAAACTGTGTTTACACAGCTCATTATCACTGGGAGACTTGACCAGCAATATTTTTCAGGCTGCAAGAATAGTTACAGAAATCATCGGCCAAATCTTAGAGCTCTGATTTACTCTAAACCCCTATTGATCTCGGGATTTTGGTTTGGGGCTTATCTTGAGTTTTAGAGAATGAAATAAAAGATCAATGGGAAAAGCAAAAAAAAAAAAAAAAAAAAAAAGGGGAAAAAAAAAAAAAAAAAAAAAAAGGGGAAAAAAAAAAAAAAAAAAAAAAACCCCCGGGAGGGGATGGGGGGGGGGTTAAGCTATTCATTTTTCAGGTTATACAAGAATATGCATTTCGGTGGGCTGATGTTGTAGAGAAGCATTCAGAGCTCTCGGTCGTAAAAGAACCTCTTGGTCATACAATGAAATAATTACTGAAATGTTCTGGCCATATTAGCATAGCTCAGTTCAGGAGGTCAATTCTGTGCACCTACTACTGCACAAACAGGGATCAAAGAAAGGCAATAAAACACAGCGCCGGCAATCTTTCCGAGACAGCCCACACCACGGGCTGCCGCACCCTTCCCCGGCTGCGGAATGGAAGAGCTGGAGATAAGGGCTTGTTGTCCGAATGCAAAGAAATAGGTTCCTCTCGAAGGGCTCAAAATGGAACTATAGTTAGCAGGGGTATAATCTAGCAGGAGTAGCTATTAGTGTGGAGAAGACTGGTTTATTTGCATGTATCGGCCTCAGAGGTACTTGCTTCCAGGATGTGATACCGGGCTTCTGAAAAATGTGAAAAGTAGGCATGTGCAAGGAGGGAAAGCCTTCAGAGGTCTGTCGTGGCCAGTGGGAACTTTTTTTAGTCCTGCCAAAGTGGTGAAAATATAGCTTTAGTAAAAAGATAAAAGCTAAAATTCTCCTGTAATAACTTGCCTCCACAATCTTAAATATCACAACGCTTATAAAGGGATGAAAGTGTAATAGTCATACCGGTATAGCAGCAAAGCCACAGCGTACAGTTGTGGAATCCAGGATTTGAACATGACTTAGTCTATATGGGATGAGTTTTAAATGCTCTAAACACAGTAAGAAATACCAGTTACCAACAAATCTTTAATAATCAGTAAAGCGCTGCTGGGGGGGGAAAGGGTATTAATTTATTTTTTTTAAATCTGGGATTACGATACAGGTATCTTTGCAGAATTATGCATATTACTGTTCTAAAGTCTTAATCTGTAAGGTTTTTCGCCTCACATTAAGCACAGTAAGCTAAATGAAGTGTTCTGTGCCCCATTGTGTCTCTTCATCGTTTCTGAACAGAAGCCAATTTAAATAGTTAAAATCCATTTACAGGTAACGTTCCTCACAAACACTGCACCACTGAGACTATTTGTCTTTCTGAACTTGTGCTAGTGCTCACTGCATTAGCAGTTTAATCAGATTTGTTAATGAATAATGTTTCGCTTACAAAGTATATCTTACGTGCGTTAAGCTCTTAATTGTGGAGTTGCCACAAGCTCTGGATAAAAGGCAGCACGCACTGAAGAAGCCGGGGAATCCAGATCACAGCTGGGTTCCTGCTCCCCCTTGCTCCTTGGTGTAATTCCCGCTGGCTGGGTACCAGACCCCGGTGCGCCCATTCCGTCTCGGCTGAGCTCTGCCGGGCGCTCGGAGCAGGGGAGGCCCATCGCCCGCCGGTTTCCCTCCCGCCCTCGCTGGGGCTCTGCCGTGATTTCACCCCAGCTGGCAGCAAGGACCGCGCAGCCCCTTGCTCACTGACCCCCTTCCCGAGAAGGATGGGGAGAAAAGGAGGGGAAAGGAACAAAAGGCTCGTGGGTTGACATAAAGGCGGTTTAATAGAACAATATTAGAAAAGGAAAATAACAATAATAATAATGACACAAGTTACTCTCACTGCGCGGTGAATTGGCACTGTCCCAAGCAGTGATGGTGAGTACCCATTCCTCCCCTGCCCCAGCTAACCCCACTTATATACTGGGCATGGTGTCTGTGGTGTGGAATATTCCATTGGCCGTTCCATCCTTCTGTGTCGGCTTCTTCCCAGCTTCTACGGGAAGCTGAAAAAAGTCCTTGAAAAGTATAAACATTGCCTGGCAACTACGAAAACAATATGTATTATTGACATTCCTTTCGTACCAAATCTGAAACACAGCAACTGCCAGAAAGAAAATTAACTTTTTCCCAGCTGAAACCAGGACAGACTGGGAATAGCAGGGGGGGAAAAAAAAAAAAAAAACGACTTTTCTGGTGTGGGGTTTTTTGGTGTGGTGGTGGTGTTTGTTTGGGATGGTTGGGTTTTTTTGGTAACTTGAAACAGGAGAGTGTGCAGGGATGTTGACTCCTGAGAATAAGAATTTAACCCTGTAGAGTAGTTCCTATATTGCTGATTACTGATGTGTTTCCCCTACTGGTACCTTTGCTCTAGCCTTGGAGTTTTACTTTCACTCTTTAACTTAGCATTATAAAAAATTAACCGAAAAATGAAAGTTTTATGTAGGTCCTCAGTTAAGGTATTCAGTCTTGAGCTGTTTTAGCCTGCTATTTCCTAATGCCCAGTCCTTATTTTCATCTTGAAGTCTCCTTCATGTCTCTTTCTTGAGTGATTTTATTTATTAGTCCAGTACATTTACAGTTGGGCATCACAATTTTACAAACTTTTCTTTTCTACCAAAGTACAAGCTAGCTTTTACATTCTGACTAACAATAAATCACAGTATTGTGTATGAAACTAGTAATTTGATTGCAATGTAGAACAGTGGGACAGAAGTAGGAAGTGAGGTTTTATTTCTCTTTGAAGTTAAACACTTCATTTCTCATTTTCTTATCATGTTTTCAGTTTCATATGCCTTTGAAATACAGTGATTATATAAAACGCTGGTTTGAACTATGTCATAGAAAACCGTGTGCCAATTTTTTTTAAGGCTTGGAAGTACACATAAACGTAAGTTGTTTCACATCATATCTGGTTTTGTGGGATTTTTTTGGAATACAAACTAGAACATTGAATTAGAGTTAGGCACTTGTTTAAGGACATAATGAAATCCAGAATTTTTCAAGTAGGAAATCAGGTCCTGGATCCAGGTATTGGTGATCTATTCCTTTCTCAACCTGGTTAGCAAAACACTTCTGCAATGTTTTTAATATATCTATTTTCCCCCATGGTGATTTCATTTTTATTTTTTTTTGCCCAGGGAAGACCAGTATGGTCTCAGGTTGGATGATCTGAAAGTTCTTTCCTTAAACCATGTTTTTCAATATTGCGAATCATAACTTTTGTTGAGTCATTTTGAAATCTGTCTGACTTCAAAAAAAAAAAAAAAAAACCAGCAGAGATGTGTCTCACTGGGGTGCTTTCATAGGCTGTGTCTCCTCTGTGCTTTTGCTGCTGTGCTTTGACCCTGCAACCTGAGGAACCCGTGGGTTGCGCTCACACCAGGGCACAGCCGGGCTGAGAGCGGGCACCCGTGAACTGCCAAAAGCGCCCATGGTCGGTAAGCTGAGCTGGGTGTCCGCTGTCCCTTACCTCGTGTGACACCCCAAGGGGCTCAGCTGTAAGCGGAGGTGAAGCAGTATGCATGTGGAGGACCACTCATGAAAGCCAATGCAGATCTCTGTTACCAGAACCTTTCCCCCTCGGCCCCGTCCTTCTGCGTTGCGCCGTGCCCCCAGCAGCGGAGCTGTTGGCTCCTGAGCGCTCTGTAGGAGACGGCAGCTAATGGTCTTCCGCTCCCCAAATGTGATCAGAAACTGTGTACCCACATCTTCCCCCGGCTGACCCGGGCGGCAGCGGTCTCAGGTGAAAGGTGGTGCTGGCAGCTGGGACTCTCGGCCATCGCACGAGGTGCTGAGGTGGGCGCTGTGTCAAACGCTCCCCTCCGCCTGCATTTGCTCACCTGCTCCTGCCCTTTCCAGCCGATGCTGGGAATTGCCCTGCTCGAGTGGCGCTAATTCAGGAGTACGGTGCTGCCATGCTAGTCTGGGTCTGTGAAACTCTCCTGGGGTTTTCCCCCTTTTTACAAAAAAGAAAAAACAACAAAACAAAATACCAACAACAAACAAATAAACTGCTTTTGGGCTGTCCTGCGGTTGTTTCGCAGGTCTGGATTAGCTCATGGCACCAGGGTGGCACGGCAAGGCTGGAGCTGGGGGCCCTCCTCCCGCCGAGCACCGTGTCCGGCTGGCGAGGGCGGCCACCGGCGTGTCCCCGCGGCAGAGGTGAAGAGCAGCGCTTGCTTGTGCAATCGGGCTCTCTCCTGCCGCAGCGGGTGCCGGGGCTGACGCTTCAGCGGTGCGGGCAGCGAGCGAGGCCGGGCGGCGGGCCAGCCCCGAGCAGGGTCAAACGCACGCTCCAGACGTCACTGCTGCTGACTGCTCCTCTGCTAGCCTGTAGTTCCTTCCTGGGTTTATTTATTCCTTGTGGTGAGCACCAGCTGAATGCTCCGTTTCATGCCGAGCAGGACAGGGCACACCCAGCGAGGAAAGTTCATCGTGGCTCCAGCCAAGCCGGGAGTCTCTGCGGGGCTGCTGTCAGCAGCAGCTAGCGGGGCTCGTTTGACTGGCGAAATATGACGAGTAAAACTTAAAAGAAGGAGGCAGGGCCAAACGTGTCGGCTCTTTGTGAAGCAGAGCTAGGTAAAACTGCTGTTTATTGGGTCACACCAGCTGCTGTAGCCCCTTTTTCCTAGTGTAAAGGCACAAAGAAACCACGTTGTGACCGAGAACCTGATCTTGTGTGTTTGCTACTCTGGCGCTCTATTTTGGCTCTCAGAGGGATGAAAATTGTTGAAATTAATGTATACGTGGCACTGATTACTTTCATTGTGTGTACTTCTCTGGTGCTTGCGTACAGGTGGCACACCCCAGTATCTCCTGCTAACTTTCTTCTGTTTTGAGATTTCTATGCAAGTTTATCTGGCTGCTCTTCCAAATCACTGTAAGGCTTTTGTTTAGCACCCACCACTGGGTCAAATTCTTTTTATCTTCTCCCTTCCAAATACATTCTCTACGTGGGAGGCTGCTGGGCACCCCCACCCCGAGCAGTGTTGCAGTTTGCCCTTCAGGGGGTTCCTCTCTGCCACAGGGGCTGCAGGAGAACATTGCAAAATATTGCTCACCTGACACCACTTTTCTGCAAGCTTCTCTCCTAAATCCAGCAGACTTGGAGGAAGTAATTGCTCCATCTTTGGCTCAAGATAACTTCTGACACCATATAATGTTTTATAAATACTCAGCAGCAGGTTTTGCAGGAGAGAAGGCCCACTACCTATTATTAAGCGCATTAAGCAGTCAGCTCTCTCTTCTAAATGCCAGAGTAGAATTAGCTTCAGAAGTTTTACTTCAGTAGAACCAGGATTTCACCTTTTTGGTAGACACAGGATCCTTTCAGCAGTTCAGTATGATTATCAGCACAGTCGCATCCATACCAAAATTGTATGATTTCATTTCTTAGTCATGTTCTTGCTTGCAACTAGATACCTCATCTCTAATATTTCTTGGGTAGCTCTGGTATCTTTTTATGTACAGTCCTATTTCCTTTCTGGACATGGTACTGAAATATGACCAGGTGCCAAGCCACGGTGCCAAGGCATGAAGTGCATATGAAGAGCAGACTAGCTCATCAGCACAGCAACTAGGGCTATAGCCAAGAGTCTGTGTACAGATTACATTTTTGTGTGGACTGAACTATGCTATAAACACACGAGAGAGAAAAATCCCAAGTCAATGAGCGTACTGTTACATAAATAAAGTCATACTTATTTCTTTGGCTCAAGAAAATGTTGTGACTAAAACATTGAGGGAGATCAAAGAGGCAAAAAAACCCTAAATAAAACAGTAATAATTGGTGAGTCCAGCTTCCCTCTTATAAACTGGTCAAATAGGACAGAGAAAAACAAGTTCTTAAGCCCCGCAGTAATCACAATTGAAATAACTAGCTGCAGAGCACACAAGAGGGGATGCTATTCTTAGCTGTGTCCTAACGAACATAGACAAGTTAGCTAAAGATGTAGCTGAACCACAAAGCAGCAGTGAGTACAGTGAGTGGTGCTGTATTCTGTTTGAAAATGAAGCTTCCTCTTTCGTTAAGAACACGTGGAAATATCTGAGGAAAAACTGGTTTTTAGAATACTTTAGGAAATGGGCAAATTAGGTCTGACAGAATAGTGATATGTAAAATAATGAATGTAAGACAAAAGGTGCATCAGGGGATTCGCAGAAACCTTTCATCATAACAAGGCCAAAAGCCATGCAAGATATGGAAAGATATTTTTCTTTCAAGCTATGGATTTTTTTTTTTCTTGTCTTTCCCCATTCCCCCCCTTTTTCTGGCACATTGTTCCCAGTCAGAGGAGCAGGAGCCTCTCCTCCATCAGCCTGCAATCCAGGGGCTCACTTGCACAAGACTTCACCAGCGAGTAAAGTTGCTCAGACTTCATACTCGCAAACATAAAGTATTTTTTTCAGCCCATGTGTAATGGGCGGAACAAAATATTGAGACCTTACTAGTATTCAAGAAAGG
The DNA here is from genome assembly GCF_000708025.1 of Charadrius vociferus. Classification (NCBI taxonomy): domain Eukaryota; kingdom Metazoa; phylum Chordata; class Aves; order Charadriiformes; family Charadriidae; genus Charadrius; species Charadrius vociferus. The sequence continues at coordinate 3,437,292 of NW_009649308.1, forward strand.
ACAATTAAATGCTCAGAAACAGGTCATGAGCTTATCTACAGTGATATTAACTAGGATAAAAATCTTAAGAGATTTAAATGCTTATGATTCACAGCGTATGTAAGTACTGAGTGATGAGACTTAAGGAAATATTTCCCTTTAGGGCAGGCTTTTCCATAATCAACCATTACAGGCACAATTCCTCTGGTCCGTGATACCAGACTACAGGGATGATAGTGTGATCCGGGGTGGCAGTTACCATCTTCCTGCAAGGTGAAGTCTGTGGCTGACAATCCCCGTTCTCTCGGAGACATACCTACTGCTACTGTAGAGCCCATTTGGGGGTTTCATCGGGCAATATGGGTTTCTCCACTTATTTCTTTTTGCCTATTTTAAGCTCCTGCCCAGGTAGCCTCATTGAAAAACTTCCACAGTCAGTGTGTGGATTGGTTGTTGAGCTGATGTTACAGTCAATTAGCCAGTGACTGGTGCGTTGGCGTACACAGAATCATAGCATAGTTAGAGTTGGAATGTGTGTTGCTATTAAAGACTGGGCTGTGGACTATGCAGAATAAAATTTCAAGAGGAATTCCCAGTTAGCCTGAAAAAAAAAAAAATATCTTGGCTGTAGCAGGAAATTACTTAGTATGGTATAATTTGAGCAGGGTCTTGCTTCTGGAGTAGTCACCTGCCTTCAAGACCTGCAGAGAGTGCAGGTGGGACTGGCAGGAAAGCAGGTGTGATTTTGAACAAGTATGGTCCTATTAGATCAGCAATGAAACCTGTCCTCTCCTGCCACGAAAGAGCGGGGTCCTGTCAGGCTGCTGCATCTATGCTGTGAAATTAATGTATGGATTTGTAGGAAAACGGGGGGTTGTCTGACATAAGTGCGTAGTGAGGGATCAGCGGCTGGTGTGGGTGCCACGCAGATCTTCCACATCTAAGGAGCAGCTTCGTACGCTGATGGAAACAGCTCAGTGTCCACAGCAGTAACGTGATCCTGTACCATCAAGGCATTAAAAGTTGAAATCGACTCCCTTTTCAGTTGACAGATCTTTCTGATCCTCTCACTCGAAATACTGAAGTCTGCAGTTAAAACGGAAATATGTTTAAGAAGTGTACTTTTGTCTGTATTTTCCTTGGCTAACGGCTGAAGCGAGTACAGTGTGCAAGTGTGATGCAATAGAAGAGGTTTCAAGAAAGGAAAGAGCCTGAAACCTATATGTTATAGATGTAAATATCACTAGCAAGGCTGCGCTGCAGAATAAATTGAAAGGTTTATAATGGGTTTCTGTCAAGAGGTTGCATAATGGTCAGAAAGGTGATACATGGTTCCAATTCATAGTTCAAGTCTAGAAATGGCAACAGATGGAAAAGTATTGATTTATATTAGTGACAGTAGAAAAATAAAGGAAATAATTGAGCTACTACAGCTAGTTTCATGCTAAAAGAACAGCGTTCACATTCCAGTTGCTTGCTGCTACTGGGTGTCAGGGTGACTACAGTAGAGATGCCTGTATTTCAAATGCTGATTTGCATCTTTGAGCTCTGAGGGCCAAATAATTTTAATAGCTATCAATGCTGAATTTAGTGGCATTACTCTGTATTCAGCTAGTGCTACTGGAAACAAAATTTTGTCTTGACAGGAAACAAAATAAACAAAAAAAAAAAATATTTCTACCAGGTTCTCTCTAGTAGCACATTTCTACTCAGCATTGGAGAATGGGGAAAATGTCAAAGATGCAACTATAGCCTCCTATATGCTAATCAGGCTATACTGACTGACCCCAGATGACTTAAAAATGATCGTGAGATCACTCCAGTCTACTGGAATGGAGTTTACATGAAATGGAGAATCACTGGAGCAGAGCATCCCAAATACCCCTTTGTTCCCAGTTAAAATCCTTAATGAGATGAAAAAGCATGGAAATCACTTCCACTTGGCTTTATCCCCGTACTGAGGGAGGGTTTTTTTCTGGTCACTTAAAGCAAACTCTGTTCCTTTGTGCCACTTGTACAGGATTTGATTTTCTAACTTAAAATTTGTAAGTATGGGGGCTGCATCTACTCCGAATGGTTCAGGAGAGTTCCCAGTGGGTCTGAGTTACCCAGGTTGGTACCCTTCTGCCCAGGCAGCCAGGCCCCCTCCTCCATGTGAAATCAGGAGGGCTGATGGTGAGTTGCTGGGTCTCCCCTTGACGCGGGCTAGCAAGGCACCTGAGGCAGGAATCTGAAATGGGAACCTGCTCCTGTACCTTCCAGTTGAGCCTGGGCCTGTGGCGTAAGTACGGGATAACATCTGAGCTGGAGAGCTGCATGCAAAGCGACCTCCTGCTCTCTCCACTCCCCTTCCCTCTATTCATTTCTCGCCTATCTTTTCTGAGCAGAAGTGCGGAGCTGAAGCAGGCTGCGTTCCAGTTTAGTTGCATCTCCCACAGGGTATTGTGCTGCCCTCTGTTTTGTGGAGTTTGGACAGAATTCATCATGCTTAAATGCAGCTTCTCTTGCGAGTGTAGCTGTGTGGAGAGGTGTACCTGAATGTAAGTCCTGATTTAACCTACTCCTGGACCAATAAAGGTTTTGTAAATTAGGATTAGGACTTAAAATTATTCAGGAGCCAGCTAAGGATGTGAATTGTGGTTTTGCAAATCTATGTATTTTCATCAACCTCCCCTGCACACCCAACCAGTAAGATAGTGACTTCTCTAGCTGAGTTGCACCACAGTGAAGTAGCTTTCTGGCAGAAGTAGCCACAAGTCTGCATTGGCAGAGTGAGGCCCGAAGGACGTCATTTGTATTCCTTTGGAAAGATGAGGTGTGCCCAGTTCTGGGGGTGCTGCTGACCAGCCTGTGGCTGACACATCCTGCTGTTTTCCACAGGTCTATCTGCCCTCATAAGTGGCAATGCAAAGCAACAAAGATGACTGGGATTTCTGGGGGGACCGAGGCTCCTTCCTAAAGGAGTACTAATACTCGCTGCTGCAAGAGCAGATGGGATTTGTAGGAACCCCAAGCTCCATCTGTTCACAATAGACTTGATGAGCCCAAGATCGAGGGCACAGCTGAACGCGATGGCCAGCCCAGCATCGTCAGCTGGAGGTGAAGAACAAGTGGGTCAGAGCGGCAAGATTAGAAAAGACAGTAAAAGCTGCGTTCTCTGGGAAATGGCAGAAAACACTTTTCACCGCTGTTGAAATACACCTGTAGTAGAACCAAACATCTAGCACAGGCCACCTTCTAAATATGACTGGCTATTGTTTGAACAGCCTTATTTTACCTTCCAAGCTGCCCACAGTTGTGGCTGCACGGAAGAACTCAGCGAGCCGGCTGCAGCGTACAACCTTTTCCTTAGTGGGTGGAGCTGGCACAGCAGCGTTTGTAACCTCAGAAGCTTGAATAACCCAGTTTCTAAAATCATTGTACTCGCCAGCCTATGCAAAGAACATATAATTAGAGCAGCCTTGACTATTTCTGTTGAAACAGCTCTTGCAGCTTCTTGTTAGTTCTGATAACAGGAATGTTGCTGCTTCTGCACTAATTGCTCTAACAATCTTCTGAGGGCTCAATCCTGCAGTTAGTACGTACGGTTCCTGCT